>NW_027094091.1:55858845-56312358 GCF_029207755.1 Chamaea fasciata
GCTGTCATTTACACTTAGAAAGAAAGTTATGTCTTTTCCTTACAGATCCAGAGCTAACTGCAATCATCCACATTGCTGCTTACAGGCAAGGTGTGTGCTATATTCCTCACATAACACCAGCAGACTCAATCCAGCCATAGGGCAAACACAAGCACTTTTTGTCACTGGCACTGAGGGTTTACAGATAAAATTCACTCATTTCCTTGCTGTGCCTAAAAAACTGTGCTCAAGATGCAAACACCTTTAAACAGGAAAAACTTCATTTACAAAACAACCTACACTATGTTCCCACTGAAAACTAAGCTACCAAACACATGCTTTATCTTACCACTCGAATCACAAAAATCCCGTGCTGCATTTGTGAGAGGGCAGCCCAAACAAATTTCTTTTTAACAAAATATGACTATAAAATGGCCAGTTCCTATAGCTCCTGACTGCGTGGCTTTGTGCTTACTGGGACCACAGCCATCGCACTAGTGTCTGCGGTGTGCTGAGCAATTCCCTCTTCCCAAATGCTTCTGAAGGAGAGCAGGGAAACAATGGCTCTAAGGTGATAAATGTGTCATGACTAGTGACAGCGAGGCTGAAGCAATGCTCAGTGTTTCGCTGGTCGAGGGAAAGATGAGCCTTACAATATATTCCAGTGTCAGTGATTAGTAGGAGATTAACAGCTGTGAAGAGCACAGCAAAATAACTTCATAGTGTTAATTCATTTCCTAATCACAGCTTGGAGCTCACAGCACAACGAAAAACATGTTTGCCTCTGTGTGTGTATAAATACAAAGGAGCATAATATTCTATTTCTTTCCCCAGGTATTACTGCACGTATCACCAGAACACAAGTGGTTATAATGAATTATCTCCACCGTCCTGTGTTCTCCTTCTGCCCTCCGCACTTCCCTGTGAAAGCGGGGGGGGGAGAAGAGAGCGAAGAAAAGATGGCACCATTAGATTCCCTTTCTTCAGCTTTTAGCAGCCTTCAGAGGTCAGGATGCTATTGGCTCTGCTCTGTGTGTGAGCTGGAGCTGTTCACTTAGCAACAGAAAGCAGAAGCAGCAGACAGCACAACTCTCTGGCAACGTGTGTGTGCACCCGTGAGAGAGAGGAGGAGAGAGTGATAGGAAGGATGGCTCAGAGGATGTTCTCTGCCCCTGCTTGCAGAGGGTCTGCTCTGCACCAGTGCTGGCTCCTCCAGGGATGGCAGCAACAGGTGCTGGTGCCCTGCCTCCCACCGAAAGCAGCTCGAGAGCTCAGCATATTGCATTTTTAATACAGGAGCTTAATTAGAGCCTACAAACAGCAACAACAACAATCTCAATAAAGCCTGTGTTTAATGCAAGTTGTAAAGCATGGGTTCTGTGTCTGAAACAATACAGATGCAAAATGTGATGTGTTAGAAGAAAAGAGATGGGAAAGGAAGAGAGCCAGAGATAAAGTTATACAGAAAGGACAAATGAGTTTACCTTCATCTACTTTTTCTCCTGCTATCTATCAGCAAAAAAACCGAAGGCTTAACCAACTGCAGTAAGACACTGTCTGTACCATCATTCAACCTCCAGAAGCATGAGCTTGTATCTCAGCTACTTCTTTACAACAGTTTCTTACAGAGCAGAGAAAGGAATAGCTGAGGAAGGTGTTAAGACAGGAAAAAATACGTATTTTGCAGATCTTAGTTCCTTTATGAAACATAGGAGGCTTGTGCTGAGAGATTACTGATTATTTCAAGCTGCTGTTCAGAACAACATAAGAAATTTCATGCAGATCATTCCACAAGGAACATAGAGCCTGCAACCCTCCTGTGCAACTGGCATCAGATATTTTCCTTTCTGCCACTGTTAAAGAAGAGCTCCGAGCACCCACCAGGGAAAGCATAATTTTCTTATGTGTAAGGTGTGTCTCCCTCCTCTCCACTCATCCCCAAATGAAGTAATTGTAGAGTCAATGCCACTGACCCTATTCTTTCTCCCAGTTGCTTTGCATTTGTGTGGATCTAAACTTTTGATTTTAAAACTAAATGTAAGTCCCTCTACATGTGGAGTGTATCACTGCTGGCCTTTCCAGCTTTCAACACATAATCTTCCAAATCAGGCCCACTGAAATGCAGCAGCCAAACAGCTCTAAACAGATCAGCTCAAAGAAAACGCCCAACCAGGACCCTCCTTCTACTCAGAATGAGGAGCTTAAAAGCAACCAAGGGTGTTGTTTTATCCTTTTCACCTCTTTTGTGTGACAATTCTATTACATTTTCCTTATATTCAACAACACAATGGATATATAATAAAGGAAAGGAAATGGTACTTCCCTAGATTCAATATACCCAAAACATACATGTAATTGTTAAAGAGGAACCTATATTTTGAAGGAACAAGTCCACAGCATGGGTTGCAGGCCTAGTTCTCCTATTACTTCCTCCATAGAAGGACTCCACCTTGCCAACAAAAATCTACAGATCACAGGAACTGAGCAGAAGTGGAAAAAGTTGAGAGTAGGCCACTGGTACTATGAGAAACAGTCTGGTGTAAAGAAAATAAAATAAAGAAAAAAAAAAAAAAGGAAGAAGAGGGAAAAACAAACCTAAGAAGTTTACCAGGCTGAGCAGGGCCAAACACACTGGAAGTGCCTAAGAGAAGCAAGGCCCTGGCACGATCACTTTTCCTGTGCTTCAGGCAAACTCTTACTAAAGCCAGTGGGAAGGTGAATGCTGTCTTACTGAAGATTCTTCAGGTTTTGTAATTCAAAGAGGTAGTGATCATTTTCACCAGTAGTATGAAAGGCATCACATAGAAGCCAGTCACCTTGATGGTCTGTGATGGTGTACGCATCTAAAATTTGTGTTCTGTTGGTGAATGTGGTGACCTGCATTCAAGGGACACCACAAGAGGCTTATTCCATTTCCCCAGACTCTGCCAGGGCCTCAGTTTTATATTACCAACAATGCAGGTGGCAGTCTGTCATCGTCCCCCCATCCACCACGGCACCTGGGTGCCTTCCCCAGGGCTTCGCCCTCTGCAGAGTTGCTTCTGGCAATGCCTCAATGTGTGGCACTAAGGACAGAGGTACCCAGCTCCAGGGAGGCAGTGATTTGAGGACTGCAGAAAGTCTACCTGGGGGTTAGTGGACTTTTTAGAAGGTGCCTTCCCACACTTCTGGCAGGGAGCTTATTTGAGGCATTTGAATTCACAGTCACCTTCTACAAGTGTTTAAAGAACTTACAGAAAATTTAAACTTGGGTATTAGACAGCTTTGAGGATTGCCATTGGGATACATTAATAACTTTAAATGAAGTTCATGATCATTGTTATTATCTTATGAACGTGAAATCTGTTTGCAATATCAATACAGTACACTGAAATGAAAGCCCAGACCCAATAATATATTTTGGCTTCTGACATCCCATTTTCATGTGTCTGTATATCGCATTTTAAGTGGAGAATAAAATAAAAAGACCTGTGATACCAGGGCTCTGAGCTCAGTAGCACCAGCACCCCCCACCTGTGAGTAAACTCTGAGGCCATTTTCCCCTCTTCTCTCACCTCTTTGCAGCATCCATGAGTTGAAAGTAACATTTTTGTCAGACATCCAGTGCCCACCTCCTGTGGAGCACTGAAGTCCTGGGGGCTGTCAGCCAACAGCAACAGCCCTGCAGAGAGCAGGGACTTAATTCTGCTCTGAAGGCATCACCTTCCTGTTTATTGCTGAACTCAGAGCTGAGGAAGAGTTGGAAGCCAAGAGAGACCAGCATCTCTCAAGGCAGCCGGTTCTTTGCTTGCAGGAAGTATGGTACCGAATATACAGAATCAAGGAATAGTTTGGGCTGAAATGAACCTGAAAGATCATCTTGCTCCTGTTGCCCAGAATTGAAAGAAACTTTCCAAACCATATTAGAGGTGATAACAAAGAGCAGCTCTTTAATGAAGCTTTCAGGTGCACAAAATAGAGATGTGCATGTTCATGGTATCAGATCATCAAAATTTTATAATTTTAATTAATTAGTATATCTAGCAAGTACCAGCAATATCCAAATCTAGCAGTATCTAATAGGAGTATGGTTGTCCTAGTGACTCACCCTTGGGCCTGCCCCCTGGAGTCTCTCCAAGTGGGTCTTTGCACTATTTCTTGTTAAGTCTCCCAAGTGCTGGTGCAAAATAAGATGTCCCTATTAGAAATACTTTTCTTAAAAATAAGACTAAACAGAATTTCGAGAGTGTGACATAACATGTGAGAAAGGGTTAGCCACTGCCATAAAGTGTGAGAAAGAGCAAGAAAGTGCTGAAAACTATACAACTATATATTATAAATCTTCAAAGCTACAAATATATGAAAACATATCTTTAGGCATCACTCCAATCCCCTGCCATGAGCAGGGACACCTTACACTTTTCACTCTAATGTTACTCAAAGTCCCACAATCTCCACATTACACACAGACAGTTTAAAAGCTCGCATTTGAGGGACTGAGTTGCATGCCCCCTCCTGAATTGGCATGATCTGAGGAAGAACAATGCCTGTTAACAGCTCATCTTTTAATTTGTACCTGAAGTTACTGGAAGAAGCAGGGAGAAAGGGAATAATTAAGCGATTTTTTTTTTAAACGCTGCAAACATCACATTTCCTATATGCTTCAGCAATTTCATTGTAGGAGACTAATCAATACTCTTTTCTGTGGAGCTAAAGATTCTCATTTGGTAAGGGAAAATAGGGAATTTACCTTTAGGAAAACAATACATAATTCTTTAGAAGAAGAAAAAAAACCCACACCTTCTTTTTGTCTAGTTTCTGTTTTGTTAATAAAAACTAAGCACACTTAGTGGGAAGAGTTTTTCTGTATAGACAAGATTTTCATAAACAAACTTGCTCCTTTCAACACATTGAACGAAAAGCAGAAAATAATACCAAGAACAAGAAAAAACCTAAAGGAGAAAAACATTTTGGAAATGGTCTGGATCTCTCTCTCAACACCCAGCTACCTGAGCAGCCATGGAGGAACAGTTCTGGACAACAGAATAAATCAATAACCAAAGAACATGTCCTCACTCTATGCACATAATTTAGTTTTGGCTGTGTTTCGGGAAAGTTTTTTTGGGGGTGGTGGTGGGGGTATCACTCTTCGCCCAATCCCTAGTCCCATTCATGCCCCTACCAAGTTGCAAATACAATTGTTGTGACGAACACAAGCAAACTCTATGCCCCCAGCTCTCCATGCAACTCATTTTAGCAAAACTGGTTTTGTAGCCTAAATGGAAAAGTTTACGTATGTAACTTTTTCTTATTGTAAATAATCTGGGATTCCTAGTAGCCAAACGAGTTCCCCACTGCCTCTAAAATGGTGGTTTAGTTATATTTTGTATAGATCCTCTTTAAGCAAGAGGTTGTTATTAAAATGTCCACGGTGGTTGAGAGAGCAGAAATTAAGGCAATAACAGAACGATGGTGTTCTGCTGGCAGACAAACAACCGGAAAGCAGAACACCACAATGTGATCTTGCTCACTGGCACACCCTGTACACTGTCTCTGAGGACTCCTCAGTAAACATGACCTGGCACTAAACCATTGCCTCTTTGCTTTTGTAATGGATTCTCCTCTTCATGTGGGAGGCCCTAACTCTGCCTCACTGTATCAGAGCAACTTAAGACATTTCAGTGGGGTCATACCTTTCTTTCCCAGAGAAGTCATCAGATCCTACTCAGCCCAAAACATTTTGCTGTTTGACCACTTCTCACAGCACAGTTACAGCACGTCTAGGGCATTGAATGCAGAAGGATACATACTCCCTTTCCTCCTTACAGATGAGAACTCAGGCAGCTGACATAACTGCTCAATCACACAACAATATAGAAATAACAGCATGACAATGAAACGCTCAAGCGGTCAGCTCCTGGCCTTAAATTGTTTCTGACTGCATCACTAATTGTCTCTTTAAAAAAAAAATCCTGCAAAATTACAATGAAAATGCATTTCTACACAATCATGACCCATTTGGTAAAGCTGTTGCTTTATGCTGCTTGCATCACTGGTAACAGAATGCTGGCTGAGAACCTTGCTGTTGGTGTCAGGTAGTTCCACCGAAAACCAGGCTTCTTTTACAAAACTTCAGTGGAATGATAGCTCTTATCATGGAAAGTGAATTTCACAAGGCAGAAGAATAATGGTGAACTGCTCTGTGAGTGGCAGAATGAAATCCAGTCCCACAGGCAGTCAGGAAGGCGGCACTGGTGGGTGGTTATCAAGACAGTTTCATCAGACAGTCGAAGGCCATGCAAAGCTTTATAAATCAGCATGAAGAGTTTGCAACTGACACACCACTGAACACAGAGCACTAAAGACTTTCTCCTGTTCTGAAAAGCTGATTTTTGGCAGCAGTCTTCCTGCAGGTTTTAGATTTTGCTTACAAGAGCTAAAGGGTGGAAGCAGATAGAATCAAATACGCCAGTCTCAGACTCAAGAAAGCATGAATTGAAAGCTGTCTCCATGACAGAGAAATTATCTGTCACTGATAATATTCCTCAGATAATAAAAGTCAGGATGTGAAACAGCCCAAGTACTTCAGGGGAACCAAAACAATAAATCAGGGTGCTAGACAAGTGTGACATCCTCTCCTACCTGACAGACAATTCTGTCTACCTGAGGCTGGTCTACCCTGACAGGGTCCTACACCCTGGTGAAAAACTAAGCAGGGAGATCTGGCCCCAGACGCAGGTACCCCAGACAGCCCGGGGGTTCTGACACCCACAGCAGTAGGACAGAGGATGAAAGAAGTGCCCCTCAAATCAACTTCACATGGAGCAAAAGGACACCCCCAAATGACAGCCAAAAGACTTAAGTCTTACAGGGAGATGAGCATAGCGTCTTCCTGCAAGTTCAAAATGTGATTCTAGTGACAACTGCAACAATTCAATTGTCAGCCTTTTAAGTTTGGAAAGGAAAGAATTGACTAGGGCACCCAAACAGCATTTACAATTACATATTTCACTAGTCCAAGTCTAAAATTACTGAGTAGTAATTGAAACTGGAAAAATCTAAGGCAACTGATTGATGGGAAAGCATGCAGGAACAGCCATATTCTACGCTACGAAAAATGACCTGAACGTTAATCACCACACCACCAAACAATATCCTGGTCACTGAAGAGGAAAACCGCCTCTCTGCCATTTCCTATCAAGTGGAGATAACACAAAGGCACAAACAAGAAATCCACACAGACGAGGGATGCAAGACCTAGAGATGGGCTCAAACACCTCGTGTATACATCACTAGCTGAAAACTACCCCAAGTATCAACAGGGCGGGACTCCACTTTCCAACAGAAATACAACAAAGGAAAAGGAACAACTATCCAGATAACACTCATATGCCCCTTTTAGTGACACAGGCAAAACCTTCCATTAATAAATTTCCAAGGAGAAATCCACAAATGATTTTTTCACCTGAAATTCAGAAACTATTTCTCTTCAAAAAATAAAGCAGGTTTTGTGCACCCTCTGAAATATTTTCCTAAGGGGAAAAAAGAAGAGAGAGATATATTGAAGAGAGAGACCAGAGAGACAGTTCTAATTGTAATAAACTGATTCTTGGAAAGTTTGACCCACCAGAGAAGGTAATTAGCAATCAGGCTAGTAATTCTCTTTAGCCATGCAAGTACAGCTGTCAACTCTTTCTGTAAAACAGGGATAAAACACTGAGATAAAGGATAACTGCAGCGTGGATTTTTCAAGTGATGTTCCAACAGCTCAACATTTTCTTAAGTTTGACATGTCCTTCTGCAACTAGCTGGTGATGTAATGTAAAATTTAAGATGTCATCTACATTCAAAGAAATCCAAATGAAGAATACAACAATTATGGGGGGAAGTTCATAAGATAGAAGACATGCAAAATGTTTGAAAACACAAATATAAGAAGTTCCCCTGCACAGCAAATCCTTAGTACAGTTTGGAAGTGAAACACAACAGATATTCACCTTAATGTGCTAATCACATGACAACAAGGAACAGATACATTCCAGTAGCAACTCTAGGATAAAACCATGAGAAATCCAAAAGAAAATATGAAATGGGACTGAGAGGGCAATAAATGGCCGAAATTAAGGGAACCATTGTGAACTGAGCACCAAATGAAGCAATTTGAAGTACAGAGAGACAGAACAGGAGCATCATACCTAAGCAGCAGAGATTTCTGAGCAGATATAAGTGGGAGTATGTTTTGGGTCCTATAAACCACCTTTTCACCATTTAAAAAGCATTGTGGATTTCACAGTGACCTGAAGCATTCTCAGGGCCAGAGTGAGCTTATGCTGATTTACATCTCTGAGGATAACAGCACACAATGCTGATGAAGCCAGGGCAGTTTCTGCCAGCCAAGACCATGCTCCAGTGATTTGGAAGGAGCTCTGTTAAGTCTAGGCCTATTGAGGGGCTTCTTCTCCTTCCATTCTCCCCACTTTTGGACCCTGGGACTTTCCTGGACACCACAGCTCATTGTCCAATAGCAGTCCACATACTGGAAGAAGAAAGTCAGCAGACTCCTCTTTTCACACTCAAACTCATCTCCACCCTCCCTGCCTGGGTGGGTCCACATCAGGGTCCAAATTTTGTCCAGTGGAATTAACACAGGCTTTTGGCAAGAAAAATAATTACCAGTAGACTTGAAAGAAACAACTTGTAAAACACACCAACAAAAGTAGCGGTACCACGATGACATTAATGACTGCATGATGGAACCATTTATTCAGTGGCTACTTTAGACCTTGGCACATAGTTAAACCTCAGTGACAATAATCTAAATAAATTCCACACAGTGACTTTGTGGTTCATTAGCAAACCTTTTTATTTGAAATCCTTTTGGAGCTACATGTCCTTTCTAATAGTGTTTTGCTAGCTAAGATCATCTTGTCTGAATTGCTGGATCAAATCTAGAAAAAATGCGTAACAACCCAAAGCCATTGCCATCTGGTGACTGTTCAACATCCTATATGGACACTAGTCTGTATCCAGCACTGGCTGAACAGGTGTCCACATAATAGCAGCCATCACAGTTGTCACTGGTTTGTAATCCCATTCACAGACTTGACACTCAGGCAGAATACTTATAGCCTGTCACCCTTCAGCTGATCCGTCCCGGCATGCCTAGGAGGAACCCTCTCTCCCCTGCTCCTCTGCCTCACATTGTTGAGTGGCTGGTGGTGAACTCTGTGCTGGATTTCATTCACTAATACCTCCATTCTTGACCATTTGAAAAGAACAAGCAAACAGCATTAACAAGGAAAATCACCCTTGGAAATCCAGTGTTGTGCAAATACACAGGGACTAAGACCACTCTCTTTGCCTTTCAGGCTCCAGAAACTCCCCACAAAATATGACTCCTTCACTTAAGCAGTACTGGAACCAGCTATTATTCATGCACAGTAGAAAAAGCATTTGCCACCTCTAACATTAGGGGGAATAAATATAATAAGACTCCTCTTCTAGGTTCAGAGAGTATCTAAGAAAAATAATAATTTTCATAAAAAATGGCCAACCTAGCCATAAAATCTTACTAAAAGATTCCTGCAGGGACCTCAAAACCATATACATTTGGTTAGCAACAGATGTCAAATTGGTCAAAATAAATTAAAAAAAAAAAAAAAGATACATAGAATAAGGCAGGCTGTGGATTTCACTTGTATCTGTGAGTTCACAGACAAGTAGCCAAGTTTACAAGCACAACAAATTAGCAAGATTGGATGAGCCACAGTACGTAACTGTGCATTGCTAAATCGTAGTAAGTATGAGGTAAAGGCTCATTAACTTACAACTTTCCCATGGAGCTACAAACTAACACTTGTTACCTGGTATTTCCTAAGGGCTCACACACAGTCATTTAACTCTTCAGCAGAAACCAGGAAGCTTTCAAAGCCATGGATTTCCCTTAGGCACAGGACCCCTAAGTTGAGTGCTAATAACTAACCCCATGTTCACAGCCAAAAGCATCCTCCATGTCGAAAACTCCTACTGTGTAGCCACCCCTGCACAACGTGGCAGGGAAGTAAAGCTGCCAGCACAGCTGTGCCAGCCAACTTCGTTACAGTCATCTGAATCCCTCCATTTGACCTGACAGAGCCCTCTGAACCTTTGACAGCCAGGCTGATTGGAGCGGTTTTGAGCAAACACTGGGTGGAGGGATGTGTTCCTGTTGATTTGGCACAGCCTGGTTTTCGGCAGCAGGGGAGAGCCACAGGGGTGGCTTCTGTGAAAAGCCACCAGAAGCTTCCACCATGGCCAGCAGAGCCAGTCTCTGATGGCTCTGAAGATGGACTTGCTGCTGGCCCAGTTAGAGGAGTTGGTGACACATCTGTGATAACACATTTCAGAAGAAAATCACAACAGCACAAGCACAGGCTTTTCCAGGGTTGGCGAGGTGCCCCTGCCGGGGCCATCCCACACAAGCCTCGCCCGCCTGTCCCCTCCCCAGCCGTGCCAGGGGCAGAGGGGCCGGGGCGGCGGCGGCTTCTCCTTCCCTGTGCCCCGGAGCAGCAGAGGCCTCACACGGCGCCTGCGCCACGGCGGCCGCACCGCCCGGCCCTCAGCGGGGACACGGCCAGGGACTGCCCACACGGGACCCAGGGGACAGCAACCTCTCAGGGCTTTGGGATCCTGCGGGGAGCTCTCAGTTGGTGGAATGGGTTGGCCATGGTGCCTACAGGCAGCAGTTCCTCTTCTAGTCAAAGAGAAGGAAGGGAGAGGGAAAACAACATGGCAGCACCAAGGTCAGAGGAATGAAAGGAGGGGGAGGAGATGCTTCAAGTGTTGGAGCCGAGATTCCTCTGCAGGCCCTGGTGAGGACTGTGCTGAAACAAACTGTCCCCCTGTAACGCATCAAGTCCATGGGGGATGCACAGGTCCACTCACAGTCCATGGGAAAATGCTCACGCTGGAGTGGATGGATGCCAGAGGAAACTGTGATCCAGTGGGAGACTCAAATTGAGACAGAGGGCCCCTGCTTCCAGAGACACAGAGAGAGAGGGCCCTTGCTTCCACACCAGAGCAGCCTATCCTTGGAGGACTGCATCCCATGGATGAATGGGAAGTTCTGGACCCCGTGGCACAGCAAAGACTCTTCTCTCTGAGCGAACAGAACATCTCAAGAGACGAACTGACCAAAACTCCGATGCCTGTCTCCCTGCACTGTTGGTGGAAAGGAGGGAGGGGCTGGGGAGGAAAAAAGGTGTTTCAAAGGTTTATTTTACTTCTCATTACCCTCCACTGACTCTGTTAATAATAAATTTACCTTATACCTTTGAGTCCTCTTTGCCCTTAGAATTTTTCTCCCAATCCTTGTCTCAACTCATGAACCCTTTGCTAATTTCTTTTCCCCCTCTCCTCTGTCCAACTATAGCAGAAGAGGGTGAGCGAACGACTTTTGTGGATGTCAGGCATTTGGCCAGTATCAAACCACAACGCTGTTCTCCAACAATTTCGCAGGGGTGACTGCCCAGTTTCTAAGCTGGTTTAGTTTGCTTCCTTAAAAGCCTGCAGAGAACAAGAGCAAGGAAGAAACCACACTCCAAAACCTCTGTGTTGAGATCCTTATAGCCAACAAAATGGACTACAGGTATTACAGTCTTTTATGGGCTTACACCATTAATCTGCTTCTCAATTAGGAATTTAGGAACATCCCTAGCAAGTTGCCAAAGAGCGTCCTCAAAGCAAAGGATGGGCATCCTGAACTGCTCTTTTTGGCAGGTGATCCATACTATCTAGGCATTCCCCAGCTACCATGCCAGTAACTTTCCTTGCTCTATATAAACTTGACTAACATTTCTATGTCCTCAAAAATACAGCCATTCTAAGCAATGATCGAAACAAAACTATCTACTTAATAAAAAAAGCACTATGAAGCTTGCTGAGAGGATGAAATATGATTACTTTCCAAACACCAAGAGGAAACCACCATCAGAAATCCTTTGGCAAGGTCTAGAAAATCAGATTCTTAAACTGAACCTCAAATGACCAAAATTAGCAATTACGCATTTTGCCACATAACATACTTATCTAAATTTTACTCTCTGTGTGCAAACAGACAGGGTTTTGCCTATTTGGCCTGTTGCCTTAGATTTACTCCCTTGCATCATGGAAGTTAATGACACCAACTACAGAAATAGAGAATCTACTACCAGGAACTGGTTCTTTGCCCTATGCATGTCTGCCTATGTTAATACCTGTCTGCATGCATACATACCCGTGAAAATACACGCTACACTGATATAAAACATGAGCAGAACAATGAAGCTTTTATCATCTTTAATACAGTTCTGTTATATATAACCTTTCAGCTTAAATATAAGCTTAAACTTGAATCTCTCACATGCATACAGTTATATACTTATTTATAGCTACAGCAATAGAGAGGCTGCTTAGAAAAGTAGAAAAATCTTTGGAAAAAGTGGGTGGTGATAATGTAAAACAGAATCTGCTTGTCAACTTTACTGGCATCTCTGGTCTATGAAAACTGAACTTGAATCTCCTTTTTCATCCCAGTGGATTTCTTTGAATCATGTGTCATAATCCTGTCTGTAGGAATTTTTATCTGCCATACTCCCTCAATCGTCCTTCAGGAGTTTGGCTGTATTCTGGCCATCAGAGAACTGCAGAAGGAATGGAAATGGGCTCCTTCACACTTTGCATTCTCATACAAGCAAAAGACCAACAAAATGCAGGCAGTCCTGAGTGTGAAGATAAGTTCTGAGTCACCTTGCCCCACACTGAGTGAAGATCCCTGAACTCTATGACTGCTGGAAATAGTGGGACAACATCTCAGAGCAGAGGGTGCCTTACAAAACACAGAACCACCCAGCCTCCCATACCTTTTAATATTTGTGGATTAAATTTTTCTTTTGTTTCATAACCCAGGGGATGGGAACGAGTTCACTATTGGGAAAGTCTGTCCCTTGAAAAACTAGTCGCACAAATTCACTAATCACCTAAAGGAGAGCAAATGCTGGAGAACTGGGCTGACCCCAGGAATACTGTGTCGTGTGGACAAGCACAGCAGCATGAGACAAAAGAACAAGACATGGTCTGTTTGCAGCACAGGTATACTTGACTAGAGCTGTGTAAAGTTTGATGGCAAACACTGCAGCGTGGGGTTTATTCAGCTACAACTTCACAACTGTTTTCCTCTAGCTTTCCATGAGTAAAGGTCTTTGGAGAGAACTCACGTGTTCTGCTTTAACAAAGAATAATTTTGAGAGATGTTTGTTGTACAGAGTTATATAGTTTCTAATAGCTAGTAACACGTCACAAGTTGTGATTTTGATGTGTAAATCATGCCATGGGTACTTTGTTATATTCCCGTATGTAACTGCACAGACTATTTGAAGGCTATTTTCATGTACCCTCGGCCCTCTCTCGTTCCTCTCAGCTCACAGTAACAGCAAGACAAATAAAGCTGCATCTGTCTCCTCACAGGGAAGGTGACAGGAAATGGGAAACAATGACAAGACCAGGCCTGACTCTCAGCTTGCTAACCACTGCAAACTGCAAAATTGCCTTTCACTGCAGTCAGCACAAGGCCTGCCAGTTTCTTCTGCAGCACGAGAACTTCACCTCTGCACAGGATTTCCTTGGCTTTATCGAGCCACTTATATCATACCAGCCATACTAGTTTTTTAACAGCAACATTAAAATTCTGCAGGCTAATTTCAATATTTAGCTCAACGTTAGAAAGGTTCAGCAAACGTTATGAACATGGAACAGGCCTCCTGTGCCTGCCTTGTGTAGGCAGAGACTTTATAAAAGCAGCTTATACTTGGACAGGCTGTGCAAAGTGTTTGGCTGCTAAAAAATTTTGCTGACCTCTAAGTTAGCTGCAGACTTACAGGGAGCTTTATAAAACACCTCTGCCTCTAATACGTTCGGTTTATAATCAAGTAACTCATTCATGAGGCATCCAAGTCAGTCAGGCATGAAATGCTTTCTGTAGATAAGGCAGACAAAACTGCTGTATTCACTCCCACTCCCTGACCTTAGTGGGGCTGTTGGGATTTTGCATGTTAAGACAGGCAGAGAGAGCACTTGAAAAATGGGGTTAAAACTAAGTCAGCCTTTCTGTTCTCTCTCAGTGATTTTCGATCGATTCCAACGTCTGCAATTGTCAGCTCAGCACAGATCAGATCCATCGTGAAGTTTGCTTTTCTCTGCCAGTTGCATTACAGCCACTGCCAAGGACTCTGCAGTGCTAGAACCACCTGACTTGTGTTCAGGCAAAGGAGACCCAGCAGTGCTGCTCCACTGACATAGCAATGCTACATCTAATAGGAGCAAAGCCTTGGTTGTGCCATTGAAATGAATAATTAGGACTTGCTGGATGTGCAATGAAAAGATCTCCTGAAACAGAGGGACTTGACTATGGTTTCACCTGGGGAGCAGCTGTCTGGAAACCTTGTGTGTTGTACTGATGCTCTGATGTGCCCATCAGTGGGGCACTGCACACACACAGGAGGAGGAGGAGATCCTTAAACATAAAGATGGCAAAACAAAAGCTGGGTTTCAACACAGCTATGAAGATGGTGAGGCACTGGAAGAGGTTGCCCAGAGAACCTGCAGATGCCCCATCCCTGGAAGTGTTCAAGGCCTGTTGGATGGGGCTTTGAGCAACCTGGGATAGGGGAAGGTGCCCCTGCCCACGGCAGGGAAGTTGAAACTCGATGATCTTTAAAGATTCTTGTCAACCCAAACCATGCCATGATCCTCTGGAAAAAGTGGGAAGCACACTGTGGCACAGCACACAGACCAACTGCAGTGTTTCCTCTACAGTGGCAGAGTGGCAGCATGACATATGTTATCATGACTGGTGACAAAAATATACCTGGAGGATACGTAAGTTATGTCATGCTGTCTGAAATCTCTGTGGGCCCAGTAACTAAGCAACATCCTAACCTTTGCATTCCCCATCAGGGTTGTGCAAACCCATTAACTTTGCTTGGACCGACAAGGGTCAGAATTTAACCCGTTATTCCTGACCTGGCTTTTTTTCCCCCAGCACTGATAGAAGTCTCACATGATTATCCCCCACAGGGTACCAACAGCCAACTAAACACCATGGGGAGCCCAATATTAATGACCCAGCTCTTCATTTCTCCCAACCATATGGGAACTAAAATAGTTAGATCTTGTTTTGTATGTAAAAAAAAAAAAAAAAAGAAATTGATTTTCATTCACACCTCTGCCATTCCCCTGCAGAACAACCCAGGCTATATCACCTACATCACCCTTTTGCTTTCTCTCCCTGCCCTGAGCCACTGGGGCTATATCTGAATGACTCTCTCCAATCCAGTACACAGAAATGGAATCAAAACAAAACGAGACTGAAATGCAAGCAGCAAAATGCTTTCCAGGCATCCCCAGGTGTTTCACTAATATAACACACACCTTGCCTTCAGTTCTTCTATTTCAGCCCCATTCAACTAAGGATTCTTATTAGGATACAATCCAAAGAAGTGCTTAAATGCCAGTTTAAATACAGATGGTTTAAATACTTTTCTGAATTAAATCCTTTAACTGTCAGCTCTTCAGAACAGAAAGAATGCTTTAATTTTGGCTAACAAAGCATTGAAAAATCAGATAGAAGAACAGTCTTCATGGCTGCATTGGTGGCTTGCTGACAGCACACACAAAACCAGAAATATCTTCTCACTTCCTCTTAACTTTGTGCATTGGATCTTAAAGAAAAAGAAGACAACAGAAAACAAATTTCATCAGACAGACCACTAGGCATGTGCTCAGAGAAAATCCATGGAGCTGCCATTTCTGGGAGAGAATTACAATCATTCAATGTCAGAGTTTTCACTTGTACAACAGGAAAAGTGCTGCTCAATTCATCCTTAGAGACATTAATATGATTTGTTGCTTATCCAGTGCTTTGAGATAAAGGGTCCTTTTAACTTCAATATTAAAATAACCAGTGCCTCTTTCTTTTCCCCAAGTCTCCAATGTCATTCCTGGTCTCTCACTGTGGGTGGAACACCTCATCCTGACAATAGCTGAATGCAGCTTCCACCAGCGTCTTTGAGCAGCACTCCTACAAAAGGCAAAGGGGCCACCACAAAACAGCCACGCATGATCCAGAAGGGGTTCATGGACCCTGCAGTGCTTCTGAGCCTCCCTGCTTTTAAGGGGTGGTATGCCCAGCTCAGCATTTTCTGAGTTAGGAGCTGCATTTTGCCTCCCTTTCCTTTCAGTCATTTAATTGAATCTTCTGTGAAACAATAACAAACAACAACACCCCTCCCACACCCTCGTGTACCGTTTCCATGGTGGAAAGCAGGCACCTTTTGCTCAGGCAGCCTCCTCCCTCCCAGCTGTGAGCCAAGTGAACTGAAATCCATGGATGCAGCAAGGCCACAGGGAATATGTGCATATCGCACAGTCTTGAGCACACACACAGGACTCTGATTGTGGCAGCATGTTTTGTGTCATTTTAATGACGCAGAGAGAGCCCTACTAGCTTCCCCTCCCCACAAAAGCTTTATGTGGGAGGCACAGTTATATAATAAAAATCCTGTTTCTACAGCATTTGCCCCATACCAACACAGAAGTGCAGGCTTTGAGATTCTTCCCAGCTGGCAGGCACTGAACTACAAGTGTTTTAACCCTCTTCACACTAAACCCTCAGATTGATTTCTGACTCACAACAGCAGAAGAAACAGCCACTGATCACTTCTGCTCTCTCCACTTGTGAGGCTGATTCTTGGCCTTTGAGATAATGTTTATCAACTCGTAAACACCTGCTTATTAAGGATCCAGTTTATTTCCTGGGGAAACTTTTACTCACCGTGCTTGAGTTGCATCCAGGACTAACGTGCCTCAGCCTTAGGACAGAATTATTTGACCTGGTTTTACATTGTGGCTGCATTGAGAAGGATGGAGCTCGTGCTGCAAAGGGCAAAGGTACAGCTGAGGAGTGCATTGGGCTGCTCTGCCAACCACAAGGTCTCTGTAAAGCCAAGACTGCAGGTATGTGATGGATACTGAAAGGGGAACCAAGGGTAACCACCTCTGACATCTTGAACGAGTGCTGGCAGGACACATGTCCCCTTGCAGCAAGGAGCTGGGTTTCTAGTCACTGTTTCTGAATACCAGGGCACCAATTTTCTTTTCAGGACCCTGCTTTCTGTTACTCCGGTGTGTAGGCATTTTGGAAAAGCTGTTAAGCCAAACATGGACTAAAATCTCACCAAGAGACAAGTAAGTGGCTAACACAACTTTTTGGTGTCTCTTCCACCAAATCAAGGAGGGGCCTGTCTATTGTGGAAGACTTGTCCGCACCCAGACAGCAAGAGGATGATCACCCAGAAAGAGAAGGCCTCTTACATTCCCAGATTTACACTCTTCTAGTCAAAGCATTAAAGACACTAAGAGGAAGGAAGGTTTCTGAAGCAGATGCTGTTCAGCTTACGTGGGAGTGTCCTGAATAGGAAAGCACTTGCAGTTAATTAACAAACAACCCCTCTTGGGGTACCAGAGCTCCCATAGATGGTTTGGAAAGGGATCAGGTACTTGGGAACATGCACACTACTGGCACAGTCCCAAGCAAGTTCATGTCTTGACATGTTCCTCTAGTGCCTGGCACCAGAGACCAAAGAACAGCTAGGCAAGGAAGCTAACGGGTGCTCAACACAGCTTCCCTCCCTGTGCCACGGAGCAGAGCCCTTTGCAGCCTCCATAACAGTGCCCTGGAGCCCAACTCTGCCATGCCTAGGAAAGTAAATGGCCACCTGAGCTACATCACATCTGACACCCGTAATTCCAAATCTCCTTCCTACAGGGTGGAGACTCCCAGAGCCTTCCCTCCACCTTTCTTTGTGGCAGCAAGTTCGCCAGGTCAGTGAGCAAGGGAAACAGGGTTTGGCCCCTCAATGAGGTATTTCTGCAGAGAAAATGAGCCATCAGCAGGAACATGCCCAAGAACAGAACCTGAATTCTGCAGGCTTCAGAACAGCACTAAGCCCTAGCGTTGAGCATCTCTGTATCATTTCCACAATTATAATTCTCAGCAGCTTTCTTACCAGAGAACACAGCTGTCACCACTTTAACTGTATTCGTTCATCAACACTGACTGACCTTCATTCACAATCTTCCTGAGCAAGTATTTCCAGCTACCTGTCTGTGGTGGCCTTGAAACACCCAGCAGCCTAATTCTGGGATACAGATACCTCTCGAGCCATTTATTCACATGGAACTGTGAACACAATACATAATCTTTCCAATAATCGGCACTGAGTAAGGCCTGCTGAGTCACTATCTTTATTTTCCTCTAGGCATAAATTTTCACAGCCCACCGTGAGTGCAGTGTAAGCAGTTCCACAGCAGTGCAGACCAAAAGAATAATCTTAACATGAAGGAATGAGGGGTGCTTTATCATCATGACCTGGCTGCCTGAAAACAAGGAGGAATTGAGGATAAAACCATCTTCCCCCAGCCCTGCCCCACCCACACTGACTGATCTGGTCAGCGTTGCTGCCTCCACCAGCTGTCCTCCAGGAGGGCTAATGGGGAGCATGATCCCTTCTTGGTTAGTCATGTCCCAGGCCATTTGTGCTGCTAGTTAATGGAGCTGTCATCTGCTTATCCTGGATCGTGTGCTAAAAATACACCTTTGGCTTTTGTCAGCAACCTAAGCTAACAAAGTTTTCCACAGCACAGAACTCCGAAGAAATTCTGCACTCTTAAACAAGGTTATAGGTGGAGTTGCAAAATCTTCTGCTCACCTCTTATTCTGATTATTTGGTTTGGTTACCTAAAAATGTCTAATTAGGGAAAGGAAACATTTTCCAAATGAGGAAGATTTTTTCTGCCCTTTCTCATTCCACAGCTTCCCTTATAAACACACATTTAAATAAAATGTGTCAGGGATTTTTCCTCCCTGAGTCGTGCCACAAGAGAGAGTGTGAAACTGGGGAACAGACAGCAGAAGAAATGATGATCTGACCTTTGCCTATAGAACAGCTTGGGAGGCATGGGGGAGCTCAAGAAGGTTTTTCCTCCTGTGAAGCTTCAGGCAGCCACAGGAATGTATCTCTAGGAACAGGCTGGCTGCACAAACTGGATAGAACAAGTTCAGAGCAGCGCTGCAGCTTGCTCTGACACCAGGGCAGGAGGTGAGGGGGAGAGGAGAGTTACGGGTACAGAGGCAAGCAGGTGCTGTGGGGCTGCTGCACTGCACCCTCCACATCAGCAAGACAGTGACGGGCTTGCAAAGGAAGGGGCACAGCTGCAGAAAGCAGAGTGTCACAATTTGTTTTGGTAGCTGCTGCATCTCAGATCTGTGGGCTGGAGTGCTGGGGTTTTGCTGCCAAGGCTTGGCTGTGGTCATGAAGGAGCTTGGGTAGGGCTGGGATCAGGCTGAGACATGAAGCTGTGTCCCTCAACAAGCAGGGCTGGGATAGCAACGTTTCCACTTTCTAATGATAAGTCTTATGAACCCTGGGTAACAGCAAGATCACTGTGTGGGTGGATTTATGTTGAAATTAACATTTAATCACATACAGCACATAGTTGGTTTTCTGTCTGCTTTAACAGGGTCTGTTTCCTCCAAGGATGGTACTTGCCTGGACTTGAGCAATAATTCAGATTAAGGCAGGATGTGAAGCTAAAGCACAACTGTTGATCCTGAAGAACTGCAACTGTGGGTATCCCCCTGTGGAACAAGAACATCTTGATCTCATTTGGTTTAGCTTAGCTGAAAGGATGACAGCCTAAGTCACACTTCTGAGTGGTCCCCAAAACCATCCATTGGCTAAATTCTTATTAACAGACGCAATTTCTGTCATGTACAGTGAATGAACTCAGATTTTTTTTTCCATTTGAAGCAGTATTTAAAAAATATTTTGCTACTCTAACATTTTACTGAAGCAGTTCAGATTTACTTCGAGGTTTGGGGGGTTTTTTTGTTTGGTTTTTGTTTTTGTTTTTATTGTTGTCCTTTTTACATGTGTGGGGGTTTTTTTTGGCTGAAGAACTTGTGAGTGCAGTTTAACCTTAACCTGCTAAGAGGATGCAGTTGCTGCTGAGTTTAGCCAGGGCTGGGACCATCGTGAAAGGACAGCAGCTGACATCCACAACTCTCTCCTGGGATGCCCAAGCTCAGCACTTACTGGCCAGGCCAAACTGAACCTATGCACTGCCAATAAGCAGAGTTTTACGGCACAGAGCTCGCTCACCAGCTTTGTACTGTCGTAACTTCCACAGAGGTGACACGGTTAGAAAACAGAGCAAGTGCAAGGTGAATCAAATCCAGCAGCTCTTAGATGGAGCCCAGCGGAATGGTTTTTCCTCTCAGAAATGCTAGGGAGACTCTGGAGCACCCCTGTACAAGAGGCCCCTGCAGATATGGACTTACACTGGTACCAGTAACTTTCAACTTGATCCAGATGTTTAAAACACCCTCCAGGAAGATACATTTATATTCCTCCTACAGATCCCATTGACGATACAACCTGATGCACCCGGAATCTAAATAACATGTCATAACATATAAAAGCGAGTAGAGAGAAGGTAAGGAATACAGAGCCTCTTACAGGAGAGAGGAGACATCATCTGAACTTTCTACAGTGTTCTGGTTTTTTATATGGGATATGCATAGAAGAGACAAACATGGTATATTTTTATTATCTTAGGTCTTCCTATGCTGAAAGCAAATCTAGTAGTTTGAATATTTTTTCTTTCAATTTACAAATATTTACAATCTGATAAAATAGTATATATCTGTAGTTGTCAGCAATATATAGATTTTTCTTTGCAAAGGATGACAAAGTTTTCTATTGTAAACGTATTTGTGTGCAAACACATTTATCCTTCCATAGTTAATCTACAGGAAAGAAGAAAGGAACATATATAATTAGCACAACTGTAATCAGCATAAAATAATGGGAAGACAAATAAAAGTGCCTTAGAAATGCTGTTGGTAACAGTGTGCTCTTTCAGATTTTTCAATGCTTTTCTTGCAGGTTAGATTGTAATTTCTCTCTTAGTGTATTCAGAAAGCCTGGACAAAACTCTTCCTCAGTACAATTCCACTTGGATTGATCAGAATGAATTTAGCCTAGTGCTTTAAAATCACAGTCGGTTTCTTTCTCTGATAAAGCAGAATATATATTATGAAACTGGAAAACAAGACAGAGCAGAACTAAGCAACCTGAAAAACAAAGCATTGCATCTTCCTGACTTTAATCAGGCAAAATTCCAACAACCTCAACTACCTCAAGGTAGTGAGCTTTCTCCCTTTTAAAGACCCATGCTGTACGCTTGTTTTCTGTTTCACACTTGCTATTCTTACAATTAACATTTATAAGCTCTGTAAGGCAAACATATCAGAGAAGAAAAATTTCTGGCTGTTAGACACAGTGAAGTCCTCGATTCACAACTTCTGTAACTGCAGACACACTGCACAGGGATATCCAGCTACAGTGTAGTGACACTTGCAACAAAACACTAATTTGCAGGCAACTTTGGGCAGGTGCTGTCTCCAAAACAGCTTTTACTACTTATTATGACTATTTCTTTTTCAAAATACAGCTCACAAGTTCTCGTGTCAACTATGTCCTCTCTAAAGACCATGGGTTTCACCTTATCTTCTATTTTTGTATTATTTATTTAACATGCACTGGCTTTGCTTTTTCTATAATCATCGCATCATGTAGGTCAGAAAAGATCTTTAAGATCATCTTACATAGCTGCAGTTAACTAATTTACCAGAACTGCAAAAATTTTAAAAGCCTGTAAGTACCTATAAATATTAGAACTATCTTTGCAGTTGTGTGAAGGTAACTTACTGACAGGAATGTGTTCAAAAGAGAAAAAAAAAAAAAAGAAAGAAAAAAGATTCAAAATATTCATAAGCAAAACAACAAAATCCCCAAACCACTCATTAAATATTTTAGAGACTTCAAAGGAATTGTTCAATTAAGAATGGAAAGGTGCCCCATGCCCTTTATTTTTTTTATATTCTGCCTGATGTAAAACCAGATAATGGAAACAAACTTTAAATATGAAAGCTAGCTATCATGTTTTTAAGAAGTGATGGTGAAATAAACACCTCTTCTGAAAACTTGTTTTCCCCAAGTAATTTCTTTTCAGTGCAATGTAACATTTTCCCCTTCTACTATGAAAATACGCACGTCCAAACTCACACATAAAAACATTCTCACTGTAAGAATCACGACGAAAACTGAGACCCCAGGGGGTGAGCAGTGACACAGAGGGAGCAACAGAGAAAAGGACTTGGGGTAATGACTGCTCTCTGCCACAATGTCAACAGGCGGGTCCTTGCTCTGAGGCCACGTTTGCTTGTTTGGGCTGAAGTGGATAAAGCCACATATCCACAGAAACTTCTGCCAGTGCTCTGACAGACAGCGGGGGCAGAGAGGAGCCAGCTCCGCCTCAGTGCCCGTCCCCACCCCGGGAGGGCAAAGCCTCAGCAGGAAGGGGATTAACACCAGAAATGCTTCTGGCTTGGTAGAAGTACCCACCAAGTTCTGGCAGATCAGATTTCATCACTGCTCTAGTAAACAGGGCACGTGTTTGCCATTTCACCTACACAGAAGCCTGCACCACAGCAACTCCATCGTGCTCTCCCAGAGGTGGGCAGTATGTGCCCTTCCCACCTTAATAAACAGGGCATGTCATGAGCGTGGCAGGCCCTTCTGGAACAGGGCTGAAGTTTGTTTAAACCATCGCTCCTTTCACTTTCCCACGCTAACCTTCCCCTAATTTACTGCCACGTGCCTTTCTGGAAAAAGGGAAGTGTGGCCTTGAAGGGCCGCTCTAAAAAATCGAAGGGGGTAGTAAAGTTATGGCAGAAGCCATGGCAACAAAGGGCTCAAGTGAAGTGACTGCTCCCATAAGAAAAAAAAAAAAATAGCCTGAGAGTAGCTGTCCAACGAGGTTTGCTGCATGAGCATAAGGAACAGGCCGGGAAGCCACAGCACATAAAGAATTCCTGCTGTGTTTCCCCAGTGTGTCTCCTTTAACTTCAAGAGTGTGCATGAAAACAGTTTCTGCATGCATTAGCTTTTCACATCTGGAGACATGGGTTCAGTCGTGCATTAGCCCACATGTCTCCATTTCTTCACTACAGGAAAAAGTGTATCCAGAGGCATGCAGGTATCCAGGGGAACCTCACAACAAAAGGGAAAATAATGCATGTTCACTTCCAAACAGATAAAATCTGACTGCAGGTTTTCAGCATCTTGCATATTTTCTTAAGAACTACTCACAAGCTGCAAAAACCCTCTAGTTTTTGGAACAACTCTTTCGAACATAAGAATGTTCAACATAGGGAAGTATGGATGAGTATTTAAGAAATGTAAAGCCATGCTCAGGGCACAAAACCCCTTAACTCACAGGTACCAAAAAGAGGAGCTCCCATATTGTCTTTCCACCGACTGCCTCTCACTACTCCCAGCCACAAAGATTGTGTTGCACTGATCTTAGCAAATCTGCCAATGTGCCATTTTAATACGTTAAAAGGGTACAAAGCATAGGGGGTGGGCAGCAGGAAAGCTACATGTATTTCCAGTGGTTTAGGGGATTTTAATAAACAAAAATAATCTCCTGAGATGGCCTAACAATTGACAAAATAGGGAGGAAGTAGACACCAGAAGCTTAAGATTGTGGGTACTAAAAGTCACGCGCAGAAAAGTGTTTCTTTTCATTCCAGGTTTTGCAGCAAGCCTTTCGGAAAAGGTTTGAGACCAACAGAAAAAAACTGTTTGCCATGCAACTGCAGAAAACTGGGCAATTGTGGGTGCAGACCAAAACAAGGAATAAACTCAGCCAGGGATTAAAACAAGTTCACAGCCTGTAGATTCCTTTCGCTGTCCATAGAATTGTTTCTAAACATGAAGGTCTTTGGTTGAGGAATTTCCTTGGCCACCAATTATCTGAAACTGGAAGGCTTAAAGGCAAGATATAAGGGGATCACTCTCTGCCCTCTGGGGGTCTGCTAATGCCCACTACCAAAAATCAGAAAGTTAAATACAACTTGAAACAAAACCAGCCCAGAAGACATTGCTTTTAACTGGTTCTGTCCCAGCCAGTAAGGCCAGGCCTGCATTAGCCAACTTGTTCTGTTTCCAGAACATGGCTTTTTTCCAAGCATGGATCAGAGCTGGACATAACCCCCGCTGACCTCTTCATACGAAGTTGGCTATTTCACCATTGAGCCTCTTGAAGAAGCTTTCACATGACTATGCCACAAACACTCGAACGTATCGTCAAATATTTATTATATGCCTGGGTTTGTGTTATCTTTGGGCACCACCAAAGTCCTTACGCTCCAGGAGAGATTTCCTCACACTGAGGGTTCAGCTGGACTAAGCACTTTGAAAACCCCTCTTGGAAGGTTTCCCAGTTCATCTATATACACTTGATTGACAAAACCAATGTTGTATCTCTTTTAAGGGTTGATAATCAAGCTGCTTAGCCTCTCTCCCAGACCATTAGTACTGTCATCATTCTGTACAGCAGCATGACCCCTGAGGTGCTCTGCTCTTAACATTTCCCAACTATGACAAACCAGCCTTTTCCCCTGGTACAAATCTGCAATTTCTTTGCTTCCTATTTAAGATAGTTATTAAACCTGCAGTGGGACTGTAAGGCTCAACCCTTGATTACCAACATTCCCTAACAGCCTCCTCTGAAAAACTTCAACAAAGGTCTTTCAGGAGTGTAAATAAGTTACAGGATATCTAACATTTCTCCCATTGTGCACAACCTTAACTTTTTGAAAGAATTCTAATATATTAGAGGAAGTTTACACTTAGAGAAAGTTATGCTGGTTTGCACCTCAGGTACTTTATAATGACATCTATAATGACTTTCTCAACAATTTTCTTAGGCACTTAAATGAGGGTCATGAGTTTATAATTCCCTGGATCACCCTTATCATCTCTCCCACCTCAATAAAAAGAGCACTGGCAATCTTCCAGATACTTATTATAGCTGTAACGATAAATTAAATCACATTTATTTTGGGTTTTTTTTTTTCCTAGGAGGTAAGTCAGCTAATACTAAAGAAATTAACTGCTGACTTAATAGATTAATGTAGTTGAAATACATTATTAATACTCTCTGTATTTACATATACATGTCGGTCAGTCTCAAACTGCTTTAACAACAAAGCCACTATCTTTATCTCCATGTGAAGACCAGGAAAATGAAGCACAGACAAGGGCATTATGGAGCAAAGTTACAAGCAGAGACTAAGTCTCATATTTGTAACACTGCCTGTTAAATCATGAGATTCAATGAGGGCTTATTAAGTATAATAAAAGTATCTCTACTCCTGCCAACTCTTTACCAAAAGGTAATGTTAAGCTCACCAGTTATTCCAGTGTAAAAAGTATTTTATATTCTAATTTTCTCTTCTTAATTGTCCCTTGAGCCTCGAGAGCTATTCAGGCTCATCAGCTCTCCAGTGGATTTCTAACATAATTCTGCAAGAAAATTACTCAGGTTTTTTTTTAAATAATATATTTGTCCTTTTAACTTCCTTTCATTCCTCTTGGTCTCTAGCTTTCCTACAAAACCATACACTTCACTACTTGCATGACTCATATTGAGCTTATTTTCCCTTCACTGACTATTGCTCTGCATTAATATTTGTCTCTTCTCATTTAAGCATTTTTTTTTCTCTCCTTATTCTCCTTTCTCTCCCATTACCCTATAAAAATAAGTGTCATCATTCTGTTTGACTCTTTTACTCATATAAACATCTAAACACATTCAGTAGCACCAAGATGATGGATTCAGAGATACCCTGCAGTCATCAGTTCCATGCAGTAAACAATTAGGTTCTTAATCTTTTTTTCAGGACCACAACCTCAAAATGGGCTAAAATAGAGCTGTTCAATGCAGCCGATAACTAGGAGTGAATTTGGTCTTCCTTGTATTAAGTCAAAGGAGTACTCCACCTCATTTCAGGCTCTTTTTAATCAATTTCCTCAAACTTCTTTTGTAATCACAACCTGACGATGGTTTCATTCCTCTTTCCTGGAAGGAACACTTCCTTGATGCTAGGTATCACATTAACATTAGTAACTCCAGTGTAGGTAGCTTCTGTTATCTAAAAGAATCCCAAGGAGCTTTGGAAACCCAACACAGTCTCATTGACTGAAGCAACTCATCCATGAATGGGATGAGGATTTGCAGCAGCTGTTTACCAACACATGGAAACACGGAGCACAATAGGACCTCTGTTGCAGATGGACAATGTAGCGAGATGTTAGGTGAGCAAAATATAATTCTTGCACCTGGAATTGGGTTAGACATTACTGTTAACACCCTTTTTCTAGGAAAAGTGTCATGGGAGAACTACTAATAACTGTTTTCAAATTCTTGAGTAAACACTTCATCCAAAATACACAAGGTGAAATTCCAGCTCTTGCTTCAGTATTTGTGTAGTGAAAGAGAAACAGGGGAGGGAAGCTCAACTTGAAAGCTCTCATGGTGTGGCAAAAATGAGAGCTAGCTCTACAGCTAACTTCATGGTCTTCCTTGGAAAAGTTTCCAAGCAGCAATATAGAATCATGGAATCATGAAGGTTGGAAAAATCATTTTAGATAATCAAGTTCAACCACCAAACCAGCACCCTCACCACATTCACCATTATACCATGTCCTCAGGTACCATATCTAAACATTTTTTGAAAACTTCCAGAGACAGTGATCCCACCACCTCCCTGGGCAGCCTGTTCCAATGCTTTACAACCCTTTTTGTGAAGGCAGTTTTCCTGTATTCAACTTAAGTCACTTTGGCACAACTTGAGGCCATTTCCCCTGATCCTTTCACTTGTTACCTGGGAGAAGAAGCCACCCCTCACCTGGCTGCAGTGTCCTTTCAGGTGGCTGTAGAGCATGACAAGGTCTTCCCTGAGCCTCCTTTTCTCCAGACTAAACACCCCTGGCTCCCTCAGCCGCTCTTCACAGGACTTGTGCTCCAGACCTTTCTCCAGCTCCATTGCCCCTCTCTGGACACACTGCAGCACCTGAATGCTTTTCTTGTAGTGAGGAGCCCAGAACTGGACACAGCACTCGAGGTGTGGCCTCATCAGTGCTGAGTCCAGGGGGACAATCCCTGCACTGCTCCTGCTGGCCACACTATTGCTGATCCAGGCCAGGATGCCGCTGGCCTTCTTGGCCACCTGGGCTCATTTCAGCCAGAAGCATGAAACAAGCATCCCCAGAAATACATTCCAGTGAGCTCCTATCAGACAGGACTGCAGGCCTGCCATGGTCCTGTGGCCAATGCACAGGATCCCAGGGCTCACTCACACTCACTCATGAGCACATTTTGGCTTACTTGGGACAGCTGACCAAACCATTTGCCCTGTGGACAGCTGTGTGTCTTACAGCCAATCGTGGCTTCTAACAACCAACTCATTTTTAGGTCAGCAGACACCAGATTCAGTATCCCTAAGACATCAGGCTGCAAACCAAAGATCCAAAAGCTACCATGAGAGTTCTGCCATCTATACAGTGGAGGTCAGCAGACAGCTCAGGGTGATATCTCAGCCAGCTATCCTAATGTAAATCACCTCTACTTTTGTGCCACACCACTAGGGTGTGTAAATAACGTTGAAGTTTTTTCACACTGCAGATCAGCCCTAGATCAGGAGCACACAAGAGCAGTTCTATTCTGCTCCATCCTGTTCCTTTCTTAAAAGCAGACATTTCATGTAAGCAATCTTTTCCCCATATTCTTCATCATGCAGCTAACAATACCTGGGCATGGAATGAAGGCATTTAAGCTGTAGGTACCTCAGTGTCAACCTTTGTAGGAGTCATGCTTTTCAGTAAAATTATCACCTTTGCCTCTCCCTCTACAATTAGATATATTAGTGTCTCCCACCAAACAGTGACCTGCCCAGTCTAGTAACTTAAAAGATGAGATGAGAGAGCATTTCACAGTACAGCGCAACCACATTCTTTTATGAGGATAACTACTGGAAGACATAAGACTAGCTGCTGGAAGGGGCCAGACATATTTACTCCTAGAAAGAAAGCTGCCTTCCTCTTGAATATTTTAGAAAACTAAAACCAACCCCATTTCAAAACATTTTTTGTCCTTACCCACTCCTACAAGCTATGTCCTCTGTCATTTACAACCTGTTTACATTAGTGGGCAGATGGAGCCATTACTGCCCTTCTGGCTGATTTTCCCAGGTCTTTAAACTCTTCTTGAGCTGCTGCACTTGCTATCACTGCTTTGATCCAGAGAGTGACAGCACACTACTTACTGCTGCAGCTTTACGATCTCTCCTGGAATTTTTATCCCTGCCATTTCTCTATTTTATAGGCCTTCAAGCTGAAACACTCCTGCAAGGGAGCTCCTGGAACCTTTAATGTAATGCATTACCTTTCCATGGGTGAAAGCAACCTGTGTTTTCTCTGGAGTTTGTTATGTGTCAGTACCACAATATTCATTGCCCACACTGTGCCTCAGACATGCCAGGCCAGTCTGTTCTCTCATAGCATCAGCATCTGACTCTTTGGACTCTATTCTTCCCTGTTAAAATCTAAAAGAAGGAAGTTTTGGTTGTCGCTTACAAACGCTATTGAATTAACTACTTTCACTTATTAGTACTGCAAGTCAGGGTGGAAACAGAACAAGGAAGTCCAGTCAGAATCTTCCAAACTACAGCTAGTGTTGAATTTCAAGCTGTAAAATATAATTTTAAAATTAAGAATAAATTATGTACAGACTGAAAAATATCTATTCAGAATAATAAATATGTATATTATCTATCTTTTAAAGTTACTGCTACCAGTATTTTCCTTCAAATGTGAAGAAAGTATGTCAGTCATCCCCTTAGCTGGTCAGTGTGAAATGTACATTTTTAATTTGTAAGCTTATCAGAAATACTAAATCCTATTTGAAACTCGCAGCTAATACTACATCTAGCTTGTATTACTTCTCTCCTTGCAGCTTCTACCTTAAAAAAAAAGGCAGCTAGTCAATCTTAGGAGACGACATGACAAACGACACACATTTCAATAGGATTTAACAATAAACAGCCACCTCAACAAAGAGAAGCCTTCCCCCGCCTCCCCACTAAAGCAGCATCAGACAAGAAACTGAGACACGTTAACAGAGAAGCATTCCAATTAACGTGTTCCATCTCCTCTAAAGCAGAGACCAAAGGCTACTACTGCTGGGGATGCCGGGGGATGCAGAGCAATAATTGTCACTTAAGCACTTCCCTCCCTGCAGCCCGGCTCCCTCCCAGCTGGGTTCATCTCTCACCGATTACCGCTGTCATTTGCATTTCAACCTGCTCCATCAGGAGCCAGGGCACGGGCACCAGCCCTGGTGACACACAGCCAAGCCAAGCCATTCTTCACTGATGCTATGCCATGTCCTTGGGGTGCAGGACCCGCCCCTCCATCCCGACACCACGCTGTGCCCCAAGGGGCACGCAGGGAACCACCACGGCCAGGGATGGGTAAGACATCCCAAGCCCAGCTGAGAGCCTGCAAGAGGCCACAGAGGAGGTTTCCAGGAGGACATCAGGCACGAAAGACACACACTGGAATACCAGTGTTATAATTTTGTTTCTGATGCATCTCCTGATAGTCCATTATCCCGGGTCGCATTTTCTACTCCAAATCCATTTGCGCTTCAAAGCTGCACAGCAGGCGGAGTTGGTGTACTATAGTATGACTATTCTTTGGTGCTTCACACAGGATGGCAAGGTTGAAGAGGACCACTGGAGGTCTAATGCAACGTCTCTGCTCAGGCAGGATCCCCTAAAATTCCTTAACTCGGGATTGTGTCCAAATGAATTTTGGGTATCTCCTGGGAAGGAGACTCCATAACCTCTCTGGCAGCCTGTTCCAGTGCTTGGTCACATGCACAGTAAAGAACTTCTTCCTCATGTTCAGGTGGAACTTTCTGTTCCAGTTTCAGCCTGTTGTCTCTCGTCCTATTGGCCAGCACAACCAAGAAGAGCTTGGTCCATCCTCTTGACACACCCTCTTCAGATATTTATACACATAGATAAGATTCCCTCTCAGTCTTCTCCAGGTTAAAGTGGCCCAGTTCCCTCAGCCTTTCCTGCAGAAGAGGAATGCTCCAGGTCCATAATCACCCTCACAGCCCTTCAGGAGCTCCATTTCTCTGGTACTAAGGACCCAAAATCTGGACACAGTACTCCATGTGAGGCCTCACCAGGGTGTCAGTGCAGGGCACCAGTATTTGTACTCTTGTAAGCACCTACACATGGAAGGTGCACCTTGGAGCCCACGATGCTGGATGTTTAAAGCTGTGTACTTGAGCAGGTTGAAGATACTGGATTGGTCAAGGAGGAACATGGATGAAGCAAGGATTCTCAGCTTCTCAGCTAGGGAATGGTCACGATACACACTGGTGGTGTGCCATTACCTGACTGCACAGAGCTGGGAGTGGAAGCAAGAGGGCATGGGATGACTGTGGGGAAGCTGGAATTCCAGAGGGCAACTGCTACTCTGTGGAGGTAAGATGAAAACACAGCACCTACTGCTGCTCGCATTTACTGCTTTGCTTCCTAAACAGTGCAGCTAAGACAATAACGTATAAAAGTTCATCAATACTTAATGGATTCCCTTCATTGAAGATGGAAGCCTGCCTATTTGCTAAGTATCACAAAATTTACCACCAGTTTTAGAGGTGTATCAGCTCTTTAAACAATCCATTTACTTAATAGTATTTGGAGCTCAGAGATCACTCTTCCTTGCTGACAGAAAAGGCTGTGATGCCTGCATTTGTCAGCCTGCTCTGTGACATCTCATCACCACACGAGGTGCAGCAGAGACCTCTGAGAGGGAAAAACCACTTCAGCTAGATCTAATTCAACATGGCCTCTGTCACTGAAAATAGTATTTCTTCTGATATCTGCAGCCAAAAAGAATCAGGGGTACAGAACCATCAGTTTTATTTACTGACAAGATGCATTTCCACGGATCTTTCCATGAAAGAAAGAATTTTAAAAAATTCTGTGGGCAACTCAGGTTATCCAGCCATTGCCCGAATGGAGTGGGATACAAATAGCCAGCGAGTGTGGAACAAATGCCACCTCCTACTTAGGAGTGTGCTAGGGAAAGGTTGTTTGCCACTGATGAGCTGCAATCAGAGGCTATGAACTATCCTTAACGTACCTGCGAAACATTTTGCTCCATGCTAACCAAGGAAAATCAGAGATCAAGTCAAACGAGACCAAAACACACTGTTTGCCTTTTCTTCTTAACTAGCCACCAGAAAAGTGATGGAAGACTAGGATTTGCTGTGACACCTAGATTGCCACTTCAAGTTAAAAAAAGCACCTGCATGTAAAGCTCACACAAAGCTTATTTTCCCCACTATCATGACCTCACTTTTCATTTTGGAAAAAAAATAAAGGATATTTAAACAAATAAGCTAAAGCATCTTCTAAAAAGTAACCAGAGACTGGACTATGGTTAATGGAAGGCCAACAGGAAAGTAATTTGCCCTTTCTTTTGTTTCTTTTTAATTGTTTTTAAATGGGCTTTTTTGGCTGACTGTGTATTTGAAATACTATGTATTAATAAGCCGGTCAGTTACTGGCTCTCTGTCTGCTAACCTGAGCCAAAAAAACCTGCTCTTTTCTCCTTTGTCTCCAAGCCAAAAGAAATGTGTATGGGGAATAAGTCTTCTCCCTCTCCCTGCACCGAGTCACAACACAATGGTAATTTGAAAACCTTCTATTTATCACCAGGAACAAAAATGCTAAGCCAGATAGCAAAGAAGGGTTTGAAACAGGGTCTCCAGAACAAAACCTCCCACCACTACAGTCCACACAACTCCTGACTCAGGCATTCTGCCTCTGAACACCACCACGGTACAGACAGAGCTGTCCTTCTGTTTCAGTTCATAGTGGCTTGACTGACCTCAAGTTGTCCTGTAATTCTATATTATTTTTGGTTTTTTCCTGCTACAAAATATAACAGCCTTTTGTTACTTGATTTACCAGTCTGGTTCTGCCAAACTCAAAATCTGCGTTTAAGAAGTAGGCATTTTTTCTGCACTTTAAAAAGTGGAATAGTGATCCAGGCATTGAGTATGTTAGGTGGAAAAGAGGTTCCACAGAGGGAATTTCTTCAGACAAGTTGAATGACAGCTGGGGAAGAATGGTCTGCTGGAATGATCTGGGATGTATTCACTGAACTGTTATTGCTTCTTCAAGTGACACAGCAAGGACACAATAGCTAAAAACTGAGGATGGCTACTTAGTGTTGGAACTAAGAAGAGATGACTTCCCAAATGCCCCACCTCAAGTCTGTTCTGTTAACCCTGCCTTTAGCAACTGGTCCAGCCAGCTGTCATTCAAAAGATTTTGGCCATGGAGGGCTTAGCTTCCCATCAGCACAGTGGCTGGATTAGTGCATATTTGTGGAAGCCTTGGCCACGTTTTATAGAGCTTTGACTAAAACCTGCTGCTGCTCCTCATTTTGGTGTCCCTATCATACAAACTGAAGGATGTACATGCTCCCATCCCACACAGAGATGCTGCTTCCTTTAGGACACACAGTATCTACACTTCATGTACCAGCAGGTATGAAGCACTCTCCATGTGTAATTTTCTAGAAGGATGTCTTTGTTTGAGACAAGTTAGGAGGAAACGTCCTGGAATGAACATCTCCTCTAAAGAGGGCACATTTCAGTACTCCCTTCAGTACAAAAAGAATTTCTCAGAGGAAAGTGAAAAAAATCCTGCTTATTTAACAAGTAGAATGCATGCAGGGTACAGGGGAAAAAAACAAAACAAAACACTCTTAATATTTGAACCTTCTCACTGTAGAGAAAGCTGGTAGATTTTAGAGTCCTGCTTGGCTTCTCCTAAGGTCCAGAACTGGGATGTGGCATCCCAGGTCCTCCCTGCCGGCCTGCAGCATGCAGCTCCTGGTGATGTTCTGGTGTTTGGACCAGAGCAAAGCTGAACAGTTCCAGAAGAAGCAGCCACAGGCCTGGGAAAAACTTCCTGCCTCAGCTAACAGGGAAGAAGCTAAGTAAAAGCAAAGAAATTAACTCTCCCTCTCTCTGCTGAGAAAGAACCAAGAGAGAGAGCGGAGAAGGATCTGTGTGTGAACACAGGCCACATTTCCCCCCCTTCCCCCTGGCCTAGCTTAAAGTTACAGGACCCATTTCCGGGCATAAAGCAGATGATAGGGGAATACAGTATCATAACATCACCCCAGGGCAAAGGATCTTAGATCTTCTCTAACTCATTGTTTTAGTGGTCATCACCACCATTTTCACATGCCCAATGCCCTTTCATACTGAATTCTTAGAGGATTATGCTATCTGAACACCAGAGAGAATCAACAAGAGACAACAACAGGTTGACTGATTAGGTTGAGACTGTACATTGGGTTCTCCCAATTGTGATAGACTAGGACCTTTGGATGAGTGGCAGTAATTATTTTAAATGTTGAACTACAAAAAGCAAGACAAATTGAACTGAAATCCTGGACCACTCTGAAACAGGACACACAGTACACCAGCTTCTTTTCTGCCTGTGCCACAGCCCCAAGCAAACACAATGAGTCAAACAGTATGAAAAAACTAGCTCTAAGATTAAGAGCGGATACTGTCATCCAGAGGTTCTCAACAAGGAAAGCACAGGCAGAACTGCAACAAATAGCCATGTTGTTTTGGTTTTTTTTAACCCACAGAGGACAAAAAACTTCCTTTTTGGGACTGAGATTTAGTGTTGCACCAGAGGCAGAGCTCTCTTGTGCATGCATGTGTGTATATCATATGAAACGGCTGAGAGTGTATAAATTTCAGGTTCTCTCCTAATGGTCAGTCAGTTTAATTAACAGAAATCTTTAATTGCTACAGCAGGTAGAAGTAACCTGGCTATAATTTACATCTTGACAAAAAGCCATCAGTCAGATTTCCAGAGGCAGACAGCACTCACTGATCTTAGAACTAAAATGAAGTTTGGGTGCTTGGCTTTGGAATCTCTTTTGCCTTCTTTCTTTCTTTCTCTCCTTTTCATCTCATCCCTTCATCCAAAACCCACTGCTGTGTGTTTATTTCTGCTGTACGTTTATATAGTGGGACATGGATTAATGCATCAATTTCCATGCCAAGAGTGTTATTACAAAAACTTTGTGAGGTTTTGTGGACCCTCTGGCTTTTGTTCTTCCTTTCGACCACGGGCATTTATGAATCTTGTGTGCCTGCTCCCCCTTAAGGGTGTGACATCACATTTTTGGTGTCAGGGGCCAGATGCTGTGGTTGAAAGAGTCCAAAACTGATGGTTTGGGATACCATCACTCTACCCCTGAGTTGTGGGCAGGGAATGCTGAGAAGTGATCTATTGGTTCTTAACAGCCGGGAGGGATCCAAGCAGCTGCAAGCCAAGACTGACCTAGAAATGTCAGTGCTTGATTGCTCCCTGATTTTGGAAAAGCTGAGAGAATATAATGCCTTCCCAATTCCCTTGGCCACAGAATAGGCAAATGAAAATTGGTAGAATCCTGAGGTGGTGGTTAAATGCATAAATGTGGTGTTATGAGAACAAAAGGTACAAAAGAGGAAAGGTAAAACAATTTTATGTGCAGTTTTGGGAGCAGCTTTTACTGCTGCCCAAAAGGAAAGGTGTACCAACAAATGAGTAGAGGGGAAAAAATGACTGGATGCCTGCAGGATTTGGTGAAAAGATTGCAGGACCAGTTAAATAAGAGAGAAAGCAGGCTTTGGGAGAAAATGTTTTTTACTGAGCATGAGCATACTAGGAGGCTTCAAGGGGAGCTTTGGGATGTGGATGAGAGAATATTATAGGAGGAAGTGCAGGATTTAGAATCTGGACCATTTGCAAAAACACCAGCACATCACATAACGCTGAATTTTTGTAACCAATGAAGAAGTTGGAAGACAGTGCACAGGTCTGTTTTTCTGACAAAGCGAGATGTAACGTTTGCATTGTCACCTGACGATGAGGAAGTAATATTAGGACTGCTAATTAAAACGGAAACCACAGACAATGGTCAGGGCCAGCAAACTGCTACTCAAACAGTGCTGTAACAGCAACTGAGATATCAGAGTTTCAGAAAAAATATACCAGACTTGCATAGTATAAAAATGTATGGGCTGATCCTGACAACACTGAACAGAGGAAAGATGATTCTTTATCTTTAAGCCTCCCTGAGTCTACTAGACCCCAGGGTAGAGTGGAAAAATTACACAAGAATTACCAGGCCCATCTCCCCTCTCCCCCCATTTTATTTGATTCAGGTGGCTGATTTGCCACCTTAATTAAGAGCATTATGGCCACAAGCCAGATGAGACAGAAATCCAGCAAGTGGAATCCCATTGCATGCAGAGTGATGACCTACGCATTCAGACTCCAGTAGGTTCTTGGCATCAAATAATACCATTTCTAATGGTAACTCAAACTCAGAGAGCATCCCATTTGTGGAGGCAACCTGAAACACGGGAGACCCTCCCAAAAAGGTGGGGGAAGCAGCAACAGCAGTACAGCAAGCACTTCATGAAGTAGAAGTTGAGATCCCACCTGAGGATTCCACCAAGGCCAAACTGGCCCTGATGGACCAAAGAGATCTTTACTATTCAACCCAACTACATTTAAAGAGACAGATATTCTGAGTGGAGGAAAAAAAAATTGTCATCAGCTTGAGCTGTTAAACAACTTGAGCCACTAAGGGGTAACCTGTCCAGGCAAACCCCACCAGGACTTGTATTATTTTCTCATCCCAGAAACAATGTCAGCATACCCCGACTGGAGATGAAGTCAACCGTGGAAGGACTGCTTATCCCTCTTGCAGAAGCCATGACTGCCAGCATGAACCAAATTTGGTTCACACATCAACAAGCTGAACCCACAGAGCGAAGATTCTGTTCTTTATTTACAGTAACAATAGTACATTCTGCACCACATGTTTCTCAGCTGTGGGGAAAATTTATTATGGCATTTATAAAGGAAGGAGAAGAAAGTAACTTACCCACTGAAATTCAAAAGGTAACCTGGGATAAAGCAACCAAATTTGAAAGGGAATTCCACTCTTGGTGGCAACTAATTAATTTCACTTACAACTCCACCAAGAGTAAAGCCAAAATTTTTGTTTTAACAATATGCAATACTTTGGTACATACTACATACCCAATCACTGTGTCAGGATTAAATCCCAACAGAGCTGTACTCTATTCCCTGGAGCAGAGAGTAAGGGCCCAATGGAATGGATGTGTCTGCATAAGAACCCCTTGAGATTCTATTCTTGTAGACAACCTTGTTGTAGATACAAGTAATCACTCACATTTGTGTCAGTAACTGTGTTGAAACTGTGGCATCTGATTTTAGTTATTGAGCTTCTGTTACATCTTATCAATTGTTATGATTTAACACTGATTTAAGACCTACACCCTACCCCTGTTGGAATAAATCTCAGCTTGATAAAGCTGTTACTGAAGCATGCACAAGCAAATGGACAGAAGACTGATTACTGCTCCTCATGATGTAAAAGAAGTCCAGGTGATGGAATGGGTGAAAAAGGATGGGAACAACACTGGTGGAACATGTTATTTGGATGGTTGCCAACAGCAACAGGAGTTTTTAACAAGGTGTTGCATCCTATGATTGTTCTTTTAATATTAACCTTTCTGCCTTTCATTTTGATAATTGCATTATTCATCAAGTTGTGAAGGATTATAGACAGATTACCCCCAAAGAGTTGAGATAGAGGGGAAAAGGGGCAAATGCATTCTGTAAGCTTTCTCATCTTTCCCCTTTTCAAAGAAAGGTTCACCAAGTCCATACTGATGTTTGTGCCACAGGGTGGTGTAAAATCCCAGAAGACGAGGGGCTGATGTGTGCGCCTCAAATACCAACAGCTGTGGATAGCTGCAGAGCTGACCAGGGATTGCTGGCAATGGCACACCACGGAAAAGAACAAGATGTGGCTGGAGAAGGGGGCCATGCAGAGGTAGGGCAGCACTTTTCCAGGATAACCATCCTTGTTCTAGTTCCTGGAGATAAGCACAACATGGTACGGCACAAGTGCAGGAATGAGGTTGTGAAAAGGACATTGAGAGTATGTCAGGGACTGAAATAGTTCATGCCTTAAACAGTGTTATGAAGGAGCTTTGCCCATTATAGCAAAAACTGTATAAAGAAGTTACAACCACATAAGCCTCCCTGAAGAACTTTGCACTGTGAGTTAAGCCACCTAGATAAGATAAAGGGGACACTATTGTTCAATCACCTCAGGTCTAGGGAGAAACAAACAAAGCTGAGGGAGAGGAATGCATCCACAAGAAAGCCAAACACAGGAGAGATTCTTCCCTGGCTAAATTGGGGGTGTGGGAGACCACAGCCCACAGAAGCCAAGTTTACTGTCCCCAAAACAAGGAGAGGAGGAGGTTTCGGGTGTAACCTCTGGTCAGAGGCAGTGAAGACCCATTTTTCCTTACACAAACCAGCCCAGCTGTGAAACTCCCAACCTCACAGGCCACATCCATGGGACATTCATGTGAGAGGCAGCCAAGGAGGTGCCATAATCTATCAAAGACCCCACGAAGTGCTTCCCTGAGGCCTTGCAGGGCAGCACTGTTCGGTGACAAACCCAAAATCTGTTGTAAGAGACAATGGCAAACTCCACCCCATCCCAGGGAGGTGCCTGGGTTTTCCTACCTGGCCTGAGTGTGTATTTTAACCCATCAGGTTCTGTGCTTTTCAGGGGACCTTCACCTGATGATGCTCTGTTGATGCTGGTGAGCATCAACAGAGCATCATCAGGATCCATAGACAGTGATATTTTCCTTATTCTGTCTCTGTCACTCTCCTTCTGTCCCCCCCACCTCTTTCTCCTATTTTTCTCTTCCTTTCACTCTCCTTTTTTCTCTCTCACCTTCTCATATTTACTATAAAATAAAAGCCATACTATTGCCACTGGCTTATGGTCTCTATAACTAAATAACTAAAATTGCACCTTAATTTGGGCAGAGCCATTTCTAAGAACTTTAATAACTGGACTGGGACGGGGCGGGGGGGGTGTGAAGTCAGAACCAGCCAAGACCCCAAAGCCCTCCAACTCATTTCCAGGAAGGACTAGAGGAATGGACTGCACATGGTAACCAATTTGTATGAAAAGGTATCCCCACCAAGCCTGGGCAGGTTCTGGTCCCTCACTGCCAGTGTGTTCAGTTAAAACAGTACTTATTACATAGAGTAGATGAAACATTTCTTCTATCTCAAGAGTTAATGAATACTAATAAGTGAATGAGAGACGCCTTAATAACTCCAAATCCCATAAGCAAAGAAGTACTCCACTGTACACTGTAAACTCTAATAAAAGAAAATTAAGGATGTAAAGTCAAACCATGGAAAAGGATGAAAAAGGCATGTTTTTTGCCAGCTCATACAATACTTGGCTACCAAATCTGTGAAGCAGTAATAGCACCAAATACACATTTTTAAAGCTTCACTTTCTCCCAAGCGTATAGCTCATCAGAGAATGCTCCTGGTTCTCATCATCTACTTCCCTTTCCGAAAGGTTCTCGGGAAAATTACTTTTTCCTAGCAAACAGAAGTCCATAAGAACTTAAAAATCAACCATATAGGCTATCCCATCTTGTTTTTATTACAGAAGAACAATTCCAGCACTGATATACTACAATATTTCATTCAGTAATTTTCAAACCTGCATGACTGAAGGTTTGCTTCCAGAAGTTCCCAGAAGTGTACTTAAAAGAAGCTATTTGGATGGGAAAAGTAACCTCCACTTTAGAAGTGGGGAGAGGCAACCAAGTCCAGCATTCTTTTCTCCTGCCTCAACCAACAGGAGATTGAGGCATCTCACTACACCCATCCTTAAGACTCTGCAAAGGGGTTGTGTTAGGTTCTGGACTGAGTATTTTACTCCCTCACCAATCACATTCGCTTCTCCAGGAAGCTACTTCTCTTCACAGCTTCTCTTTGTCTCTTCCAAATCACATTTGGACTTCCACCTCTGATCAGCCCACGGCAGACACGGACCCCTCTCTACTAGTTAAACTGTCAGACAAATTTCTTCATGCTTCCCATAAACTCTCATAACTGCCCAAACTCCTCCAAGGTTGGGATGGAGAATGTACTGAGAGACCATTGTTATCGTGTTAGCTAACATCCAGTCCCAGCCACTTTGCTGTCTGCCTGCTGTCCACTTGGGATGTGTTCTTATACCTGGAACACGACTGTCTTTTAGCATAGCACCTGACCAAAGAGAGCTGTGGGCTTTGGTTAAGCTCTTGATCCTCTGGTATACAAGAAAGTTAAGAGCATCAGCAACAGGGAAACTGCAGAAAGGTTTAATAGATTCGACCACTTACAACACTAACCCACAGGGGCACATACCAGTCCCTTTACATGCGCTGACCCCCACCAAAAGTAGTTGCACAAAAGCTTTGTAGATCACCACTACGACCATAACCTCGTCTGCTACTTGGGCTACTTTTTTACCTATCTTCTTTTTAGCAACAGGATGAGAGGACACAGTCTTAAGCTGCACCAGGGGAGATTTAGGTTGGATGTTAGAAAGAATGCTTTCACAGAAAGGGTGAACATTGGAATGCACTGCCCGGGGAGCTGGTGGAATCACTGTCCCTGGAGGTGGTTAAGGAAGGGCTGGATATGGCAGTTAGCACCATGGTCTGGTTGACAAGGTGGTGTTAGGCCACAGGTTGGACTCAGTGATCTCAGTATCAACTGATACTGTGATTTTTCCATTACTGCTAGAAGGAATCAAAAAAAAAAAAACCCTCTGCTGCTGGAGTTCTTTACCTTGGTCCCTGAGGGCAGGCATGTTTTCTTCTTCAGCATATTTATTATTGTCTCTACTGTGCAAGGGCATTTCCAGGCAGACAGAAAGGAAGAGTTGCTCTCACTAGCACATGGCAGTCTAAGGGCATGTGGAGTACCCATCAAGCTGGCATGACAGTCATGGCCTGAGACAGCCCAAGCTTTGGGATGTGCTTTCAGAGAGAGTTGAAAGTCTTGAGACACAGAATGTCTGTCAGTCCTGAGAATGGACTATGTAACTACTCCACCTTCACTGCAATTTTGACCTATCTTAAAGTCAGGATTAATCACCACAGCTACAGCTTCTTGATAATGTGAAGTTTTGGCTTTTCTCTGTCTGGTCCAGGGCACATGTTGATCAGCCAAATGATGCTCATGTAAAAGCACAGGCTCTGGTCCCCTTTGTTTTGTGCCACAGCTGCACTCAAACTGAGAGCATGTCAGTGTTGGCATCACTGACAGAACAAAGGAGACAAAGGCTGACACAGGATAGGGAGACTTTGTTAGGCTCCTAGAGAGCATAAATATTAGAAAAAAAATTAAATAAAAATCAAACTCTAGGAAAGGACACACTGGACCAGGAGCAATTTTTAAAGGAAGAAGCTCCTCCCATCTGCCATGTGTGGAGGGCTCACTACTCATAAACCCAGCCTTTTCCTTACAGTTTTGTGCAAGAGAGCACGGATTTGGTGAACAGAGAGATCCAGAGGGCTATTTCCTATGCCACCACAGCCCTGGCAATGCCTGCACTGCCTTATCTCTTTGTAAACAAGCTAAACTAGGCTGGGCTAAGTGCACAGGAAAGTACACTAACCATGAGTGGATTTAAGGCTCTTGGCACTAGACACAGCACTTGGTTTAAGTGGCACGTGTCTCAGTACTAAGGCTCACGTTAAGCAGTTGCAAATGGATATGGCAGGCACGCTCTGCTCTGCACTGAGTTTAATGCAGGAAATTTTGTATGCTCCAGTACTGTACCATAGGAAATCTGAGAGCTAAAAATGCACCCTGGGGAATGAAATCTCTGCTCTTCGCCCCCGTCTGCAACTCAGGAGTGCCCAGAGTGGCCTTTGTATAGCCTCGCCTCCAAACATCCCCTGATCTGCACTTATTTCCAGTACCACCTGACATGCAAGGGACATTTCCAGGGAGACAAAAGGCTGTATCTCCACCCCAAGCAGTTCAGGGATGGATGTGCCACTTCAGTCTCTCCCTTCACATAGCTTCAGAGCCCAAACTTCCTTCTACGCCCCCAATTAAGAGAAGTACATTGCTGCATTTATTTGTTAGCGCAGCGAGAGACATCCTTGTCAGCCGCACTGAAGCTGTGCAAGTGACTCTTGCAGATGCCATTGTTCTTAGACATAGGATTTCATTACATAAAGCCTGCCCACTGAGAGATATGTTGGGAAGGGGGGGGACAGGAAGGAGGGGGAGGGAGGAAAGGGGGGGGAAACCTTTTACCAGAGAGGGGAAAAGAAAACCTCAGAGATCCAAAATAAATGATTCCTGATTCACAGGGAGGCAGGAAACACAGCTCACACCCTAACAGAGACACTCCTCTATGGCAGACAAGCATCCTGATGATTGTTGGCTTTGTTGTTACAACAGGAAACTCCCCCGCCCCGCTCTGTAGCGTTGGATTCTCGGGAGGCACCTACCACTACTTGTCTTTTGCTGCTCCCTTTTCTGCAGGAGCAAGAGGAGCTGCTGGAACACGCTGCACAGCAGCTGAAATGGGAAACATCTCGGGCTGCAGCACCTTTCAACTCACCCAACAAATAATCTGCTCCAATTCAAAGGGCTGGCAGTGAACAAGATATTACAAAAATATATTTCCTGTGCGTTAGCACAGCAAACAGCATAGTACAGAACTCATGATACACCACCATATGGCTTCTGCCATATTATTTTTGCTGCGAATGTAAAACAACAGGCACTGTGGTAGCTGCAACAACCACAATGCCACTACAGCCTGTTTGTGCCAGGATTAGAGTGGTTTCTTATTAATTATTTAAGTATAGCATTGTTTTTTTTAATCTAACCCTAAGGACAGAATAATATTATTCATATTTTGTTATCTTTCACCTAGAGCATGATTAAACTGTTCAAAAGTCAGAAGTCCCAATTTTTCAGCAAAACTGGGATGAGAAAACATCGCTTACCAGAAAAACAGTAAGCATGATGTCAGCAACCTAGTAAAAATACCTGTTAAAAGGCATGGACTTATAGCAAGCAATAGCTGAGCAACTATTCTGAGCTGTGAAGATGAGACAGAACCAGAGAGCTCTGTCCTGCTGTGATGAGCTGCAAACTTAACCAGGATCCATACTGGCTTGAAATATGTAATCTGTATTGTCCATTTGCCTCCTCCTCTGTGTGTGTGTACAGATGGTCAAAACCTCACAGCTAACCGTGAGCAATGGATAATGAGGTAATAACACTTCCCAGCCTCCAGCCTCCGTGGTTACTTCCAAATTAACATCCAAACTGCATTATGTGATTCACAACAGCAGAAACAAGAGTCTAGTTCACCAGTCAGTCCAACTTGTTAGTCAGGAAATGGTTAGAGCAGCTACATTTCTGTACCTATTTTTGCTCCTTAAAATTGTGTATGGCTACTGTAAACATACACATCAAACCATCTCCATGTTCCAGCTTCAAGAGAAAAAGAACAACAACAATAATAATAATAAAAAAAAAAAACACTGGAAAAAAACCCCCAGCCCCCTCCTACCCAGACTTGTCCTGAATACTAATGCTAAAACTATTACAAAATGCTAATTTGGTACCAGCAACCTATGATTAAAAAAACAATGAAGCACCTCAAGCACATGAATTAAGGCATCATCTTAAACATGGTTTTTTCATCTTAAGCTAGAAAACCCTTATATATACACATCTGGGCCTTTTCTTGCTCTTGATGATCTCAAAGCTATATTAAAGATGCAAATCTTTATGTAAGCTAGTCTAATGCATTTGGGGTCTGAATGAAAGCTAAAGACACCACAGTACTTTTAAAGGCGACCACAAATGAAATCAAAATCTCAGCTAAGATTATTTTCTGTCAGAAAACACCCCCTGAAGGCAATTCTCATGGATTACTGGGATGCCTTTTGAGTTACTTGAGTACCATCACCTAACACTCAGTATTTGGTGCAGAACACCATTACATGCTTTCACACTTAACATACTTAAACAGTCAGAGGTAAAGACACAATTTCACAACAATTCTGAGGCAAGAGTCTCAAAGTTTTAGTAAGATTAATAATTAATCTTTACAGTTTTTGTTTCCTCTCCAGTTTAAGGCATAGGAAAGGCTGATTTCCTTCTCCATGCTGCACAGTTCACCAACGGCAAACCTTGAAATGGAAACCTCAGTGCTCAATTTCTTTTCATGTGTTCTAACCACCCAACACTACTATATTGAACTTTTTCACTCTCATCTTGCATTTGTGCATAGTATCTAACTTACCTAATGCCTTCTATCAGGATTATTAAGATTATTCCCACACCTTCCACCAATAGAGTGCAAAGGTAGGCAAATCTCCCCAAATTCTTGCAAACGTACTGGCCATTTAAGAGAAGGAAGAACACATTGCTTGGCCAGGATGAACGGTTAAACTGCAGGACCTTTCCCACTCCATCCTTCACTTTTTGTCTAAAACACTGAAATGTTTAGAACAGGGATGAAGACCTAACCCTGGTCAAAGCTTGGTCAGAAAATTGCAAAATAATGCAGAGATTAAAAATAGAATGAATTCAGAAACACCTCCACTCTCACCCAGATCAAAACTTCCCTTCATACAATGGCTCTTTACCAGACACATTGAAGAAAGGTTTTAATTTTGCTAATTCATTATAAATATTCAATAACGCCCTACATCAATAGTATCCTTGACAGATCCATAAGTAAGTATTTGACTCTAGTTAAGTGCTCCATAGGCAACTTTGATGGCAATAAAAGTTTCTCCTACTAGCAATAAAAATAAAAACATCTACAAACCCAGAAATACATCAAATCAAAACATGTAATGCTGGGTTCTGGAGTGCAAAGAAGCTGAATACCAGCTTAGAAAGAACTAAGCCAGGAAGTTAAAAAATTATTTTCTTTATTTTTTTTTTTCTATTTAAAACTGTAGCCACATCAGATTGATTGTATCCTTCAACCGATAAAACATTGACATTGTTTGGCTGACGTTCTTCAATTCATTTGTAGAACATCAGCCAGCTGCATGCAATTAACAATTACAAAGGTGCAATTAAAACTTGCAAGAGGTAAGCAAGTCTCCCATAGGCTCTCCTAGAAGTACTAAATAGCATTTCCACTTCAGATCTATGTGAACTACAAAACCCAACTAAATTTGCGTAGACTAAGCACTGCAGGAAACAAATACTTCACATTTGACAAGAACAGAAGTTATTTTTTCACCATCACTTTCACTATTCTCTTTGCAAAGAGTTTCCTTCCATTAGAGAGCGAAGGTAGTTCAATAGCTAGCACAAGGCAAGGGAGACTTGCCAAAGTGACACAGATTTATTTCAGTGTCAGGAACTACTGTAAATCTCAGTGGTTTGTGAGGTACTATCAGCTGGAAAGGGGAGGGGACGAGAGTCAGAATTTATTTGAAACATCACAGAGTGTAGGCCTCAAATCCATGAGAGAAAACAGCTCTGGAAAAGAAATTACTTTATAGCAAATTTAACAAACATTTCCTATTGGATGTCTTGACTTTGAGGTGCTATTTCACAATTTAAGTTTCGTTAACATCTTTAAATCTGGACAACTTTCTGTTAGCAACCCTGAGGTACAGTAGTGAATCACCATCTTTTCCTCTGTTATTACTGGGTTCTAGAGCCTTCTCCAGCTCTCACCTAGAAGTATTTGCCATTCTTCCCATTTCTTTTTCATCTCAGCCTAACACCATCATCATTTTGAATTTGAGAAAGCAGCAATACGTATATTTGTATATATTTTCCCCCTTTAAAACTGATTTTGCTCACACGAAGGCATAAACAATCTAAAGAAGCATCCCTGAGCCATCCACAGCTTTCACAAAAAGCTGCCTTTAAAGCTATCTCGTTCTCTTCCACCTGATCCTATAAACACTGCTGGCAATTTCCCCCCCCATGCCTCTAACATATTTTCACTTAGCACCAGTTTGATGTATAAGATCTGACAGCCAGGCAGTTATAGGCCACCTGCATCACTGTCGCCATGACAACAGTGAAAGACAATCCATGATCCCATGCCCTGGTCACACGTTTCAATACAGCTTATCTGTCCAAAGCCACTGAGTCTAATGGAAGAGAGTAATTACAATCTTCCACTCATTGTCAAAATTCTCACCATATAATGCTCTTCAAAATTATTTTATTCCTCTCTTATGGCTGCTCTGCAAAAAAAGGAATTTTAAAAAAGGGGGGGGAAACAAACCCCAAAAGAAACCTGAAGTGCGTTTGGAAGGGAGAGAAAGAATGAAAAGCAAGTCTGTGCCTGACAGAAAAATGCAGCAGTGTGAGCAAACTGGCTCTTTGCAATGCTGAAGGACTAATCAGAAGCAGGGGGATGTACCAACCACTAAGAGGGATACATGAAAATTTCTCTCCTATTCGTAAAGCATCACTTATGATCCCTTTGGTTTTGCACTGGAGGTGAAGAGAGGATATTAGCTGCCCTCTTTTCCCCTCCCCTTCCTGGAAAACTTCTTCCTATCAAAATGAACAAGCACCATGCTGCACTGTGCAGCAGCAGCAACCTCAGCAAGCAGCATGGCTCTGCAGATGACCATGTCACTACAGAGAGAGGAACCCTGTGTCTGAGACAGCAGAGCAGCAGCTCCTCCTCTCCACCCTCTATAACAGACTCGCTCTTAATTTTTCATTTTCAAAACAGAACTGCAGGGCAAAACTTCAGAATTTTACCCTTTCTGATCACTGTCCCTAAAGGATTGCTGCATTCCCTCCATCTCTGGCAGAAAATGCAAAAAGGTTATTCCTTTATCTGTGAGCACAGACATAATTAGGATGGATATCAGGGCAAAATGATACTCAGTTTGCACCAGTAAAACAGGGATATGACTTCCCTGCCTTGTAGGAAACTGAGAGGACAGAGGGGATCCAGCCATGACACAGACCAGCAGCACTTATTTTGAAGTATGGCAAAGGTTGGACAGTGAGTACCTGGACTCTCATCCTGCAGTAGATACAAATACAACACCTTCTGGCACAGAATTTGGTACTGGAGAGAATTTGGTGCTACCCATAATAGCAGTCAGCACATCGAAGCTCCAGTTTACTAGGCGTGTAATAAATACCTCCTGAATTAGTAAAATGAGATAAATCAGGAACAGACAAAAAGATACAGTAATTTATTAAAATGTTTCGTCCACCCATGTCCAAACCACAATAGTAAATAAAATGCCAGATGACTGCCCATTTTAGAGACATATTTTTAGTTGAATGCTTTTGGCCACAGCATTGGCACCAGGAAATGAAAGCTTCATTCACAGCACATTACTTGCATTTGCCATACAGGGTTACCCTGGCTCAGCTGACACAGTAACCCCACTGTAGCTCCGGCCCCAGAGCCCCGACTCTCAACTCCCAAACCGCAAGGTAAATAAAAAGTCAGTCTTTTTTTGGTCTGTACTTACAGGAACACAAACAGGGCTGAGGACCCTCAGTCCTGATGTAGCTCAAGCACGCATTTGAAATAACCTTCAGCATTCATGGCAGAATTACTTTAAAGAGAAGCAATGCTGTGATTTAATGACCACCTTTTAACATGTCAGCCAAATAAAACGTTACAGCCAACAAAGGTAATAGTATCCTTAAGTTTCTGTAGAGCTGCCACTCCTTCCCGAAGGTGGGTCCAAAGCTACTGCCTGCCCCACAGAAACACAGCCGGTGCTGTGGCTGAGCACCACAGACGGCCAAGGCTGCCCAAGGGGGACAGGGATATGTTCGGAGGGGCAGCAGGCATGGCCTGCCATGGGCTCTGCAGATTCCACAGAGCACACTTGGAAAATCTCTACTGATGACAAGTAGGCAAAGCCCTGCTTTCACCTGGCGTTTTGAAGGGAGAGGACAGATTTTTCAGCTGGGGTAAGGCAGGCACCCCAGCAGATCGATGTGGCTTTAGACCAGTCGAGCAACTGGTCCAGGGCTCCCCCTCGCAGAGTGCCCCCAACTCCTTCCTGCCTTCTGGCACTGGTTCAGCACCATCGCAAAGGGAAGGGTGCCACCTACAGCACTGTGCACAGCGCTTCCTCCAGCACCATGGCTTGCCTTGGACGTCTCCCAGTGAAGAATTTATCAGGGCCAGCCCCCTGAAGTGGAAGCTTGACGGCTCTTCCATGACAGAGATAGGCAACTTCCTCAGACTGGTTTCTTATTTTAGGAATGCAGAGGTAGAGTGTCTCAAATAGATTCCTTGCCTTCATTTCTTTGGTGTCTTACTGTTGCAGTGTGAGTATTTCCCCTTCTACTATACCTGCATGTCGGTACTATCAAAACCACTGCACTAACTTCTATCTTATTTTTTTAAGATATCTTAGAGTGTCAAACATGATTTACTTCAGAACTTCTTCAGAGAAGATTTGGTTCCTGCCCCCTCACATTTATGCATTTAATTCCTTTCCCTCTCCTTTCCATGGGAAAGATCAATTCAAGTAACATATTTTCAATCTTGTACAAGCTACATCTTTTGCAGTTCCTCTGTGTGCAACATCCAACCTCTGGAAAGGAATTAGAGTTGAGGTGCCCCTTCCTGTTTCTAATCTTACTAAACGACTACTAACCCTTACAGGGGATGCATAACCAATAGATAGAGTCTGCAAACCAATTCTTGCCTTTATGGAAGAGTGCTGGATCTATTCGTCAATTTTAATCTGAGATAAATGTCCTTATGCAGAATACATGACACGCACACTGTCCAGAAGGAAGACAAAGAAGCTGAATAAGTCTGACAGAGCCCACCTGCCACTGTTGATAAAACAGTCAGAAAATGAATAGGCATCCATAGACACTGCGAGAACTAAAAGCATAATCCTGTAAACCAGAATAACAGTTTAGCTAAATACGAGGATTAGGTTCTCCTCTTTTCTTCACGTTCTGGTTTTTATTATGCAAGAATTTTTCTAATTATTATAAATTTGCTGTAAAAAGAAAGCTCTGGTCGGAGCACTGAGACTCTACCAAGTCAGGAAATAGGAAAAATTAGAATTAACAACTCTTTAATAGACTCTTTCATTCATAACTGCCCACGTGTTCTCCCTGCTTGGGGTGACTTCAGGAATGACCCCAGGGAGCCAAAGGCCACAACAGCATGCTTCACTGAACTTGATGTGGCCAGAAGGCACCTTGTCTAGCAGATTCTGGATAGCAGGAAGTGAAGTGTGCCAGGAAGTGCCTCTCCATGTCCAGGGGCCTGTGCCTGGGGACAGGCACAGAGCAGCCACAGGGAATAGCCACACACCACCACCACACAGGATCTTTGTCGGGACTGCACACAACTAGTCTGGAGTGAAAAATTGCACTGGGAATGGGCCAGAGAAATGTCACAGGTGTACCTTTGCACTAATCCAGCCAATTTTGGTGTTCTGTGTCTGGTGCAGTTCAGCTACAAGAGGAATAGGAGCTGGGAAGCTCCTTCACCAGCATCCCTGTCTTTCACATAGCCACCATCCAAACACTGGACTTCTACATGGTGATGGCACCTTGTTCTCCCCCAAGCCTCCCTCACATCTACAGCTCCTGCAAGGACAACACTCCTTATGTGTGGCACAGGGTCATGGGGGACAGGACAGAAGGACGCACTGCTTTTGCTGGGATCTCGTGCATGCACAGGATCACTGAAGACTTTACACTGCGGCTTCCTGGCAACAAGCCAGCTGGAAAAGGCCAGCTGGAGAAGTGAGTCTGATGGCCTGACAGCAGAAACCAGTGCAAAAATATGTTAAAAACCCAAGTGCTCAATATCAGAACTCAGCTTTCTGAAGCATTTGGTCTGTTAAGACTCTTACTCCTGTGGCTAAGAGGCAGCAAAGACCTTGAACCTACATGGAAACCGCTACGACCCAAAGAGTCTTCAGTATTCAGTAGGGCAAAATCCTACCACTGACATGGGGCACTGGCTTCCTGCTGGAGCCAAGAAACTCAGCTACTTCAATGAGAACTTCTGTAATAGAGATCCACTTGTAGATGACTGATAGACACAGATTCAGGAGAGAAATCCCCTTTCACTGCTTCTTTCTCATATGCATAAGGATGGCTCTGCTGATGGAAAGAAGTGCATTCATCTAACTACTCTTTTGTAGGACTAGTATTTGTACGTAGTCTGGGAAGTATCTAACCCATGTAACTTTGAATCAGCGTTCAATCTTTCCTCAGGAATAAACACAAGAAATTCCCTACCAGATCTTCCCCTTCCTGAAAGGCAAACTCTGCCACAAATAAGCCAAGCACTCCTCCCTCAGCACCAGTCCCCCATCTCCCTACAGCAGATCCAGATTAATTCTAAAGAATATGTGCAGCACATTTACTTTTCTACGATATAAGAGATTCTCCAGATGAAAACAGAAAATATGTCATGACTGAAAAATCCCATATGTCAACAAGTAAACTAGTATTAGTTGCAAAGAAAGTCACAAATCACAATCAACCACTTCTTTTAAGTGAAGCCTGACTAAAGGGAAACGTCTACAACTTGAGCCGGGATGCCTTTGCTAATGAATAATGAGAGGTGTTAAATTACAGGCTGCCACAGGCACTTCCCCTGAAAAAACCCAGCTTTTCGGGAAGGTGAGGACTTGCACAACAAGCAACTAACTACGGAGAAATCAAGAGAACCCTTTGGGTAACTCCAAACTCGTCTTGAAATGCGCACTGCCATTTTAGTGAGCCACGACTGGTGTAATTATGAGCATATTTAATGAACAGTTTGGACAGTATTGACATCACTGCCATTTTCACCACCTTCTCGCCTCATCATGCCCTTCTAATGAGTTTTCATATTTCTCATTAACATTTATTCTATTAAACCCTACACCCACCTACAGGTGTGTGCGTTGAATCTAATCTCTGTCTGGAACTCATTGTGCTTGTCCATACAAAGTCTGTTCCAGGCCCTTGCAGTCCTCAGACCAGATTATCTGCCTGCCAGTATCTACAAAAAAATGTTACATTTAACTGAGGTTTCAAGCTGCAGAAGAAGTGTTTTCTAAAAAATAGTGCAATAATTTCTCACTAAAAGGAAAGGTGGGGGCAAGGGTAGTGACTTCAGTACTGTTTCTCAGTTTCACTAATTAAGGAAAAATAATTTGTATTAGAGTATAGATTATTTACTCCAGCATAACTGAGGGCCTAGTCTGAATTTCACAGAATGGTTCAAAGATTTTACCTGTTGTGAACACCAGTCAGATTTGGGCCAAGCATTCCAGATATCATTAAATACAGAAATAAACTCTGCAGGTATTGATTGATTAAGAACTGTGATGCAAGGCAGATAATTTCTACTCTTGTGCCACTTCATTAGGCATCCATTTTCATTCCTACAATACAACCAGATAACTAATTTTCCAATACTTCATTATATACAAAACTTTAGTGCCAAGTGTGTCTGCAAAGAAGTGATATAGGTGTATCTGTCTACATTCTAACACAAACGTAACTGGGAAAAGCAGATCAAGCCGCATAAACGTTTCCACATGATTTTTTTTTTCAGTGTAATTGCTTTCCCATTTTCCCCACAGTCCAATTTTTGAAAATCTATTTTTAGTCTATCAGAATTTTATCTTTTTCCATGTTCAGAAAGGAAAGGTTGGTCATAGTCAAGAATTGCTAATGTTTTCCTAATTACAGGATCTGTGGGGGAAGAAAAGCATGCAAATATATTTTATTTACCCTGCACTCAACATCTAACTCCAAAGAGCAAAAGAGAAGACAATTCTCCCTTACACGCATATCTACAAATTAAGAAAAGATCATGATATTCCAGCAATCTCCAGCTAAGCATTTCCCAATATGGTCAACCAGGTTACAGTTGACAAACCACACTTAAATTATTCCTGAGGTACAAAGGCTGTAATTTTCTACAACATTTACTGGATTTGCTAGGTCTCTATGGACTGCTGATTTGGCAACAGTATCAATTATATTCTCAACAGGTGACATACACTTACATTCGCATTTTTGGCAAAACTACATGTCATTATATATGCACACACACACATATATATACACAAACACACACAGAGTCTTAACTGCTCATGTCAGTCACTGGTAATAATGACAACTTCAAAATTTGTTTCTGGACCTTCCCCATCTCCACGATGAAGGAAACTTACTGACCGGAACAACAGAGAACCATGCAGCCTATTTCCTCTGACCAATGGTGCACCCCAGATGTGCCAGGTACTCCCCAAACATAGTCACAGCCTTCTTGTTCGAATGAATTGATTTAACCAGGACAGGTTAAAACCTCCCACCCTCCCCTTCGCTTTGTACTGTGGCAAGATCTGTAAAATCAGAAAAGCAAAACATCTGCCAAACAAGTTCTCTCTTTTAATCCTCGCAAAAATCCATTTCCTCAAGGAGTTTTACTACCCATCATCCTCATAATTCCCACCCATATTCTTCTAAGGATAATGAGCTATCAGGATCAGGTCTCCAGCAAATTCAACACAAACTTAAAACTCACTGGGGATGGAAACAAGTCCCAGTCTGCACTAATTTTATTGCAATCTATACACTAAATAATGCTGAGGAGGAGAGTCTATAAAAAGACTCATTCCAACCAGCCAGGTTAACAGAACAATACAGCTTGGACAGTTGAACTCACATCTACAACTACTTCAAACTTTCTGGATTCCATGTGATTCCTTCCCCTTGAAGAACAGGAAAACAAGCCTGATTTAACAATCTAGACACTGAAACTGAGACGCTGGAAATGATATCAGCACTCCACAACCCTCAAGCCCATCTCTTAGTTAAACGGTGTGGTGTGAAATGTGGTACATTACTCTTCAGTTTAAACACAAATGCATCTTTTGTCAAAATGCCTGCTCACTAGTTTCTAACAGGGAGAGGGGGTGGTGGTGTGTTCTTCAAAACTCTCCACTACTGCAACTTTGCACTTCTTTGCAGCTAGATCAATGGCCCTCTAGTTCACTACTCAATTTCTCTAAAACTTCAGTGTTTTACCCGAACACGTTGTCCTTCCTCATTGTTTTAGACACTCAAAATAACAAATTCCGAAATGCCAGTTGATGAGTCAAAAAAACCTTCCCGCTATGATATATCATAAACCATAACTAACTTAAGTAAAAAGAAGTAATCAATTTACCCTGGTGAGTAGAACAGTGCATTTACAAGCTCTGCTTGCTCTGAGGACACCTTCACCACCTGAGCACAGATGAAGCCCATCTGATCTGGAGACTGGGGTGGAAAAAGTACCATTTTCTCCTGTGATTTCAAGTTAAAGGAAAAGAGACAGGAAGGGCGAGAGTCTGATGTCCTTATTCAAGAATGAGGGGTTTTTTTTCCTCTTCAAGATCTCACTGAATTTTAACACAGTAACAAACAAACAGAACTGGAAATGGTAAAACCGTAAAAGAAATTGACTGTATATAAACAAGCTTCATTACGATACAAAGTATTTACTGGTCATGAACATGTGTAGAAATTACTCAGTTGTGCTGCATTATCATCTCAATTACACTGTTCAACTACTCAACCCCTTCCTTATTCTGATAAAAGGTAAGTGTTAAAAGACACACACACACAAACAAACATGTTTAAATTGATGAGCACAGCAAAGGAAGTGCAGACAGGTATCAGTCAAACTATGTAAGCAACTTAAAACTGGAGGATGGAATAAGTGGAGTGCTAAATGGCAAAGGGCCTCAGTCCCAGAACATCCCCACTTCATTTGAAGGCAGAATGGGTGATATAAATCAAAGTGATTTAAATTGCTGAATTTAAACAGGATTTAAATTATCAAGCAGGAAATCCTGATATGAATAAATCAGTTTGGGAGCATGGTTGGATTTGTAGTAATTTTTCTAAGGAAGGGTCCATTGTTACTGACCGGTAACTACTAAAGTGTGTTACTTGACAACTCCGTATGTCCCTTGTGTGATCACACAAACCACTCTGCATTAATACAGCAAAATACTGTTTCCTAATTCATTTTTAAAATACCTTCAGTGCACCTGTTATGTAAGAATAAAAGTTTATCACATTGGGATTTTGCTGTATTTACAAATATTTAAAGATTAGTAGATACCTTAGCTTTCACCTTATGGGAAGCAGAAATCTCCTCCAGCTGTCTTCACACTCAGTTTTCAGCCTTAAACAAACTAATTGAATCTGGTAAACTGATGAAGACACCCATGTCAGTATCAGCACAGAAGGCTTCTACTGCCTTGTTTAGAATTTTAAGACCCCACTGTTCCAGAACACTTCCTAAATGTCAACCTTTGCTCGTTCATTTTCCTTCAAAATTTCAGCATAAATATGGCGCTTAGTTGCTTTTTTTTCAAATGGTTGGATTATTTTAACACGTGACAGCAAGTTTAGTCATAAACTGTCCTATTTTCATATCTGATTTGTGTTTTGAAAATTAATTTTAACTTTACTAATAGAGCTCATAAATCTGAATTAAGAGCTAGGTAAAATTCAGTGTTTCAGGTAGGGAGAATGTGTATATATTAAAAAAAAAAAAGAAAAATCAAATCACACTCCAAACAAGGACCTGAGCAGAGAAATGGAAATAAACACTTATGACAAACAACTCATGAAAGAATAACTGCAGCTGACATATTTAAAAAAAAAAAAAAAGAAAATCACCCTCATCCTTCGGTTTAACCTGGTTAATTTTGAATTATCTTTTTGGAACACAGACTGCAAGTAACTAGAGGACAATAGCATTGAAGTTGGATGGGCCTTTGAGCAACTTGGTCTGGTGGAAAGTTCCCCTGTCAGTGGCAAGGGGGGTGGAAGTAAATGATCTTTTAAGACCCCTTCCAACCCATTCTGTGACTCTCTAACCACCTCAAAACCTGGGAGAGGAAAAGCTCTTTATGGACCTGAGAAAAAGGATATGATATTTTAAATATCTATATCTTGTTTCAAAATTTCTTGTCTTGCTATTCTAATGCCATTGAAGTAGGTGAATTCAATGAAAATCCAGATGAAGTGCATGTGAGGGGTAGGACACTGCTGGCAGTGTTTTTTCACTGTGACAGCAACCATGCCATGGGAAATTTGAAAGAAACCCTTCAGACTGCTCTGTAGTGATCAACACTAATTTTAGGCTGCCTGTATCCTCCTTCAGCTTGCAAAGAGCAGCACCACTCCTGTTTGCAGGGAAAAAAAAAGCAGCAGATTTTTGCTTTCCCCAGACTAATCTGTTTTACTAAATATGGGAGCAGCAGCTCTTGAGAAAGACACCAAGAACTGCTAACTTTTGCCAGGAAAATCCACCTTGGGGTTCTTATTTCTGTCTTAGTGAATTCTTCCCTTGCTGCCTCTGTCAACTTTCTGGGGCAGAAGCTGAACAACCAGGGCAGTCAGGAATACATCCATATGAAAGTGCTCAAAGCTACAGTGAATCTGTGAGTGTTTCTCACACATCAGTCCATGCCTAAAATAGGAAAAACTAAGGCAGAAATATTGTTTGTTTTAAAGCTCTTGTCAAATCTTTCTCCCACTGCACAAAGCGAGTGAGAGAGACTGAACAAAGTGCATTGGAAGAAACCACTGCAGAAAAATATCGAATGAAAAAAAGAAAACAAAAATCAGAATTTGAGAGGAGGAATATGAAAGGGACGCACATTTTTCACGGTATCTTTTGAAAAGTATTTGCTCCTCTACCTCCAAACCATTCACCTGACAGCTGGGTTTTAGCCCCAGAAGAACACTAGTGCTTTGGCCAGCACATCACTCAAAGAACAGGAGTGTCCATCTCCTGCCTCCTAAGCCTCTCTGCAGCCCTGCACAGCCTGGACAGCTGGCTATTTTTACATCCAGGATAGCGTGTGAGCTCAGAGCTTATTACCAAGGGTTTCCCCCTGCACACAGGAGTAAATGCCAAGGATTATTTATTTTTATTTTTTAACTGTGGAATAGACTCTGCATACTGTCCAACTTACAATAACCTTACACTTTGCGTTAGATTTAAGTAACTTATACGCGTCCCTTAACTTGTATTTTAAGAGTAGACTTTATTTCAGCATTTATAATTGTTTTGCTTATTTCTTTAATGTACCTAATGGACTTGCTCATATGAACATATTAAACTAATAAGTGCTTTTAATATTAAATATGGAAGAAATAATCTTTTGATGCTCTTGTTTATCCTCAAAAAAAAGCCCCCAAACCCTGAAATCACACAAGGGAAGGGATCAACCTAGAGCTCAGCACACCCTGATCAGGGACCAGGAGATTCTGCCTCCCCACAACACTTTTCTCTAGCTTGACCAGCAAACTGAGGGGCCCAGATGGATCCAACAGGACACCAGGGAACAACAAGTCAGCAGTAGGGCCTTATTCCTTTTTACCTTGTGCTGCTGCTGGCATATGGGGGCAGATTAATGCCCTTTTCCCAGTGCTTCCTCATTTCCTAGACTAACACAGACAGGTGTAACTACTCCAAAAATACAGAGCTAGCATCACCTTGAGAAAAGGCACTGAAATGAAAATTATTTTTGGTTTTGCCCATCAGGTCTCCTGGCTGTGGAATTAGCCCTTCTAAGCCACTGGATATTTGCTACTAAAATTAAAGACGCATGCAATTTTTTTTTGGCTCTGCTGAGGAAAACCTGCAGCCTTTGTTACAATATAGGTCAGAATATATTTCTCCTAACATCACACTAAATAAAAATAGTTTCACATACCACCACTGGGAAAGATATTGCCCTTCTCCATTCCCACACATGCAGCTCAATGAGATGACCAGATTACAATCCAGTTTTTTTAAAAGCACTAGTCTACACCTGACAGAAGCTTCAGCCAGAAAGAATAAAGCCAACACTAAACAATTTTTAAAAATGACCTAGTTCTGAAACTTCATCTCCTTTATGTGACTGAGCCATTATTGAGACAAATCCATATGCAGTAATAGGGGGGCACTGAATTGAAGCAGCCAGTAAAACCCTATTGCAGAAACAGAGAGAGTTTTGTTGTGAGGTTTTACCCACACACACTTCCCTTGGAGGAATTAAACCAACTTAGCTGTGCCAGGATGAAAGACCTGTGCAGAAAAATGATTTTGGAGGAAATGAAGCCTTTTTCCAATCACATAATTTTCTTGAAGTGTCAGAACCCTCCAATTCTTCAAACTTCCACCTTACAAACGGAAATTAAAAGTATGCTCCCAGTTGTCAAAACACACATTTACCATAAATAAATCCATTATTCACTGCAAGTTCTCTCTGTATTAATTATACTGTCTTATGAGCAATTTCAGCATGAGGCCACTGAACTGCAAAGGCTTTGTTGTGTGGCTCTGCCCTGACACTTAAAAAAACTAATACAGCATCCTCTGCTACAAAGATTGATAGAGCAACAGAACATATTTGTTATGACAGGGAACTTGTGCAAGTATATTTTCTTATAAAAACTGAGCCATCAGTGGGCATCACCTATGCTGAACAAAACCAATCATACAGTGACTGCACTTAAATATCCACACATATATGAAATGTAGTACAGCTTTACCGTGAGGAATTAGAAATACAGTCTTTATGTGCTTTTACATCAGTTATACCAAATAACACTCATAAACAGTAAAAATTCAGAAGATTTGCGACACTTCCCCTTGAAGGACTGACACAAGCCCCTACCGCAGAAAGAAAAAGGAAAGGAAAAAGGAAAAAAAAAAAAAAAAAGATAAAAAAGAGGGAGGGGAAAAACTCACAAGAAAAAAAGAAGAAACAAAGAAAAAAGATGAAAGAAAAAAAGAAAAAAAAAATCTGTTTTTTTATCTTCTTCCTTTCAGTCATGAGCCCAGCCAATACACCTCAAAAATCATTTGAACCTAATATTTCCCAAACTTACAAAAATATCTTGCACTTGACATGTGGCTTTTAAGGTCTGTACTAGTTTTTAATAGCTTACAGTTTGTGGATTCTTAGCTTTCAGGGAGGGAGGGTTCTTTTCTGGCAGAGATGCGGAGGACTACCAGAAATTTCCTGTACACAAATTGCTTTTCTTAACAGTGAGAAATTACAGTTTTCTGGTTTTCTAAAAGTTTTCTAAAAAGCTCTGGTTTTCTAAATTCTACAGGTTTAGAAATAAAACTTTATATAGGAGGTATTGGAAAACAGGGCCAGAAGTGCTGACATGTGACAGAAAAAAGTTATTAATAAAATCATCAATATTAATGGCTCAAATGTAAGCTATAAATTCAGGATTTCCAGAATATCTTTTTTCCATAGTTTGCCAAAACTCAATTTCTTACAGGAATTAGGATTGTTCTTTCTGCAAGTATTTGGTTCTGTCTATCAGCACTAACTTTCCAAGATATACCCCCAAATTTGTTCTAAATATTACCGGTAAGATTTCACTTCTGTCACCACAGCCATCTTTCAATTTGTCTCTTTTTCTTACATGTTCTGTATCTCAAAGATGAACTAAATTGAAGTTATAGGACACCTTTTATATCTCATTCTACAAACTATCTCTTCACAACCTAACAAAGAATAAGAGATTGACTCATATTGATATTTACAGAGCAACAGAAGCAACACAAAAACACAGCTGTCAACAATGAGAGAGGAAAATAAGCACACTACTACTTAATATTACCAAAATAGCATGAGACCTTCCATCCAGTTCAACAGTCCCAGGGAAAAGGAAAGGGACACTCTCATGGTACAGCCTACAATACTAGGTGTGAAACTGGCTGGATATTCCCATGCCCTCCCTACAATGAGTTGTCCATATCATGATATGTCCAGATCATTCTTTGTCTTTACCTCAAGGCTAAAGTCAAGTTATCCAAACTGAGCTCAGATACTTCTTGGAGAGATTAAAACATTGTGCTGAAAAGACATAGTCAGTTACACATGTCCTTGTGCCACCCTCCAGACCAAAGAAGGCAACTCTGTGACACAAAGACCCTTACTGAAATGTCAATATTATGAATGATTACTAATTGAGGAATGCTGACATCTCAGTGTTATGACTGAAACATGAAATATGCCATATAAAACTTAGTTCTGTCAACTTCCCAAACAATCTAAGTCTGCAAAAGGCAGACTTTTGGATCATAGAGACCATATCACAAAACACCATGAAGAGTTCTTAATTCTTGTGGAAATCCCAACTCTTCTGCCAGAGACAGTAACGGCCCACACAGATCTGATGAAAAACAGGACTCATTTCAAGCTTATCTGTTGAAGGATATGCAAATCACCCCAAATATCTGAAGTACCAACTTCACACACATGAAGTACATGACTCTAACCATGGCATAATAAACTGCAAATCTTCCAAAAACCCTGATTGTTTGGCATTACATTTTGACCTCAGGAACAGAGGCTGGTTCCTTCCCTTCCCAAAATACGAGGCAGTACCACCCAAATGAAAGGAAATCTCTCACAGCTGTTGAGTGTGTCTGCAGCACACTGCCGAGCAGTTTTCTCTATCCATGAGAAAACAGGATCACAGTCAGCCACTAAAACCCTGTGCTTAAACCACCTGAAATACTTTTCACTTATTCCACTGGTTTGAGAAATACACATTGCTTTCTACCTGCCACAGCAATCACTTCTAAAAACTGATTTATATTAGCAGTGCACATGTGCACAGAGGGGGGAAAAATGCATTGAAATGCAGTTTGTTTTAGGAAAACTAAGCTAATCCATCAGGAGGAAAAAACTCCACACCATTTACTTAACCAGCTTTAGAAATGTACAAATAGGATTTGGACATAAAGGATTTAAAATACACACATGTGTTCATTACTAATGTGTAAGAAGTTACCCAGGCAATGGTTTTCACACGAACTGCTGGTGACTTCCAGGGAATATGCAACAGGTAACTAAGGAAGGCAAGTCTGCTGTCCAGAGGCTAACATCTGCCGAATGACTGCCATACATATTCATTAGCTGTGTCAGTGGAAAGTGTTTAGAATTCCCAAAATCTGAACAAAACAAAGGTCACCACCCAGTTAACAGCAGTGCAGAGAATCAGCTGGCATAATACACTCTAATGCTCTGATGGACATAAGACCTGGAAAAGCAAGAAAATCAAAGCAACTAATTCACCTGGTATTTGCAGCTGACCATGAGCATGGCCCCGTTAAGTGCCCCAACACCAAACTGGCTACTTGAGGTGGCTTAAACTGGGCTTGTTACAATTACCTGTGCTCTCACTGACTTTGTGAAGCCCAAGTAAGTGGGCAGAGGCAAAGTCGTGCTCTTCAACCTGGTTCAACAAGTCCAACACCCTCCTATGTACTTCTGTCCTTCGTTACAGCTGATGTCTGCTTAGCTCCACTCTGTCTACCTCAGTCTGGGTTCCATACATCTTCTGTCCCAGACTTTCTTTCTGTCCTTCCATCTGCTTCCTCGGGTCTCTGCATTTCTGAAGCACCACCTTCTTGTTTCTCCTTCCAAACCACAACAACCAGCCAACCAAAAACAATCCAAGAACAGAAAAAAACCAAAAACAAAACAAAACCAAAACCACAAAAAAAACCTCCAACCCACCTCACTAAACCCCTAAGCAAACAGCAAGAAATATATCCTATAAAATTAACTCTTGCAAAAAGTGTGTATTATAAAATTGAAAAAATATGAATCTTGTCTAATTTTTTAAAAAATGCCCGATATAACATTAATAGAAGTTCCATACAACTGTACGCATTTAGTTTCTTCCCTTTACCATAGGAAAGACATTTCATCCTCAGCTTAAATACTAAATCTTGAATCACATAAGAACTGTGTATTTGTAAACAAAAAACACGTCTGAAAATTATGAAATATTTTATGAGTCTGTATGTGTTACATTCCTTACAGAGCCTGGTGTATATGACTCAATCATTGTTTTCCACTTACTGGCCTCAGTTAGGAGTTATCTTTCTACATTTACAAATATCTAGGTTTATAGATGAAGAGCTTAGAAAATCTTCTCTTAAAAAAAAAAAAGTCATACTGTAAAAGTGGAAAAAAAAAAAACAGGAGGTGAAGGACTTTGGTCAAAATTTGTTATATATTCCACTGTTGTTTGAGACAAGCAGTACAATTTGCTCCTGCCATTAAATTTAGGGACAAGCTAACCAGTCCAAACCTGCTCCCATAAACTCTTTATTTGACTTTATGACATATCTTCGCCATGCATTCACTACCCACAAGAGAAAAGTCACAGATTTAGGAAGTAAATAATTTTCAAACCAGAAACAATGTCTTCTCCTCCAGTAACCACTAGTGAAACTTAACATAGGGAACACACTGCACTAGAAATACCAATATTGCTAATACTCTTATCTACCTGTTGTGCTAACAGGTTGGATTCTATCAAATGAGCTAATTCTGAAGTAATCTGAGAAAGCAGGACAAACAAATAAACAAAAAATCCCAAACAAAAAAACCCACTGAACTTTTTCATCGCTAACTTTACAACTATTATATTGCCCAGACTTGGATTCAGATAGAAGGAAAATAAAACTACATGCAAGCGTCTGTCTTGGACACAGCCTCTTGTTTCAATGTTACCACAAGTTCCACATGCAAGTCAATACATCACAAGGATGATAACTTTTTATGTGGGCCTTTCATAATTACTTAACCTAGTTATTGTTCTACATAGAATTAAAATGAGCACAACACATTGAGCAGCCTAAAAAAAAAAATGTACAATCATCACACTGCAATGATCAAGCAAAACGATGTTTTTTTCTTCTTTTACCAAGAGACCAAGTTCATCAGTTTTCAGAAGGAAATGAGCTAACAAAGAGAACATGAACACAAGCTCCCCCCACTTCTTCTTTCCTCACAGGAAGGACAGTTATCACCTACCTGATACGGGTCCAGGCTGTGGCCAGCTGATGTCTTCTTTCTTTACACTTTGGATCATCACTTCGCCCTGAAGAGTAACTATAGCAGTATTCCTGAAGACACTTCCAGTAATGTTCTACCTGATGGTCCATGAACGGTATTTCACTCCTAAATTAACTCCAGCACCACAACGACCGGGCTTTCAACTGGCAGGTTGGGAAAGACCCTTATGGTCACCTAGTCCAACCATTAACCCAGCATGCTGGGTTAAGCCCATCACTAAACCAGGTCCTTAAGTGCCACATTTACATTTCTTAAGTATCTCAAGGGATGTCGACTCCAACAGTTCCCCGGGCAGCGTGATCCAATGCCTGACCACCCTTTCAGCAAAGAAGCTTTTGCTAATATCTAGAACTGGTCTGTCCATGGAAATGCATAGCTGGATCTCCATGCATAAATCCTGGGAGTAAAACCCTGTCTTTGCAGAGCTGTAAAGGACAGCAGAAGCAAAATTACAGGAGATATTTTAAATTGTCGATCAACTCGATTACAAGAGCTACTGAAGTTTAAAGCAAACCACATAGGGCTTTCTGCTTCCCCTTCCCTCTAGTCTGTCTTCCCTAGTATGGCACCGTGTGCCTTCACCTTACACCTAAAAACCCCTCACTGTTTTCCTGCTAGACAGCTAATTTTCCTCCTACTAACAGTAGTACTCCTTCCTCCTTCTATTAGTAGCACAGGCAGACTGTGAGACCACCCCGCTTCATGGCAGCAAAATGTTAATTTGTTTCAGCTGCTTCATCTAATTAACCCCAAGGCAGTACCATGTGAAGACACCATTAAGTGGGGAAGAGTATAGTCCATGCCTAACTTCCCAGAACCCCTGTGTGGCTGTAAGTAAACAGACACTTTATCACAGTGATAGGCAAAATTTTCAATCCTACTAGTCAAAATTAATTTTGGTTTTTCTGTTCTACGTTCACAATTCACAATTCCCCCTACCCACTGCTGACATTTTCCACAGCAAAAGTGTTACTGAGAAGGGCAGTAAACCTTATTGTGACCATAAAGTGGTTTTGTTTTGTTGCAAATGAAATGGAGGAGAGAAAATAAGTGGGGGATTTTTCTGTTGTTTTGCGTGATGCAGAATACATATTAAAATGGGTCAGAAAATATAAGCTCCAGCAAAATCCTATGGGGTGGAAAAAAGGTAAAGCCAAATTCTCTCAGGTAAATTTTCAAAATTGCAGCAATCCAGCCTTTAAGGCTTTCAGTGTACAAACTACCTGGCACAAATTAGAAAAAAAAAAAAAAAAAAAAAAAAAAAAAAAAAAAAAAAAAAAAAAAAAAAAAAGAGACAGCACTGCAACCTCAGCATCGCGTCTCCACTTTTATTGGAAGGCAAAGACTGCGTGCTCAGCCCAGAAACGTGCAATAATAGAAGGACCTACAGATTATTTTGAACCACTTCTTCATATCCAGCCATGGATTACATACCAGGACACTTCAGCCAATTTCAAATGTGACCCCAGTTCAGTTACAGAAATTTCTGTACGAGTCCACTAAAGCCTTCAAAGCGACATTACCTGCTTCGATGACAACTAAAAATGTGTATAATGAATAGCAACACTGCTTGCCGAAAACATGGTTAAAAATTGGTTATTTAATGTCAACAGCAGTTTTCCCTCTGCTGCCTCAGTTATGCACTGGAATGCAATCCAGAGAAATCAGAACAACTGCCACCAGCTCTGAAGACAAATAGGAACAGCAGCAGAGATCACAGATGAAATGGAACAATCAGTTTAGCAGTCCAAAGGCAACTGATGCAAGGTAAGGCAGTCAGATTTCAAGTCATTTTTGCAGACACTAGGGAGTCTGAAGTACAATAGTCTGCATAAAGAGAAGGAGTAGGGAATGCAACGATTTCTTTTTTGGCAAAGTGCTGAACTATCCTCCTTAATGTAAGGAATTATCTTAAATTATTAAAAAACCCCCATACTTCCGAGAACTCTTCTACGATCTCATTTGCCATAGCCACCTCCCTTCCTCCTTTAGATGAAACACAATGAATTAGTGCCAAAACATCACAGAAGATTAGATATGAGCTAAAGGAAAGAGAAAGAGGATGAAAATATAGAAAATGGGTATGTTTCAGTGATTCTTCAACTTGTTGGACTAATACCTCCCCTTTTACCATCGAAACTGATCATAAATCTTTTCACTTTGCCTTGGAGTACACTTTAAAAACCATTGTGCAAGTACAAGTACTGGTTTATACAAACACACATACGTAGGCATATTGGCTGCTTGGTTGTGATGCTGCCCAGGGTCAGAGGAAGGTTAAAAACCAGTTCTCTGCCCTTTTCCAAGGTACACAATACCCAAGAACTTCCTGAATTGGCCCGAGATTTTCATAAAGATGATGCAGTAAAACTACACCTTCACTGCAGCACTGAACAATTGCTCCTCTGAATCTGAAGAGCAGGAGGAAATGAAGTTGAATTGTTCTATTAAACCTGAAGTGGTACTGTATGGCACACAGCAAAAGTAATGTAGGGAGGAGGGGAAGAGGCACAGCCCCACCTTCCATCGGTGAAAGCACAACTCCACCAAGCTTCAGCTGATGGGACCTGAGAACTTATAGGACAGAGCTCTGTACGAAAACTCTACAGAAAGTGATTTTTAAAAAATGAGAGAAAAGGAAAAAAAAAATCCCTGACCTGTTGATCTTTCTGTTTATTCCCTTAGTTATTCTGAAAGTCATAAATTCAAACCTCTTTCCTTCTCTGTGCGTGCTGTGGCTGTGAAGAACTGACAGCAAGCAAACAGCAATAGATCATCTGTGTTACCAACAGCACTGCAGCATTAGCTTTAGCACTTTCACAAACTTCTAGAAAATGCAAAGTTCCTATGGGTGGACACACTTTTCTCAGGCCAACTGAAGATTGAAGTATTCTTATTTCCTCACCAATTTTAATGGTGTGTGGAGGCAAACAAAATCAGTCTGAAAGAGGGAAGTCTTGAAAGAAGGCAGCTCTTCCTGCAAGCACAAAATTTCAGCAGCTGCAATCTTATTAACTACTACAAATTTTAAAAGATGTTTTCTCTTAAGCCCTATGAAACTGAGTTTCAAGTATTCAGAAAGCAAACAGGAGCAGTTTGTATTGACTTTTGAGTTACAAACATCGGGAAACTAAAATAAGCAAGAGGGAAGCAAAAGAGCAATCAAAGTTGCATGATTTTGTGATTCACCATCTTAGACAAACTAGGAAAATATATATTTCCAACTGTTAAGGCTCCCAGATTCCCACTGAATGTACAAGCATGCTGCTTATCTGAACAGCCTGTGAGATCCCAGACCGCAAAAGTGATCACAGGTTCATAACTCCAGTCACAGATTGTCCCTCACATTTCAATTCACAAAACAGCACACTTGAAGGATTCCAGTCAGCAGTTACTGGCTGTCGGCCCCCTTCTTAAACCTCTGCTAATCCAAGCACATCTCTCACATGAATTATACATATTGGAGTAATACGCAACCAAATGTCTTCTACATGCAAATGTTTAAATAAAAATGAACCCTGACTCCTTTGCTAGATCCAGCTGCCCCTGTTTCAGTGTCTGTGCTCAGGAACAGAACTGTGCACTGACACCAGGTGTAACTTAGCTGAGCTTCAATGTGTGCCTCCATGTAAGCACGTTTGAACTCAGAGGTCCCAGATGTTTACCCTGGGATAAGGGTTGAGTTTCACAAGAGGATTAAGGTGTTGTAAGACTGTGCTACCCACGGGAGGCACAGTCAAACAAGTGATGGATCTGATCCAGCTAAAAACTAACCCAGAAGCAAAGGAAGAAGCTTGTCTGCCCTCCCTACGTGCTCCATGAACCCGCTGGCCGTGGGGCTACACAAGCAAGAGCCGTCCTCAGCAAAGGCAGCAAACACAGCCCCGGACAAGAGGAGGAAAGAGGAGACTTCCTCAGTGGTGGCAGCTCAGGTTACACCATCTGAAGCCATTTGTGAAGCCTTAAGCTTTAGGTCAAGTTACTGTAAATTGAGGTTAATCTAAACGCAGCCAATTGTCCTAACACAATCACACGTTAATGTTTTTGGCGCTGCGTTAGCAGAACGAGTTTTTGATGTGTTCCAGACAAAGCTGATCTTCCTGAACTTAACAATGCCTAGAATTTCACTGCAGGACTTTCAACACATTCTGCTTGGTCAATCTGAAGCTGAGATTTCACTATGACTGGATACCCGATGTCAAAATACAGCTTGCCCTGCTCCAGCAACGGCTTGTAATAACCCAAGCCACTGTCTTTGAAAGGGACACACTTTCCATCAGAGCAATAAAGGTCATCAGAGGCTAGCAGTGCTTGAAGTGAAGAGTCTCTTCATTCCTTTCAGTTTGCTAAACTGAAACCTATTGTGCTGACTAGCCGCAAAAGGAGGTCAACACAAAAACTCCTTGTCCTAAAGGACAGTAATCACACAGGCGCATCAAGCGCGAGTTGGTATGAAAAGCAGAAAACAAATGGGAGAGGCCTGTGGAGTAAGAAAGACACAGAGATCCACCCTAATAGGAAAAAGAAAATAAAAAGGGTTACACAATGACTCCTTCTATGATGCTTACGAAAGAGAAGGAGCATTGCTGGCCTGGGATTTAATTCTGGTATCATCCCTGTTGTGTATTTACTACTGACTTTACCCCTGTGTGAGCAAGATCAGACATAGCTTATTAACTGAAGAGATGCTTAATCCTACTTAGTCATCGGGCATGAGTAAGGGCTACAAGTATTTGACCTCTTGTGGAAAATAAAACAAAACAGCTAAAAATTATCTTCTTTTTTCATCTTTGCAATGCCGAAAAAATACACTTTTCCTGCAGTGTGAGTGATGAACTCCTAAGCACCTGTAAAGTAAGTGGAATAGCAATATTACACAAGAAAGAACACAAGAAATAATGTGCTCAGGTACGTGAACATATGCACAAGTACATATTAAATACAGCAGGTGTAAGCTTTAACAAACTCCTCACAAGCCTGACATTCTGCAGCACTCAATTGCATTGCTGGCATTATCCATGAACCCCTAAGACAAATGAAGATATTCCGCTTTTCACTCCGGATACCTTTTCCAACAAAAAGAAGAGACTCAGGTGGAGGGAGGAAATACTTTTCTGTGGTGGAATATCTACCAACCAGCAAGACATATAACCAGATTTCCATAATTCTGGCTATTTCTATTATTCTGTCCCTACACAGAGAAAGCTGAAAGGAGAGGCATGCCCATTTTCCTTCCCTCAGGTGGAAGTGCAGTGTGATCATTAACTTGTGGAAGGCAGTGTGTTAGTCCAAAATGGCTAAAGAGCAGAGCTGGAAAATACTGTGTATTTCCAGCCGTGATTTCTCTGACTTTAAACTAATTTTGAATTGACACAGTATGCTTTGGCAGGGGAACAGAAAACATGATCTAATAGGTCATTTGACTTCTGTTGCTAATTTCTCGGATCTAAATAACATTTTAGGTTTAGGTGTTTAAAACACAACTTCCTCAGAACTGGGTTTAGGGTTAGAAACGGAGAGTAAGACAGTGGCTATCAAACCTACAATAATGCTAAATTAAAAAAAAAAAAAAAAAAAAAAAAAAAAAAAAAAAAAAAAAAGTCTTGAAGAGCCTTAAAATAGGAAAAAGTAGCCCCAGCCTCTTTATAGCTCACAAGAGAGTTCAGATGCAAATAAACGTGCACTAGAAGACCAATGTGATAATTACACATGTCACTGGACAAAAAATGCATGGTAAGAACAACAGTCACAGGGGAAAAAAAACCAGAGGTGATACAATCTGCAGTTGTTATTATTATGTATTTGGCCAATATATACTAAACATACATTATTTATTCTATATACAATGTATATGTATACACAGACCTACAACCTCTGAACCCCACACAAAAACATGGCTGCAGAGCCAAGAAGACTCTTGCACTGAAAGAAGGAAACAAGAAAGCAGATTAGTTCACAAAGAATCAAAGAATTGATACATTGTGTTGATATTTCCTGGAACCAATCCAAAGATGAGCAGCAGAGTTTTGGATGAACTGCAAATTTTCCCAATACTTCCTCTGAAAGCCAGGCTGGTAGAGCATTTTAATAATCCAAATCAAAATCAGAGAAAACAACTTTGGTTTTTATCAGGTTGAACCGGGGTGAAGGGGAAAGGTCCACACAGACATTTATAAACTCTTTTAATTTCTGTGCACACCCCAGTCTATGCCTGCATGTGAGCAAATTAGTTCTGTAACTCACTATTCTCCTCAATAGAAGAGGCCGGAGTAGTTATAAATCCAGGTATTTCAAAATTCAGCAAGTGAAAACTTTCCCTATAACAAGACGCAAAATTAGGGTAGATGAGCAACTCATGAAATACAGCCAAGCCTATGCTCCCACACCCCATTTTGACAAAAGGCTTCCATTGATAACCTCTTGTCAGTTGACACAGAGTCCTAAACAGTGGAAACTGCACAGTGCCTTCCATGAACTGAGGGAGGGGGGGAGGGAGGGAGGGAGGGAGGGAGCAAATTGTGGGGGTGGCAATAGAATCACTGCACGAACTGCATTGCTTATACTCAATCCAGTGAAGAAAATCAGAGTGTATGTATGTCTTTAAATAATTGTCTTCTAAAGATGTTTTTGGGTTTGTTTTTTTTTTACCCAGCTTGCTGAAGGGCACTCGGCATGTGTCAGTACCAGCTTCTGGTAGAATTTGTTGGGTGACTGGCTGCCTGGATTAAGCACATCTCCCCTCCCTTCTCAGCATCTCTCGGTTTGGAGGACACATATACACACATACACACACAGAGATTATAATTTCCTTTAATTTGCTTTGATTAAAAAAAATAATTAGGAAAAGCATTTCTTGCTGTCCTGATTGTGTTCGTTGTCATTTAATCCCAACGGTTCTTTTCCAAATCATGCAGTTTAATAATATGAGGATGAAATTTATTAATGATTTTCGTGTGAAGAGTAAACCAGCAGCAGATCTGTGACTGTTCCACTGTAAAACTCTCCATAGATTTTACCAGAGAATAAAGGGAGAAACCCCTAAACATACTTAACTTCTTCCTCATTAAGAAAAAAAAAAGGGGGGGGGGGAAGAAAAAAAGTTAAATTATGAAGTTGAATTGTTTTGCTAAATAAAAATCATGATGCACATAAACAGTCAACCTTACCACACTGTTATGATTGCTAGAAATGAAGAAGTTTGGGAGTTTGCATTTGGTTTTACTGCAAAAAGCATAAATGTCTCAGAGAAAATACTTTTCAACTGCTTTAAAAAGAGTAATTTCTTGGGTTTTAAGTACTGCTTTCATGTTCCCATGGATGTTCCCCAATGTTCTTAGACCTTAGTCAAAAATCATAATTAACACTTTGTAAGTGAAACAAAGGAGATGACGTGTCTGGATTTTTTGGCAATGTTTGAGTATTTTCTTTTAAAAAATGGAAACGGGACTTTTTTTGTAACGAGGCGGTAGAATTTATGTTTTTAAGATTAAAAGCATAGGGCACACTGAGTATATTTAAATAACGTGAAAATCATAGCACAGGAATTGAGTTATGATGAATTTCATAGCAAACTACCCCTTAATTAGGCTACTCTTAGCTCTTCAAATCCAACCAGAAAGAATCTATTAACAGCGAGAGCTGAAACGGCACTTCCTCCTTTTGTTATTTTGTTTCTACAACTTTCAGATTACAGCTTTGGCTTTCTGTCCCACATCTTCAAGGGAAGACCAATGACCTGCTTATCTAAAAATCCTGGCATGAAGGCTTCAGCACCGGGGCTTGGGAAGAAGGGGAAAGGACAACCCACCATTAGCCTAGGCCCAAAGGCACCCGAACTGCTCTGGAGCTGGACGGGGACACAACGCACCGCAAGGCTGCCCTGGAGAGAAGGCATCCTGAGAACGTCTCCTAAGCCTCCAGCCCCTTTCCTGTACCTTGTGGAAACGATTCAAGACGTGAAAAGGGACTTGAGGACAGTTAGACTGACGAAAAGGTAGTCCCTGCTCATGGGGTTTAGGGAGCGACTCTGTTGCTGCCCCGGGAGAAGGTGTAAGCCGAGGCAAAGTACTGTGGAGCAGAGTGTGTTTAAAACCCTCGGTCCGGAGGAAAGGAGCCAGAAGGAAGAGAAACATGGTTATGCCTCGCCGGTAACATCAGGAAAGCAACAAGATGTCAGTGAGGTCGTCCTACTTCCTGTTTGCGAAGCTCTCACGCACACATTCCGCCACCCCCGCCGCTTTGTACGGCTCCTGCCCGCGCCCCCCCGGCCCCGCTCCCTCCGCATCCCCGCCTCCCGGCCGGCCTCGCCGGGAGATGCGCTCCCGAGGCCAGGAGGCGGGGGCAGCGCTCGGCGCTGAGCTTTTGTTTGCCGCTGGCGAAGCGATCCCCACTTCCAGCCACCCCAGCGTGAGGAAGCGGGGCTGGGGGGTGCAGGCAAAGCGCCCAGCAGGGCAGCGGGAAGGGTGCGCGGCGTCCCTCAGGGGGAGGAGCTGCCCGGCACCGAACCGGCACTGCGGCCGGGGCTGGGCAGGCTCGGCGCAGCCCCGGAGAAACACAAAGCTCCCTCCTCTCACGTACGGGGGTGGGGGGGCGAGAGGAAGGACCGCCACCCCGCCGCTTTGTCACAGAGACCTCCCCCGGCGGGGGCCGGCAGCAGCTGCCGCCCTGCCGGACCCTCCCGCACGGCCGCGCCTCCCCGCGCAGCGGGGGAAGGCGAGAGGGAGGGACGTGCGAAGCTTGTAAACCACACGCTGCCATCGCACCTCCCCTCCTCCCCGCCGCTCTCCACCGCCCATTGTGCGCCCGGCAGACGGCGAGCGCCCGGCTGCCCCGTGCCCGCCCCCGAGCGCCGGGCACCCCCGCCCCGCGCGGGGACACGTCAGGACACACACGCGTGTCCCCGCGGCACAGCCGCCCGCCTGCCCCCGCCGGCCGGGACGAGCACCACCCGCACCCGCACCCCCACCAGAGGCACTGGCGGCCCCGACCGGCTATAAATAAGGCTCTGCCGGAGCGCAGGGCCCGGCTCCCCCCGCACCTCCTCTTATTATTCATCATCGGTGCAGCCTGGGAGTGGGAAACTCCGCTTCCTACTTGCCGCTACGCTCCTACCGGCTCAGCCTCCGCCCCCTTTCCCCCCCTCCGCTCCTCGCTAAGCTCCTTAAATCCCAAGGAAACTTTGGGAAGCGATTCAGCTCGCGTGGGGAGCCGGGCTGCTGCACGCCGGGGCAGCCCAAGCGAGAAACCTGCCCAACTTTTCCTGCAGCCGGCAGCCCAGCCTGCGGAGTCACCTTCCACCTTCCTCCGCGGCGGGATTTAAAGGCGGCCAGCCCCCCGCACGGAGAAGCCGTGGCGAAACACGCACGCACGCACACACACACACAAAACCCTCCCCCGGCTCTCGGCAGCCCGCGACGCACGCCTGGCACCGCTCCTTCCCCCTTACCCCAGAGCAGTTCTACCCTTCCGAAGGGGACGGGGAGGGGAGGAAAAAAAAAAAAATTGTCCGCTCCCTCCATCCCAGCCCGTGAGAAGTTGCGAAGCGTCCCGCCAGAGACCCTGCCACCGCCAAAGTTGAGTCGAGCCCCGTTCCTCCTTGACAAGCTCCGGGGCCGACCTCCAGCTCATCCCGGCGAGCGACGCGGAGTGGACAGCCACCCCTCCGCCCGCATCCCCTTACCATGATCAGCGTGTGGTTCCTCTGCTCCGCCGTGGGGGGCTCAGCATCTTGCTGCTGTTTGCTCTGGTGCTGTTGCTTGCTGCCGCCGCCGGTGCCCGTTTTCTTGGCCCTCTGCTCCAGGGTCCGCTGGTAGAGGCTCACCGTGTCCCTGCGCTCCAGCTCCAGCTGCTCCGCCTGGGCTTGCTGGTACCTGCTCTCGCAGTTGACATGGTGCCGCCGGCAGCCCTCGATGCGCTGCCTCAGCCGCTCCACCACCGTGCTGTGCTTGGGAATGCCGCCGCTGTTAGCGTTATTGTTACCGGGAGCGGCGGCAGGAGGGCCGTGGGGAGTGCTGTTAACCCCGATACCGGCCCCGCTGAGGCTGCTGTTCAGGTTATTGTTGATGCAAATACTGCTGCCATTCGCGGCGGCAGCGGGGGCTGCAAAATCCCCCATCCTCGTCCCCGTGCACACTATTTTGGAAGAACTTTTTATCCTACACTTCACACACAGTCTCCTCTGGGGTCCTGATGGGATACTTTTTAGAGAACCGGGGAGGGGGGGGAAGGGGGCACCATCATGTATCAGGGAAACAGCGATCCCAAGCAAATGTTTCTCTTTTCCCCCAGCCAATCCCTCTCGAGAAGCTCCAAAACATTAAAAAGAGAGAGGGAAAGGGGGAGGGAAATAGAGAAGGTGCTAAAAGGTTATCGCCAGCAACACAACCAACAAACATACACACACACACACACACAAAGCACAACAAACTAAGCAGCAGCAATTCGGGTTAGCAAACTCCAGGAGGTATCAGACTAGTTCCTTTCCTCCTCTTTCTTTTTTATAATCCATTATTTCAGAGCAGATTCCATGAGATTTCCGGAGATTTTGCCAAAAGCCTTCTCTCCCCATGGATAAGGAGAAACACGCGCCCCTCCACATGCACACACATACACACCCGTTCACACGCACGTTCGCACACACACATTCAAGCACAGGCACACGCTGGGCACACAGGGCACACTCACTCGCACTCCACGGCATCAAAAGACAGGCAAAGCCGCTTGCTTATTGTATTTTCCTTCTAGAAAAAAGTTTTGGTGTTTATGCCGCACCGTGTTCGCAAAGTACTTTGGCTGCTCAGTTGCATTTCAACAGGAACCTAAATAGCAAATCCTCGGGCTGGGGGAAGTAAACACATGAACAATCCGGACCGAGCTGGAGAGAAAAAAAAAAAAAAAAAAAAAAGAAAAGAAAAGAAAAAAAAAGTAGCGCTCTGAAGTCTCTGCCAAACGCCGAGCTGATACAGCCTAGCGCTTTGCTCTGTCGTGCTGGCTGCTGCTCCTCCTGCCACCATCACAATGATCAAATGCTCTCCTCCTCCACCTCCTCCTCCTCCATGCCAGCGGAGTGATATCAGGACAGGAGCGCTCAGTAAACACCGCAGCAGCAGCAGCGGCGGCGGCGGCGGCGGCTCCTCTGGGCCGTGAGGCAGACCCGGGGACAAGGTGCAAAACCCGGCACGGACGCGGCCCGGCAGGAGCGGACATGGCGCTTTCCCCGGCGCGCCGGCGGCGTGGGGCGGGCGGCAGCGAGCGGGGCCCGACACCTGCCGGCCCCGCGGCCTCCCCGCACCGGGGGCGGGCGGTGCCTCCCGGCCGGCACACGGGGCCCTGCGGCGAGCCGTGCCCGCGCTCGGGGCCGCGGCGAGGGCAGCGCCGGGGCCGGGCTGCCGGGGCCGCGGGCGGGCGGGCGGGCGGGCGGCGGGGGGCGCAGGCAGGGGGGGCCCGGCGGGCAGGCGGCCGCAGCCCGCGGCCGAGCGGCGTGTGCCGCCTTTCCCTCCTGTGTCAACTGTTGCATAATGAATGGGAGCGGAGCGCCGAGCCCTGCGCCTCCCCGGCACGGGGCTGAACTTTCTATTTTAAACAACAGAAGAAACATGACACGTTGGGCAGCAACATTTTTCCGAGCGAACGGTGGCTGCCTCCATATAGAGCGCGGGTGATTAATGGATCAAGAATAACATCCCGGGAATCTAGTTTTAGACCGTTTTGCAGACAAAGCTATTGCACCCACAATTGTCATTGATTGTTATTTTCTACCTAGCCCGATGAGAAATGCACTCCCGATTTTTAAAATCCATCTATATAGAACAGAATTATCTCAGAGAGATACTCGTGTTCTCTAACATGCAGCTGATATAAAGAAAATTGGGAACTCATGCATTAGTAATATAATCTGATTTAAATCTTCATTTTTTGCCGTTGCAGACTAGCTATTTCTAAGACACAGTGGCAAAGAGCAGTCTTTGTCTTCTTTAAGCGCTCAGCAGTAGGAAATTTGGGGTTGATTTCATGCCTATTGCCACAATTCATGACTACGTTGAGACGAAACATAATAGTGAACAAATAAAATCAGAAATTCGTACCTTGCCTACGTTGGGATTAACAAACATGCCTTAAGAAAAAAAAAAAACCCCAAACTTTTCTGTACTATTAGTTTGAGAACCACAGTGAAGATACTTAAAGTTCTTCATGATCATCGATTACTCCGTTTTCACAGAACAAGCAGGGGGAAATTACAGCTCTGCTCAGAAGCAGCGTAAGAACGCGGGGAAACTGCAATCCTGAGTCAATTATAGAGAGATTCGTGCCTCTCTTCATTTGGAGACGGGGGATGTGTTGTAATCTTTCCAGTAACTATTGAACTGAATAGTTAAGATTCGATGTAAGAATAGAAAGAGGAGGAAAAAAGAAGGAGGGGGGAGGGATTTGAAGTTTTAAATTATTATTAAGAATAATAATAATTTTTTAAAAGCTAAAATGGAAAATGTAATCAGGCCAGGGAAGGAGAGGGCTGTGAAGTACGTTTAACTTGGAGCAAGTACTTTTTGGATTCCTCCGCAGTGCCCCCTGCAGCCCGCAGCTCATGTGCTGCAGCCTGGTTCCACAGAGTGCTGGGCAGCACTCGAGTCCAAAAAAAGAAGCGTTTCTTACACCCACAGGGTCAGAAATACACGTAAAAGGAGTAGTCCTCTCGCAGACTGCTTTTTCGGTGCATTTTACGGTTGTTGTCCTCTCTTCCTACGACTACAATTAATACCATTTTTAAATCTCTTAGAAGTCACACAAACATACCTTAACTTCCAGTATATCACTTTGGCAGCTGTCAGCGTGGTAATTTTTAAATGTAAGCTGCATTGCTATAGAATTTAATTCCAGCCTATTAAAAAACGTAGGAATTTTTTATCTCTCAGCTACATACCTTGGTTCTGCCAGGCTGCACAGCCCAAGGGTGATGATTTGAGTAAAACAAGTTTTGAGTAGAACAAGTAACCAGTGCTCAGAAGTTTTGCAAACAAATAAACCACCAGCTTTGGGGTAGTAAAATCCCAACTGACCAAAGGAAGAAAGAAAGAAGCAAAACACAAAACTCCTCCAACAAAACCCTTCCATCCAAATACATTCAAAAACCATTTGATTCTGATTAAAAGGTATTTTTTCATTGGCTGAGGTTAAAGCAAAGCTGAGCAAATATATATCTATTTCCCCACTCATTTTAAAAGCACAGTGGTGATTCTTACATTATTCTACAGCACAGTGTTTTCTAAGATAAGGCACTCCCTCCTATATCTAAAGACAGTCAACAGAATCAGCATTTCATTAAAAATGGCAGTTGTCCTCTTATTTTACAGCTGTCATCCAGGACCTAAGAGCTAACTAAAAATTTTCTTCTGATGAGAGGTTTTTCTTTTATAGCCAAGTATTGAGTGGCAATTGTAAAACAGCATAATAGAGATAAGATTTCACAGTTCATTTTTGCATCTTTTTTTCAGGATACTTACATAAACAATTACCAGCTTCTAAAAATCTAAAGTAAAATGAGCTATTTAGTGAACTATTTAAATCCAATTTTTGAGAAGGACAACACTTTTGCTAAGCCTCTGAGTCAGAAAAAATAAAAACAGGAAACAAATCCCTCGTATTCCAGCCTCAGCAATGCAAGAAATAGAGAGATCTCAATTTTATTCTAACTACTGATTATTACCATTAAAGCACATGTTCTTCACAACCTTGACCAAACAAGTCTGTTCTGTAGTCAGACACAAGCACAGACTCACTCACGATCATGTGTGCTTTTACTTTTCTGACCGTGGACTTACAAACACCTCTTCTGTAGAAATTCACTTTGCATGCACAAATGTGTTTATTTGCTCTATAACCTGTATTTTTCCTGTTTGCACACCAGCTTTGGAATACTAGCTTCACAACTGGAATTTGGAAAGAATCAAGTCTATCAGAATTCTAAACGATCTAAGATGAACTTGCTGATGGCAGCAGATGAACAGTAATGCCTACCAGTATCAGCTGACAGGACACTAATTACCAGTTACAGGAGATGATTGCTTGGGGAGAGATCTATTCAGTGAGTTACGATTTTGAAAAATTATAAAGTACAAGCCTGATCTGTGAAAAGATACGCAGTATGAAAATACAGCATACGTTCTCAAGATGATTATCATGACAGAGATCTGTCTAATTAGGAAGGAACTATTTTAATGCTAAGATATGAAAGAGCCCAGCTGGGAGAGGAATTTAGAGGAAGACACAGAAACATGACTGTTAAGCTGACAGCAAGTGCAGTCTAAGCATGTTCCAATGACAGCGTCTAAAAAAATTCATCTCAGCATTTAATCAATAGTGGTTTCAGAACAAGCACAGCCTTACAGATAATCTAGCTAGTCATGTTAGTGGGAGGGGCTCCATAAAAAATACATAAAATATGCCTTTGCAGAGCAACATACAACTCTCCTTTGGTCAACTGAGCTAGAGGGTTATTCAGTCAGTGGGCGACATGAGAAATACCACTGTGAGGACAAATGGGAATCCCACTCTATTAGACACCACACTTCAGTTCCTGGCACTGGCAGTCAAGCTGGAAACTCCAATCATTGTGACAGCAAGCTTCAAACCATCCTGGGCAACAGATTAACCTTCAGAGTGGCCACCTGGGCAGAAACCTTTCTGAAAGCTCCTACTGTAATTAAATGGTTTATGTCTAAATCAGTGGATGACAAACAGGTGTCTGCTGGAAGGCAAACCTAGAGGCAACCACACAGGGTGTTCACTGAATAACTTTGAACTTCTTGGATCTGCAAGGAGCAGCTTTCTTACATATTGAAAACGGTTTCAGAGGATTTCTGCCAAAGGTTCTCTTGGACACAGTGCTACCTTAACAGCAAATTAGATGTGCTTCCATTACTACCACAAGCTGCTGAAGTGCATGTTTCCCAATGGATCCGTGGTCAAAAAAAAAAAAAAAAAAAAAAGTAATTTGGTGAATAGTTAAAACAAAGCCTTATATTAAGGGTTCACTGAAAACTAAAAACCCCACAACCCCCATGAATGAATATATCTGTGCAATCCAACTACAGCATGGCAAAAATTCTTCCGACAGTTGGGGTGGCCACAAGCTACGGCTGTCAGAACATGCAGAACTGTAGGGATTCCTCAAGGGATGAACTGAATCTGGAGAAAAAAAAAAGTTGCTCTAAATAGTTAAGGAAAAACTCATCAAAGCTTCAGAGGAACATAATAACAAAACTATAAAGGGAGGAAAGGGAAGCAACAAAGAAAATCAGAAAGCAAGTTCAAATTGCAAAAGGCAGAGATTCAAGGCGCTGCAGGAAGTGATCTCTCTGTGTAAATACAAACAAAACCAAAACACCCTCAAAACACATTTTCCAGCTTGTACATGTCAAGTTGTAGAACATGGGGAATCCAAATCAGATCTTTTCAGTTGTGACCAACACTAAAAGCCCCAATTCAGCAGTTCATAATAACAAGACCGGCAAATGGATTGAGATACACACACACCTAAGTACTCTGCTGGAAAAATATGGGGAAGGAAAGCAAAATGTGGACTTGTTCTCTCTTGTTCTGATTATAGATATCCCACAATAAGAACACAAAGAAGAAAAGTAAATGCCATGAATGGGCATTGTTGTCCACACACTATCCTGTCAGATTAGTGTTATTACCACACATCTTAGTTCAGGAAGAATTCAGAAAATTAATTCTGATACACCACAGAATGTCCTTCTGTTAATTTGAAGGTCTAATTTTGATGCTAACAGCTGTAGGAGATACCCATGAAGACAGCTAGCACAGAGTTTGAAGGGAGAAAGTCATCACTCAGGCACAGGCCCCATCTCAGCCTTTGATCTGTCACACTGATCCCAAGAGAATAACTGGGGGAGGCAGGGGAGTGGAGAGGATACAGTGAGAAGAAAAGACACTAGGAAAAATCTCAGAGAGAGGATTCTGGAGATTTCTTGAAGCTTTCACTAGAAATATACATGAAGTAACTTAAATTTCTTTAGTCATTCTTAAATTGAGTAGCCCACTGCTTGTCAGTAATTACTCCCCCATTTCAACTGAATAGCCTGAATTCACAGGGCAACAAACAAAAAAATCCCCTATCACTGAAATCAAATGCCCAACTTTGGTAATGAGGAAGCAGGCAGGGGAATTTTTTGTTTTCTCCGAGGCAATTCCTGCATAGATATCAGCCATTTATAAGAATTCCAGTGTGAACATGATCACTTTGAATTTTTTGAGCTAAAAGATAGACTGAAGCTACTGAAAACTATCATTCCTTCATATGGGAAACTGAAAATTGCTCTGCAATCCTCAGCGTAACCAATCAAGTTCAACATTCAAATAGGAACATTTTTATAAATTCTTAAATTACAGGGAACTAGAAATAAAGGGTAATTTTCCATGGCAGTAATTTTTTGTAAGTTCTGTCTTCAAGAAAAAGCAATACAGTATTTTCCTCCCCGGGCCAATGTGCTGACTGACAACAGCATTGTTTCGTTGAAACTGCTGGACTTTACAACCCACAAACAAACCTTTATATCACATACATTTACAAACCTGTACTGAAAGTACATCACTGAGGTTGTAGCCTTGCAATGACTTTAAAATCACCAAAATCAAAGCACTTGTGCAATCTTTCGTTGGCTTCTTTGCACAACCCACAGTGTGATGAAGTCTTCAAATACATTGTTACACACTGTTTTTCCACAGGATATTTATTTCATTCTGTACACAAAATTGTCAGTGCCCACCAGTGAGGAGCATATTTAACACTTTTTTTTTTTTCCTTTTAGTTCCCCATATCACCTCATGGGTATTTACTAAATTAAACCCTGTTCATAGACATTCATTTCCTAAGAATGGCTCCTGCTCCTGCTCCAGTGTTTCACTTGAACCAATAAACTGATTTTCACAATTCATGGCAAATGAGAAGACAGTGCTCCTCCATAGGAGAGTGGAGACTGAGAACAAGGAAAATATGCTTAAGAGAATTTGCTAAAATGCACCAATTGAGCTGATTTTTTATAAAGGCTTACACAACTCTGAGCACACTATGTTTTATAAGAGCAGCCCACATCAACTTCAGTTGAATCTGTAGGTGCTTAGCATTTCTGCCTGTTCTCAAGTCAGGTACCCGGAGAATGGGGGATGCAATTAATGATCATCTGCAAGAGGCAGAGTTTGCTTGAACTGAGTAGCATCATGTAAGAAAGCTCAAACATTTAACCTCAAACACATACAGTTGAGTGAATTACAGGCAAAACCAGAATTAGACCCTAAGAGAAAGAAAATACTTACATGCTGGTTTTCAGTAATATTTTAAAAGAAATCTTTTTGTTCCACTTTTTCTCTAGATACACCTTTCAAATAGGTTTTGCTGCAGCTAAATCAAAGCATACTGTGTTTAGAAAGTACTGCTCAGGGGAAGTTTACCTGAAGCCTGAAAATGCTAAAGAGATAAGACATTAGAACAACAAGAAAAACTGCAGAAGGATACGGAAATAATCCCTGACCATGCTTGGTCATGTTAACCAAAATAAAAACCAAGTAACTATTAGCTACATTAAAAACCAAGCCTGTGTCCAGGCTATTTCCAGAGTCATGGAGGCTAGTGGACAACATTCTTCAGAAGTCTAGGACGCCTCCAATCTTAGCTCAGCCTTGCAGCTAACCAAGGGTTTGCAGCAGACAACAGCTGATTAGATTCCAGTTAGACGGGGGGGGAAAAAAAAATCTTTCTCACAGAACGAACAATGAGACTTACATAGATTACTTATGAGGCCATTGAACCTCCATCATGGAAAGCTTGAGGAACTGGTTAGACAAATTTGTCACTAAGGACACCAATGTAATTGATTTTGCTATGGAACAAAGTGGTGGATTAGGTTCTTAAAGTTCCTTCTGGTCCTAAATTCTCATAACATTACATTTACTTAGGGAGCTTGAAAGCCATAAATATATTTAAGCTGTTAATGACTTCATTTATTTAATTCTGACTTTGGTGTACAATGTGAAGGTCATATATGAACTTACTGGTGAAGACCACAGGTCCACCTAGCACAGTGCTCCATCTCCCACAGTAGCCATGGGAGTGGACACTCAGGAAAAACCAGAACAGCATAAGGACACACTGCCTCCCAGCCTTCAAATATTTTCAAGTCAGGTTATGTGATTTACCTAGTTAGCGGACTCTACAGCATCTCTTCCGAAGGTTTTTTCCAGTCTCTCCTTGCCTTTTTACAAATTCCTTGATCCAGAAAGTCATTTGAGGAGTACCACCACAGGTCCACACAGGCTGTCTGAAGAATGAGTATTTTGAAGAACTTGTTTTGAATGAAGATCTTACTATCTTCCAATATCCTTCATGCTTGTATTAGAAGAGCCAGAAAAAAAAAAAAAATCAATCCCACTCCACTTTTCTCAAGACCTCTCAGTTCTGCAAACCCCTTCTTACCTTCCCACTATGGCATGCATTTTTCCAAATAGGATTCTTGGATATTCAATGGATGAGGCTCCTTGCATGTTGTAATGGCAATCACAGTATTTCTCCGACCATCCTTGGTCATCTCTGAATAATTTCAGTTCTTGAGTATCCTGTCCTAGATTAATGGACCAGAATTCTGAATTTTTACAGTAGCATATGGACTTGAACAAAACAAACATTTCTGATCTGTTCTCTATTTATTTCTTAATCATTCCTCACTTTTCCTAACCCTTTTTTTTTTCCCTTGAATAACAACTACTAAATGATATTTTCATGGAACTGTGTATCATAATGCAATGTCTTCTTGTTCTTTAAGACCTTTGGGTCAACTTAAAAATTATCCAAGATGTGAAGATAGGATTATTCTTCCCCAAATGTACCACTCTACAATTATTTATACTGAACTGCACCTTGTTTTTTCTACATTTAAGCTTTCTGCAGGCTATGCAATCTCCCTCATCCTTACTGCCTTGCATAACCTCTTATAGCCAGCAAAGCTTTGTCACCTTGCTGATAACCTCCCTTCTTCAGGACGTTTAAGAACACATGGAATAGTATGGAATTCTGCCTGTGTTCTCCCTCCTGCGCAAGAACTGACTATTTTCTTCCATCCAGTGATGGTCTATCTTATGTTACCATATTTTAAATCATATTCTCATCACATTTCAGCATCTTCCTTCTTATGCCAGTAACAGTTTTGTGTTGCTTGATTTTCCTAAAACACCTTAATTAAAAAGTTCTGTCAGACGTCTTTTCAAAGTCTGAGTTGACTGGATCAGTCAGATGATCCTCATTTATATATCTCTGATCCCTTTAGAAGAACTCTGAGAGCTTTATTAACTCACACTGATAATATTTATTCAGGTAGATACTAATTCTCTCTCTTACAATATCTAGTCACTCACCTGGAACAGATATCAATTTTAAGTTGCTGAATACTCTTGAACCCTTTTTGATGATGGACATCATGTTTGACACCTGACTTTTATGTACTGAGGAATAGTAAAGAGACACGTCACATGCTGCTTTTGTAGATATTTCAGTCCTGAGTTCTCTTAGAATTCATGGGTAAATCCTCCAGATCCTGGAGATTCATCTGCCTTTTGTACCACTGCTCCTTCCAGGTATTTCAGTTTCAGAGACTGAAACTCTGCCAAGTTCCCTGAATACCCTAAAAGGGCTCTGGAAGGACAATTTCCCTGATTTCTTTGTGTTGGGTTTGTGCAGCCAGGTTTTGATAGAAGGGGAGGGCTACAGGGGTGGCTTCTGTGACAAGCTGCCAGAAGCTTCCCCTACATCAGATGGAGGCAATGCCAGCCTGCTCCAAGATGGACCCACCACTGGCCAAGGCTGAGGTCCTCAGTGATGGTGGTAATGCCTATGGGGCATGTATTTAACAAGGGGAAACCAAAAACCCTGCACAACTGCAGCCACAGAGGGGAGTGAACATATGTGACAGAAACAACTCTGCAGACACCAAGGTCAGTGCAGAAGGACAGGGAGGAGGTTTTGCCCATGATGGTAATGGGTGGGTGATTTCTCCCTATCCTCAACTCACAAGCCTTTTATTTTCTCTCCCTTGTCCATATGAGGAGGGCTCTGATAGAGCAGCCTTGGTGGGCACCTGGCATCCTCTCAGGGTCATCAAACCCATCTTCCACAGTGAACAAAGGATATAAATTGTTCAGCTTCTCTTCAGTGACTTTGCCCTCCCTGAGAGTTCAGTTTTTACTCTTGTCATTTTTAGACTCACTGACAATTTTTTCCTTCCTGATGGACTGAAAAAAAGAATATTGACCAATTTTTGATTCTCAGTAGTTAGGTCTCAGACTCATAATAGTTTTAAGAGCATATCTGTCAATGTTTATGATACTCTGGTTTGGTTTTGGCTTTTTTGTTTTTGTTTTTTTTGTTTGTTTGGGGTTTTTTTGTTGTTTTCTTTTCATTTGCATATATCTTTAGCTTTTGGAAGAACACCTTCTTTATTTTTCTTTGCTGTTTAGCCATGACTGCTTATTTGTTCTTCAGGCATGTTCAGTAAATAGTATGCATTGGCACTCTGCTGCCTCTTGGGTGTCCTTCTGTAGTCTGCATTTTGCCTTTATGGATTTAATTGTCTTGTGTGGGATTCTTTGTCTGTTCTTGGTATACTTTTTCATTTTTACATAGTTCCCCATATTGAAATGAACACAACAGTAGTGGGCATGTTGACCTCTGTTGCTCCCCAAAGATATGGAATCCAAGGGGTTTAGGTCATTCTTAAAGAGTAATCTTAATGTTCAGCAAGATATATATGTATATATGCATATATATGCTTATGTATGTGTGCATGTATTCATCATACATAATTGTGCAAATTATATATATAAGGCAGATGTGGCTGGTAAACAGACAAACAACTGCAAAAGGACTTCTGGTTTTCCTGGATGTGACCAGGCACAATTGAGGGTTCATTTGTATCTGTTCTGATTCCTGAGTTTGCCTGAAATATACACTGATAATAATTAGCATTTATTAGCATGTGGTTCTCAGACCTGAGTGTCATTATTCCTCTCTGCAGAGCATTTATGAGCCACAGAACAGAGAAGTGGCAAAAGACAGTTCCTGTGATTCTTCATTTCACTCTGCTACCTATATTGGCATCTTCTCTATTTGTTAGGACCTCAAACTTCATAAATTACTGGGGGCATTGCTTTCAATTTGCTATTATAATTATAGTCGATTTTAGGTGGTAAACATGCCCAGATGAGGTGTTTACATCCTTATTTCCAGTCCCTCTTTCACCTGTTTATAACAAATATTTGCGTTGTATCAATGTAACACAGAGTGATTTTCATACAACAGATACATACCAAGGTGACTTGTTTGCTTTTTAGGCATGTTTAGTATCTGATAGCTCATCAAGGCATTCTGATTGAATAAAGTGATACAGACACAACATTCACATTGTTGGGCCTTTGAGCTCATCCATGTTCCCATGACTCATGGGAGACATGTTCTAGAGAAATCAAGCACTACATACCAAAACCACTAAAGCACTACCTTTGCAGAAGTACATAGTCCATTAAAAATTCCCCATAAAACAAGAAATAAATAGTAGCATTTTAACTTTTCTAGGTTATAGAATCAGTACCTATATGTATAGATTTGTTTTTTGCTTAGTTCTTGTCCTGTGAGATGTACAGTCATTAATTTTTCACTTCACCTGTCTGACTCCCATTTCCCCTATTAATCTATGTTACTCATCCAGTTCTTTACCAATATTTTGATACCAAGGCAAGTTCTGTGTCACATATCATCTCAAGCTGGAATATTCAGCAGCTACTCCCCTTAACCCCATTTTACCAGTTTTGTCCCAAGTGCAGCTATGCACATTGCCAGCTGAGGAAAAAAAAAATCATCTTTCTTTGGTGGGGTTTCCTTGGTGTTTAATGGCATGCGACCTCAATTTCTATGTCAATGTCACACCATTGGGTGGATGTACAGATTAGGGAACTTTATGTGCATAAGGGCACCTCATGATCCACCAAAACTAACCAAGTTGCATATTGCATTTATGAAAGCATCAAACTTGGTGCAGATAGGGGAAAAAAACCCAAAAACAAACAAACAAAAAAAAAAACAAACCAAGAAGAGACCTCAAGATTATAGAGTATCATTCCATAAGGTGCAAAGAGACTGAATTGGCAGAGTTAATTATTACTCAGATGTCCATGTCATTTTTTTTAATAAATGAAGAGTCCAGTAGAATGCACCCTAGCTCTTTAGGCCTATATTTCGCACACCATAATTTTATAGCAGTGACACTAACAAGCCAAAAAATGGATACAAGGTTTCTCCATTTTTCTCTCATATGACTCACTGAGCTGTCACATCTCCCACATTGCCTGCTACAGTAATTACACTGGAATTTCACCTCCAAGACATAGTAACAGTAGAAGTTTGGTACTCTACCAATATTTAAAATTCCCTCACAGTCCTTGCTAATGTACCGATTCTTTGCTGTGCTGAATCAGCACAGCACTGAAAACCAATCTCTCCTCTTAATCACGGACAGAAAGCAATGCCTTTGCAAGGGCAGAGTCAACAACAAACAGGATTAGAGTAGACTGACAGTAGCTGCATCAACTCCTATAGCATCATTTTAAAATTATCTAAAATCAATAACCTTTCACTTCTGGAGCATGAGGTTCAATTCAGCATTTAGCCATGCATGAAAATGAGTTCAGCAATCTTGGGTCAGCCTCCACAGAATCATTCACATCATTTCCCATGACTGGCAGATCGCACTGTAGAGAAAGAACAGAAATGAATTAGAAAACAAAAGCGAGGTTTTGAAGGGCTGAAAAATCAAACATCAATAAATCTGAATGTCAGAATCACCAAGCAGTGAATTCAGATCCGAAGGCTTGGACCTTCATGCAGCCCTTGAATGGAGAGAATGAAAAGTGGAACAGAAAACAGGATCTACTGTAAGGCCAATGTAGCAGCCACCACGGCATCCATGGAGCAGTTGTGGAAATGGCTGTCAGTGGGAAGTTTGCACATCCATGGACTGCTGCTGAACTCCTTCTGCACCAGAAGAGCTCTCAGGACTGCCCACCAAGTGCAGCAGGCACTTCTGGATCTCAAATATGCCCTGCAGTTTGTCAGACCTTGTTGCTCCACCTGTTGCCATGAATTCCACGGTGCTGCTTGGAATACAAAAGTTATCAGTCTGTTCCCATGGCAGTGAGGAAGACTGCAAGCCCTTCTTTTTCATTAGGGAGCTCAACCTGAACAATAAAAAATACAAATGAAAACGGAAAAATACACATGAAAGAGAAAAAAATAGAAAAGGATGAAAATAAGAGTGAGAGAAAAGTGAAGAATGGCAACCCCTCATCTGTCATAATCCCGTTCTCAGCTGCTTTGGGTGACTAAAGGGAACCTCCCATACGAAGTGAACCCACGTGACACTCACTGAACTATCTCAGTAAGGGCAGTGGGTATTCTTCGGACTCCGTACATACAAATACTTTGTGATTAGCTTTTCTCCTTATGCATAATTCCTCTTTTCTTTGACAAATACTAAACTTTGTGTAGCTGGAATTCTTTGAAAGTAACCACACAATGCTGCACTGCCGTTTTAAGCTTTAAATGGGACTGACAAAAGGTGGAATCTTTCATCTGATGACAAATCAAGACATGTGCCTGGCGCAGATGGTTCTCATATACACGTTCAAGAAGGAACTGCATCCCTGCATTTATTTTAACAACATCTGTCTTAAAAGGATCTGGATTCTAACCTGGAGCCCTGTGCATTACCGTGGTGTAAATGTTGTAAAACTCACCTATACTTTTCAGTCACTGCTTTGTCTAAAAATCAAGAGCCAAAATGAAAAAAAGGTAGAGAAACACAAGAGATTGATTGGCTTAACAAAAATATAAGCTGCAACTACTTCTATATGATTTAGCTTGTTTACTTTAATAAAAAGAGTAAAAGACACTCAGAAAGGGATGTCCAAAGCACCCTTCACCTCTGCAGCTCTTGAGATTGTATTTAACACTCAGTCTTCCTGTTATGTGGGGAATCCTCCAAATAAAACTCTAGAAAATCTAGAGGAAGGAAATTGCTGCTGTTTTCGTCCAAATACTTGGACAGAAGTGAAAAAAATCCAAACATGAAAGCCTGTCATTTTCACAGCGTAATTTTACCCGTTGTTTACCAAATTCACAGTACAACCACCTTCCTCCTTGCACAATCTCTAATAATTTTTCAGTTCTGCAAAATTTTTACATATTGTTTCCTTTCCTCTTGGGTGTGTCAAAGACTTCAGAGTCAGGCTGGTTAGTGTATTTTTCCCCCTCTGGATTCTTGGACAACATGGTCTTCTCTTGGGAAGAGACAGTGTCACTACCACCAGGAAGGAAATGCCCTGACATACTCCTATGTTGTAAAATAAAGACAGTCTTTCAGTTCATCTCTCATTTTCTCAATACCACTTCAGGAAATATAATTTTATTAAAAAAAAAAAAAAAAAAAAGAAAAAGAAACAAAGAAGAATGTCAGTAAACCTAATTTAATAATCCTTTACGAAATACACAAGGCACATTAGAATCTAACCTACCATAGTCTTATTTAAAAACGGGTGGCTGAAAGGTGCTGTAGGATTTACGAAAAGAAAAAAGATTGTCTTGGAGGCTGATACCAAATAACTCATTGCCTGACTTATCACTCCTCAGACAAAAAGTACACAAAGAAACTGCACAAGTCATTTAGACAGCAATCACCATGGAGTTAGGCCAGCCTCTCATGTCAGTGATGAAACAGACAAATTCTCTGACAGTGGTGAGATTTTCCTTTTATCACTGGTAGAACTGCCTAAGGAGTCATCAAGGCTACAAGTGTGGAAAACATGAGGCCTCTCCAAATTTAAGTGATAAAAATATGAAGCGTTTTATTATTTACTTTAATCTTTGTAATTTATGTTTAGGGGGAAACCCCCCCCCAAAAAAAACCAAAAAAACCCAAAAAAACCCCAACCCCATAACGTCACCTATAGTTAAGCAACAATGGATTAATTCAAGCTCAGTATTTAATTCCTGTAAGGAAGCTTTCGTCCAGATCATGATCTTTGTGATTCCATTCCCATCTTCATCTGCCCCCAGTCTTTCCCATAACTAAAGACATCTTCCAGCCCTGACAAAGCCAGTATAAAGTACTGGATGTTTTATTAGAAGTTGTAATTCAGTCACTTTGGAGGTGATTTTCTTTCTCTAGTAATGACTTAGTGGAGGAAGCTGGTAATTTTTTTGTTGCAGTGTAACATTGGTAGAGACATCACATACTGTGAGGGAACAGGTGTTTAGAAACATTCTTCTGCCTGATCTGATTGCCTTTAAAAATCCTAAAGAAAGTGGAAGTATATTCATTGTCTTGTGTAATTATAAATATTTGTGTTAAAAACCTAGTATGATCTGAAGAAAAGCAAGTTTTGTGGGCCTGATTTCAATTTGAGCAGAGCTTTAGTTAATTATGCAGCACACATAAACCCTCTTTTAGAAGTTCATAATATTACACTGAAGACAGAATTGCTAAACATCTTTGTTAATTTTTCTCCCTATAAAATTAGTGTTACAGACTTCTAACAGATGTCTTTAATAGACATTGTTAATAAAAGAAGTATTGCATAAAATAAGTTCAGACCATTTCATCAGTATTATCATCTCCCACCATTAAGAACAGAATTTCTCCTGTATCTTCAAATTACTTCATTACTGCCTAATGCAAAGAATTAACAAACTCATCTCCAAACCCTATAAACCTCTGTTAGCATCAATACTGTTCCTATATGCAAAAAACTGCCTTTGCTTCCATTTACTCCCTATTTGTACAGGTTTAAAAGCTGCTCTTAAGAATGTGTTCTACTAGAAATTTCAGTTCATGAGCATTTTAATTTTAAACTGGGAAAAAAAAATCCATCTGCTTTTAAAGCTCTTGGGTGCCAAAGAGGTTTTGTAGTGTCAGGTGTTTTTCTGAGCAATGTATCAGCTAATAAATGTACCTTTGAATGTTTAACTGTCTGGGAAATGTTATTAAATGTAATATTTTTTCCAAGGAAAAAGCCCCACCAAAGGTGATGTCCTGGGGTCAAACTGTCTGTAATACTACATGCCAGAGATAAGTACCTAAATCACAATTATGCTCCTGCCATAAAATAAGCTGTGTTGCTCTGATGTGAAGGTGCAGTTCTCTGTCTCCAACAACAAGGCTATTTATTCACCTATGTAAACACAGGTTTATGAGCTACAGATCCCTATTTCCCTCCCATCTGTGCAGGTAACCCGATGATACATAAAGTGCAAGAGTTTTCCTAGGGCTTGATCAAATCTTGTCTTCATGTTGGTTTCAGCCTTTTCCCTCTACAGCCTGATTTCCACAGCAACCTAATGCCTGGTAAGATGGGAATAGCAACAAGTTCTTGGTTTGGGTAAGTAGGAGCCAGGATCTAGGAAAACCTTGAGAAACATCTGGAGACACAATGGGCTGTGGAGTTGGGATTCTTTGGAGTAATTCTATTGAAAGCTGTGAAGTTAATTTTTTAACATATGTAAAAATATGTATATTTACACTGGGTAAGTTAAAGCAGACTTTGGTGCATTAGAGGTACACAATATTCTTTCTTTCATACTTGTGGCATGAAGTGAGAGAAAGAAAGAAGCAATGGCATAATAGTTAGGCACTAGGTTTGGTTAAACCCACCTCCCCATCACAGACCTCTAAATGCTCAACCCTTGTTTCTCAACGAGATCTTTAAAGCTTTCAAACAGGAGAGAGAGAAGCCTGTCCAAAGCACCCCAGTTTTAATATCCTCTACTAAACTCTGGTAGTAAAGCAGCTATAACAACCTTGAGTTATGTCCTACACTCAAGCCTTGCTGTACTTGCCTAGCAATATATAGGATCCACATTCAGCACAGACATTGCTTGAAAGAACTGTAGATGTGATTAGACAACCTGCAATTAATCAACACTTTGTGATGTAAGATAACTCACCTGGAGTTATCAAGAAGTTTTCCACATCTGAGAAACAAAGCAAAAGAAAAAGTCCCAAACATATGCAAGTCACAGTTCTGCTGCACCGCTAAACATAATCTCAAGCGGCAGGTAGTCTTGCCCACCTTCTCTCCGTGCACTTTGGCTGCTTCACCTGCTAAAAACATAAATCACAGTTGCCTGGAGGGGCCAAAATTTAGAAGGATGCCACCACAGACCAGGGAGTTGATGACTGACTCTAACATCTGAGAATAGCTCCAAGCAAGCTGCTGCTTTTCTCTCATGAGTGGGTTAATATTTTCCCCCTCTAGGTGCACACATTTCATAGCAATATGTTCTGTTGCTATTTAGGATTCACTGGCCACTTCCATTACAAATGTTCTTTTTCTGACACTTACAACCAGAGCTTTTCTTACAATGTCCTCTGCCTCATTCTGCGTTTCATCACAAAACCAGCATTGAGCCACCTTCACTGAAATTTTTGCAATTCTTTTGGTGATGTAAAACAATAGATAGCTCAAGGTCAAGTGTCAGCAAAAAATCTCAAATACAAATTGATTTGGCTGTTTGAAAATCAAAAAATGAGGAATCCACTGTATTCAAAGAAGAATCAGCATTGAGTGGAGGGTTGGATCCAATGATAGAAAGCAAAGCAAATGTTTGTGCAAACCCCAGTGAGAACCAAAATAGCAGCATTTTGCACTGCTCTATTTATAACTCTATAATTTTAAATGGTAAGACCAAAAATAGTCATTGCAGTATGTTAGCTCAATGTAATTTTTCTTTCCAAAAGAGATAAATTAGCCTATTTTTTTTTTCGGTAGAGAGTAGTAAAATAACAAATATTTTTCCAGATAGTTTTAGAGAGGTTTTTTTTTCATTGTTTCTGAAGTTTTAATCCTTTGTGGCAAGAGCTCCTGGCATTTGAATATGGTCTTGCCTTCATCTGATTTCATTTAGGACCTACATCTATCAAGGGATTTTCAGAAATACGTAATGATTTAACAAGGCAGCTAGTTTAAGTGGGGGATAATTAGGCTTCCACCCTCCCCTTCACTCTGTGCCACCGTTTTTTACTCTCTCCATCCCCATTGTACCCTTAAAAGCAGTGGATCCGAAGCCAAGCCTTGTGCACTCCCCGCAGCCAACTTCCTCTGAAGCTGCAGTGTGTAATTACAACCAGCTGCTGAGGGCTGCTGAGCAGGGCAAGCAGCACCTTCCTGCCCAGAACGAAGCCCAGGCTTTGGGAGACCCCAGGATTTGGGAACCCACAGGCTTTGCTACATGGACACCCAGAAGGAGGTACCCACGCTGTGGCTGGCAGTAGAAGTTAGGGAGCAACATTCCAACTTAGCCTTCAGAGACACTAAAAGGACTGGGTATTACACCCTCCCTCCCCCTTTTCTCCTTCCCTTAAATCCATCTGTTTAAAGGGAAGAAAGCCTCCTTCCCTAGATCCGCCTGCTGCTCCGAGCGACTCGCTCCTGTGCTGCTCCCTCCCTGGCTGAGAGCCGGCACCGCACATCCCATAGCGCCGTGCCGGGGAGCCGCGCATCCCACAGGGGCAGAAACTGGAGATTAAGGCCCTTTTGAGGATGGTATGTGTTCTGGCTCCTGTGAGCTTCACCGGGACTGCAGGATTTTTATTTTCTAAAAAGTAAAAGCCTAGATGCCAGTCATCAAAGTTCATGATAAACCTAAACGGTGTCTTGGTGTCCCTGAGGTGTGTGAGACTCAGGGACAAAAGCAAAGTGGTGAAATAGCAGGGGAGACTGTGTAGGCACAGCACAGATACACACCTGGACTGGCTACTTCTTTGTTCTGCCTCTTCGATTCCGTTGCTGATAACCTCTGAAACTTAATTCCTTATTAGTATTCCTGAAGACAAATGCAAATTTCCATTTGTCCACCTTCGAGGATGGACCTCAACATTGTAATCTTTACCTCTTGGAAGGAGCAAGCTCATCTGACTTCTGCGTTTTTACGCAATTTGTGATTCCCAATGGCCTAGCTATAGGATTTGCTAACGGAAATTTCTTAGGCTAGATGAACAAAAATGTTTAGGGTTTCATACACCTCATGATGTTAGTTACAAAGCACTAACAATAGAGTGTGTGAACTCAGAGGACACTGTCATGTAATTACCACTGCTAGTGCCAGGTATGTTGTTTTCAACTGAATCACAGAATTGTTGAGGTTAGGAGATACTTCCAGAGGTTGTCTGCTCCACATCCCCTGCTCCAAGCCACCAGCTCAGAGGTGTGCTGAGTTTTGACTATCACCAAGGATGGAGACTCCACAACCTGTCTGGGCAACCTGTGCCACTCCTTGGTAATTAGAGACAATCTTTTATTTCTATCTGTACATCTTTGAGAAACAATGACCATGATGACAGCATTTTTTAAATCTTCCTTCAGAAAAAAACTGCAAGTTTAGGCATGTTAACCATGAAAAAGTCACTCTTCTAAAAGTTACTGTCAAGAAAATGAATTTAGGGTGGAAGTGGAATAAATAGTGCAAAAATCCTTATGAGCCTACAGACCAAAGTAGAAGTGGTGTAAGATTGTAAAGACACAGGCTAGTCATGGATAGCTGTTCTGATTAAAGGACAAAGCATTAGGAAAGAAAAAGCATGTTAGAGATGTCAATACTAAAGAGTGACTGGAATTACTTAGAATGCTTCAAGGCAATAAATCTTCAGCAAATGGAATGTACTTAAGAAAGGAGAAATTTAGGTCAAATTGTAGGAAAAGATTCCTAATGGTAAAGTACAGAAAGTTGTGGAGTATTTGCCTGAAGGAAGAGGCATGGCATATCCCTGAAGACTTTTAAAACTACACTGGAAAAAGCACTGAAGTGTTTGGTACACAGGAAGGAGAAAGGCTAGATGATATAACTGGGCTTTTCCACCTCTGCTTTCTGTGATTCCGTGGTTATTCCACTGGCCAGTTCCAGTTACAAATACAGAAATCCAACAACAACTGTCAGCACCCCCTGTTAAAAGCAAATGTTATAGAAGAACTTATCCCTTCACCCCAGCACAGAATGCAAGTGCTCTTCAGAAATCAAAAGAGAACCCATGTTTTAACTTATTTTTATTTGAATATGCCCACATTATGATGAAAACATTAAAACTGTGAACACTCATTGTGTTTGTATTTACAGAACAGTTCAGATGTGTTCAACCTGGGCACTCACACTGAAATTTCCAAATTCTGAATGGAAATTATACAGATACTGTTTAATTGAGGCAGATTCTGTATGTAGTTATAATGTTGCTGAGCATGAGAAAAGGGATAGAACTGAGATTCTGTGAACTTTCAAAGGCAGGCTTGCACCTTTCTTACTTTCTGCCTGTTCTATTTTTTTTTTCTTTGAGCTGTTGCTGGAGGAATAAAGGGGGGGAAAGTAGTATATTTTACATAGAGTCCTCTAAAGTCTTACTCTTTTCACTTAAAATAACCACTATGTGGTCTTGATCTCAGGTTTGGAAAGAGATGCAGCTATCTGCATTCCAAAACCCACAAAGGCCCACGCTGCTCTTGGAAAGCCCTTGTTCCATCCCAGTTGATCACAGGTGATTAGCCAGGATCGGGCCAGCAGTCCTGCTAACCTTCATGGAATAGATGAATTATATCCACGGTACTAAAAGCGAGTAAGCATTGTAGGACTGGATGACCAAAAAAATAAAAAATAATAATAATAAAAAAAGAAATTCACAGAGTGCGCTGGCACTACCATTTCAGTTTGCATGAGGAGTACACTTTTGAAGAGATTTGTCCTGATAGTTTCATCCTGCCTGGTTCAATCCATGGTGCAGCTTGAAGCTGGATTAATTTCAAATGAAGCTAAACTGGAAGATGTGTTCCAGCCATTACTGGACATTCAGTCCACTGCTCCAGACCAGAGCTAGCACGAAGTGCTATCCTGAAAAGCACATAGCACGGTCATCCAGTACCAGCAAGATTCGCTGTACAGAATTCCACTCCCACTGCATCCCACTGCTGCCTAACACAGATACAGCCCTGCTGCCTCTGACAGCCCTCTCCCAAAACTGGTGGTCTGACTAACAAGACTCTTAGGAAATCAGCCTGAAGCAACACCACGGACGCTACAAGTCTGGCTTATCAGTAACTCCTTATTTCTCATCTCCCTCCTGAATCTAGCCTTTCGGATTATTTGAGCACTTGCACTACGTGAAGTGTAAATCCTGCGGGACGGGTGCACCGCCCACACACCGTTCAAAGCAGGGAGCAGGAGCACTGAGGCTCCAGCCCTTCCACTCTCCGATCAGCAGCAGGCCCTTTCCAGACCCGCTCCCGCTCCACCATCACTCGCTGCGCTCCGCGCTGCCGCTGCAAAGGCCCTGGCTGCGCCCGGAGGGAGCGCACGGCGGGGCGGGACGAGCCCCGCGGTTCGAACTGTGGCGCTCGGCCTGGAAAGGAAAGGTTCCCCCGGGAAAGGCTGGCCCCGGCCGGCCGAGCACGGCTCCTGCGGTGTGCCGGCAGCGGGCACGCCCGTCCCGCGCCCGGCGCTGCCCAGCCCGGGATGCCCTTTAACCAGCGGCGCAGCGCCGAGCCCCGGGCTCCAGGGAAACCGGAGCCGAGCAACACGCGCCGGCAGCCTCAGCTAAGGTGCGGAGTGGATCCTCCCGGAACGGGGCGCGCTCCTCGGCCGCGGCAGGCCGTGCGCCGGGCCGGGGCTGTCCCCGAGCAGGGAGCGCCGCCGCCGCCGCCGCCCGCAGCCGCTCCCCGGGCGCTGCGCACGGCCGGCCCCGCTGCACGGGCGCCACCTGCGGGCCGGCGGCGGCACCGCGCCCCGCGCGGCGCCAGCTTTCACTCGACTCAAACTTCACATCCAATGTTCTGATGAGAACAGGTGAAAACTATGAAGGTAAATGGAAAATAGAGTAAAATACAACACCTGTTTATCACCTGCCAGGTGCTGCAGATAATTATTTTGTCTTTTTTTTTTTGCAGTTTACCCCGGCCCAGGAAAACAGCAGTCAAACACTCAATGCTGCCAGAGGTGATCCTGTCACTGACAGCACAAGCAACGTGAATCAGCAAAGTCACTCTTGGGGGGAGGAAAAGGCAAACATACTTGGTGTGCCACAGGAAATTGCTCTGTGAGACAAGTGAAGTAATCCTCCTGCTGTATTCATCACTAATAAGGCATCAGACCTGAGCGCAGCACCTTGGTTTGGGCACGTGTCAAGAATGTTGTTAACTGGAAAGAGCAGCAGGGAGCAAAGAGAGTGATCAGAGTGTTAGCAAATACAGCCTGCAATGAAAGATCAGAAGAACTGCAACTGTTTTATCTCCAGATGGGAAGGCTGAGGAGGAGTAGGGCCACCGTTTTCAAAGCAAAGGAGTAATTTGTTCTGCCTGCCCATTGTGAACAAGAAATAATAGATTTAAATTGCAACAGACTTCTCTAGTGATAAGCACAGGGAGACATTGAAACATATTGCCTGGAGAGGCCGTCATGTATTTGTCACTAGAAAACTAATTAAACAAACATATTTTGAGACTGATATAAAAAAAATCAGAACTCTTACTGGGGATCGCAAAAAAATTTACATTTTAATATATTATTTTATGAGAGGAAAAAGACCTTTTTTACTTGAAACACAATTAGGATTCAAAAAAGGGGAACAGTATTTCCATTTTTTAAGCTAGCTCATGGAATGAATTGAAAACCCACGAGTACTTCTGTATCTCAGCCCCCTGCCAATGAAATGGAAGTAGCAATACACCATTTATGATACTGCAAGTCTGTAATGCATTATTGCAACCTTGTGGATGCTGGGAAAGGAGGTGATGTATAAATGTAAAATATCTCCAGACACCCTCTGTTTTTTCAGACTTGCAGTGCTTTAAATGCTGCAATTTGTATTCCTTTCTTCAATAGTTCACTGCACACTGGGATCTCTCCTAGTAACTGAAGAACACTTCTTCCCAAAGAGGAACAAACCAGAGCTCATGTGGTTTAATAGAACACAGCAGTTGAGAAATACCTCTAGATTAAAAGCCCACAAACCTTAACCATTAAGTTTCATACTACTACAAGTTTCTTTTATTGTGTAACGTGCATCAGAAGAAATTTCTAATTCAGGAACAGTGATCCTTTCCCCTCAACTCAGGCATGTTAAAACATCTGCTAAACAAAATCTACTTCCCCAAAACAACTTGTGAACATGCACAGCCAACACTAACAGCGACTGTTTAGAAGACCTGTCAAACCAAAGCAGAGCCGAAGCACCTCATTATTACTTCCCTTCCAAAATGCAACAAAGGAACTAAATTCACTAGAACTTCAAAATAGTCTTTGTTAATAAAGTTTATATTTTAAAGAGAAACAATTCAGGTGAATATGGCATACTGTATAATCCAAACAGATAACTGCAGATCCACTAAAAACATTTATCCCAGGCTAAAACCATTTTTAGCAGCCTTGTTCAGAAAATTCTCTCTAATCATGTTATTACAAACACTTTCTTTTTGCAGATTTCTGCCATGATATCCCAAATAAACCCTGCCTCTTCTTGCTCTCCTGTCAGTTTGGCAGCCATTTCTCTGAGCAAGCACTACCGACTTCCAGAATGCAATTTCCCTGTGGTAATTTCCCAGCACTGTGGCTCTGACCGTGTAGTGGCAGTGCTCAGAATGGAAACTCCGCATTAGGAAAGCAACAGTGACAGTGCTGGAGATGAAAATATGGCTGTGGCACACATCAATGCAAGGCCTGTCAAAAAACACTGGGAAGTTGTCCTTGATCCTCAGCAGGAACTTAATCCACACTCCTGTTGTTTGCTCCATTAAACAACATTTTCACGTCCAGATCTCACACCCATTTTTCCTGAGTATCTGGATAAATGTATCACTTACTAAAGTGACTGGGATTATTTACATACACCGTGTTCCTCACGCGCGCACCTATATTTAAATATTTAAGAACACAATCCTGGGAAAGTAATTTGAAAAGTAATTTCCTTTTTGCATGCCAGCTGCTGAGATGATTAAGTCACTACTCATACTGTACTTTTTAAGTTCTCCAGCTCTCCAGAGACCTCTTACATCTGGCATTATTTGCAGAAGTGCAAAATATCTAATTCCCTTCAAGCTCCAGTTAAAAGTTGCAATCAACTCATCTTAAAAATTATTATCCTAACAAAGACAACATATCAAAACTGCTCCTTTTTTTCTGCACTGCTTTTAAACTGATTACTTGTCATTTATTAAAACTCTAGATCTGGGCCTTAGGGACACGGCTTAGTGGGTGAACTTGGGTTAATAGCTGGACTCGATGATCTTAGAGGTCTTTTCCAACCAAAATGATTCTATGGAAACAAGTATAGCAAAGCACATTTAAAAGCATATTTATAGTATTTTAATAACTATAGTTCAACATAGGAGTTATTTGACTGTGCTTTATATCGATATATTTAAAGATGCAGGGAAAATTTTGGCAAAGATGTGACTAGCAATCAAATGCTTATAGCATACAGGATGTCAAGGAAAAGTCAAACAAGTTTACTCTCACTTGTGCTTATCAAAAGCCTTCTCTGCAAGATGTATCACGTGGCTTTTGCTATTAAAAAAATCACAGTGATAAGCAGAAGTTGAGAGAGATGATCAAATAAATTACTAGTGGGGCTGCTCAATAGTTAGTGCTATACATTATTTTTAATCTCTGCTTTCTGCAAGGCTCTAAGATTTCAAGTGGAAGCAGTGTCACTGCCATCTGTACTCAGGGAAACATTTCAACCTTCTTCAAGACCTTTCACCAGGAGAATTTGTGAGAGTCAAGAGTCAGTTCTCAGTTAGGTAATACAGTTTATTGAATCAGCCACAGAAGGGTCAAGAGTAAGGCATGAACCACTGCAGTTCTGAAAAAAGACCTCCTTTGGGGATAGAGTCAAGCTAAAAACTGGAATAGGGAAGGAAGCAGGCGAACTCTCCTGACAAGTAGTGTAGGAATATGAATCAAGGAGGGAAGCCAAAGATGATGAAGAAAGAACTGATTCATTGAGGTACCACAGTAAACGAAATTAACCTGCAAACCAGGGGGCAGTTGAGGTTAAGTGTGATGAGATACTCTAACACCTGGGAGAGATAATCTGATATACAAGGACCAAGAAGCGCAGAAGAAGAGGGAAGAACAAAAATTTTATAAAATGTCTAAATAAAGGGGATGGCATTAAAAAGTGGGCCAAGTCTGGGTAACTGTCCCTGTAACACTCACACCACTGTCCCTGTAACCTGTACTTTCCAGGTTACTGACTTCGGTTTTCTTGCACAGACTTGTTTCCATTTAACACCATCCTTGCTAGACACTGAGACAGATCAACAGGGGGAAAAAAATCTTCAAACCAACAGAATACAATGATGTCCAAATTGCATGTCACAAAGCAAAATACAAAAAGGAGAAAATTAAATAGGTTAAATATAAGGTGTTAATTATGACAACCCACAATTTTAAATACTTGACATTGCAGTCCCAATTATGTTATTACAAATTACTTGTGTGTGGACAGAGCATAAACAGATACATAAATTATTCTCATAAATGAGTGTCTACAGAAACACTATGAGCAACATTTGATTTTACAAAAATTTAAACAATAAACGAAGTAGTCTTAGATTTTTATATTTTATTATGAAAAAATACTTTTGTTTTGAACAATAGAATGTTGGATTTATTAATGCTAACTATTTACCACCATTCTCAAAGCTGAAAATTATCCCAAAGCAATGGATTGTTTTGTCAACTGCACGTATTAGACCAAGAAGAGCCTCAATGAAACAGGTTCTTAATCTGCATTAAATTGAACAGCTGTCACTAAATATCATGCAAAAGACAGGGCTGTTGATATCAGAGTATGAAACAGAGGTTCAAATCCTATTGTCCCAAACTTGTTCCCAAGAGAAGGTATTTGGTCCGATTAGTGAAAGATGAAGATGACTAGAAGCACAGGAATGACACAAGCAATGACACAAGCACACTTAAAAGCATATTAAGTGAGACTGTGGGTTTTCAGCCAAGATACACACATATCAACCTTGATTCAACTGAATTCCTCTTCTAAAACTGCTCCCTGTGCTTATGATGCTACAAACATTCACATCCAGGGAAGTTAAGGAGAACTGATGGAAGCTGCAGGACACCTGATGAGCTGACAGAAGCCATTGTTCCAACAGACCAACATGCCATAATTCAAGACTAGCACCATCTAGTTGCTGGAACTTCAATGGTGGTATAAGAGACATTATTTAGAGCAGATTATGGATAGTTTCTATTCAAATTTGGGGACAGGGTTGGTTTTTTTTTTTTGATGGAATGTGCTTGAACAGCTACAGAGCAGCTACTGAACAGTCCTTCCAGCCTGAACTGTTTGTAGGTCAGGAACTTCCTTGAGCCAAAGGTAGAGATTAAATAGCTCTCAGTCTTTTGTGCTTCGAAAATGTGTCCACCAATCTTGCTGTCAGACTTGTTGAAGAATACAGCATGATAATGCAAAATAAATTGTGCATAGTTCTGTGCCAAGTTTCAGGATTAGCCGTGATGCAGAACAGATGAATTGTTGAAGCAGGATTAGATAAGTTACTTAATTAAGCAAGTTCAGGTTCCTTAGGAAAGATACTGGGGGTTAAGACAGTGAGGAATTCTGCAATAGCAGAAATAGACATGCACAGTGTCAAGTCAGTACTAGAATTAGCTGAAAAGGTGAAAAAGCAGGGGGTTTTCTCCCTCAGAAAAATCCATCCAGATTTAGGAAATTATGATTAAATTTAGCAAATGACAGAAATGTCTGTAACTTTGGATAGAAAGCAGAGTAAAAAAATTGCAAAATCCGCTCTTTCCCTTCTGAGAAGCTAAAGGTACCCAATGTAAATAAAACTGCTGTAATGCCTGCCACCCACCCCATGGCATATTAGATATTTAAGACGAGACAAGGAAGATTTTAGGGTGCACAATTCCATTATGTCTGTGCAAAACCAGATGAGAAATACAGTTCCTTTTCAATACATCAAGAAATTAAGATTTGGCACTAAGGATGTGAGGGCCACCTTGTATTTCAGAGCACTTTTACTATGGAGCTGCTCTCTTGGGAGCCTTGCAAATGGGGGTTATCACCGCATTCAAAATCTGCCCCAAAGAAATATAAACACACTTCTAATTTAAGCTTAACCAGTAGACTATCTGTGTTTCATGCACAAGTACCGTGGACTAAGTTTGGAGGAAAAAATTGAAAATTGAATAGGGAATAGATGAATGAAAGGGAAGAGGGCCTGATTTTGGAAGACAGTTAAAAATTATGTTAGGTAGTTCATAAGAGAACACTGAAAGGAAGTAAATGTGTGATAAATAAGAACTTGAAAGTAATTTTCTTGGAGAACACCAGTTGTTTTGTATAAGAAATGTATTACAAAAACTGCAAGACAAATTCTATTTTAACTTACAGCAACATATAATCATGCACATGTGCAGTTCCCTGGAAGCCTATCTGCAACTAATTTTCTCTAGAGAAGTCAGCTCACAAAATTTCTGCTGCTTTTAGCTGCTGAAAATTTGGAGCATGGAATATTATTCTCTTAGTGATGAAATAAGTCTATAGGAATCCCATTGTTACTGAACCTATATTTCAGTTTGTATTTTAGGGCAAGTTAAAGACACGGCATGATTCTCAGTTAAAGAAGATCACTTCTCCACACATTTCAAGCCCTATCACTGCATGGTTTGGCTCCCTGAGGCAGCTGCCACTGGATCCAAAGAATGGATGCTTTTAAACTGGGAGACATGTACTGGTTTTATTATTCAATTGACTGAGCTCCATGAGTACGCTTGGCTGTCTGTAAATACCAATGTGCTCTCACAGCTCAGGGGTCCAAACTGTTGATGTTAAAAAGAGGGGATATAATCTATTTCATTCTCATAATCTGCAACCTAAGTAATTTAGAGAACGGACCATATGAGGAAGTTCAGCATCTGTCTATAGCTTCATATTTCCCAAACAGGAATCACTTTTGATTATAAAACCATTTCTAGTAAATCTCCAAAGTTATGTTCCTGGTGTGCCCAGAAGGGCTCTCCCCTCAGAAAGGAAGCGTGGCCACAGTAGCTCTGGGGGCAGCAAGGACAGGGAAGATGATAAAAACACTGCAATATTTCAGACCAAAGAAAAGTACCTTTTTGTGGAAAGAGCTATGTCAAGCAGCTGTAACCCATCATGTAAGACAAGGAAATTGGAATTTCCATGATTCCTCCAACAAGATGAAACTTAGTTCAGCTAAATGAATTCATGGGCGTGCAGTGTGGCAGTAACAAAAGCAACAGGCTGCGCTAGGTTGTCTGGGTATCTCTGCAAAAATACTTCTGTGACTTTATTTGATAAATAAGAAGTGAGAAGGAAGGGAACAAATTGCACATGAAGGAAATTTGAAATGCCTGAAATATGGGAGCAGGTATTGAGCTTGTTAATAAAATAGGAAAAAAACGTATAAGTAAAACATTTTTTACTTATTTACAACATGAATGTTTTCTTCCTTAATCTAAATATTCATAGTCTTGAAGAAATGTAAAAAAGCTCCAAATAAGAGAAAAGTTAAATAATCAACAATTAGAGTTGTTTTCATATTCACAGCATTGCTTTACTCACTCAAGAATAATAAAATTGTAAAATAGAAAATTTTTAGCTCAAAAAACTCTGCAAAGATGATGTAAGAAGAATTTATGAATATGTTTTTGAAGAAAGATATCTCATCTGGTTTTGAATTTCTGTGTTAATCAAGGAGTTAAATGGCTGGAAAATGGACAGTGCACAAGACATTTTTTATTATAAAATCAATTATTTATATGGGTTACACTTATTTGTGAAGAGTGAAATGTCTGGGGAGACCTCCTTTCTACCCAAGAATTTTACTGACCATCTTTAAAATAAACTGATGCGTAGACAAGAAAGAATTTAGAAAGAATGGCCAAAATTTATTGACTAAAGGCCTGAGACAAATCCTGACAATACTCACTCTCCAAACTTACACAAGGTTGCAGTTGTGAAGTGATGGCATTAGTAAAACAAACTCAAAATTACTGCAAATTCAGAAAAATAAACCAAAGGAAGTTGGTTAATTAAACACACTGTTGCCCCTTCACCCTGGACCAAACCAGAGCATGTTGACTCCTTCAAAGGGCCACTGCAAAAACAACACTGAGTATTTCTTTGGCAAGGTAAGATTCCTCTGCTAGAAACATGTACAAAATTGTGGTTCTCTGAATGTACTAGGGACAAAGAGCTGTTGCTCAGAAATCCAGCCTGCCTTTTAATCAATCCTGTGCTTTAAGGAGCTGTCTCTCTTGCCTCTCAAAAAACCTGCACTTCACGGGTGTTCTCACTTAGAAATGCCTTAGACTCTACATCAGGCAGCAGCAGCAGGGAAATTCCTCATTTCCTGAGCTGGATTTCCCACAGCTCTTCTCCATGAAAACCATGCTACCACAGGCCATAGCTTCTAGTGTTCCACTTTCTTTACTGCTAAAAGGACCTAATTCCATAAAGCCCAAAGAAAACCTGGATTTGCATGCCAAATAATTTCATCATTAACTGACACTCTTCCCATCTGGGTCCCAAATGTCGGTGCTGAGAGTAACACAGTCCAGCTAGAATCAGACAACTCAATAACTGACTGAAGGAATAATTGTTTTATCATTTTTATCTCAGCATTTTCATGACAAAAAAACCCAAACTGATTTCTATCTTGTCCACATCACTCTAGAGCTTTTTTCCCCTTCTCTCCCAAATTTCTTCAAGCAAATAAGGAAAGGGTATTTCTAGTTCGTCCCTGATATGGAATGGCAGGAGTAGAATATGAACATTTTGTTCTAATTCATAAACTAAAATTGCAAGTCATACATTATTCTAGTATCATGGAAGCATTTAACTGCAATAGAGGCTAATTCTGGTCTCAGTGTTCCCTCTTCCAGGGGACAGAGATATTTCTACTTCTGACAAGCAAGGAGGAAAAATGACAACTGTGCTTTCTTTGTCAGCAGTCACATTTTTTGCTGAACAGTCACTTCCCTGCTCTCCAGCATGGAAAGGCAACAAACCACCTGCAACACTGCCTACAGACACCAGCAGCATAATTTTGTTTATGCCCAGACTTAAAAACAGCAACAACAAAATACTAATTTTTCTATCAACAGAAAGAACATTTGATTCCAAAGTCCCCGTCAGAGTGATGCACTTCATCTCCTGCCTATAACCTTTCTTTCTTATAGGTACCAGTGGAAAAGTTGTGTGCCTTTAATCATTGCTGTAAATTTCAGAGAGTGCAAGTCATTTCTCCATGGAGAGTTTAGACCTCTCCTGTAGCAAGCCAGCAACATCATTTGTGTTCTGTGGCAGACAGTAAGTTCTAATAGTGGTGCTCAGCATCAGAGGGACTCTGAGACATGGCTGAGTTGAAGAGTGCACAAACTCCCTTTTCAGTGCTGAAAAATGTTAAATTATGCCATGGACTCCTGGAATGGTTTCCTTTTTTCACCCAGGGAAATTGTGAAATATGGGTATACACACAGATAAACCTTCTGCAACGGGAGTGGAGCCCTTTAAAAACATGCAGACCAGTGAGTTTTGGGGGGAGTTAGATAGCTCTGCAGAATTTCTAGCCTCTCTCCTCCCTCCTCCTCCAAGCAAATTCTTGTCTTACTAGTTATGCTGGAAGTGGTTTTCCTCTTCTCACAACAACTTCCATTGCTTTTGCTTTAATTAAGATTGGTAGCCTTCAGGTAATTCTTAATATGTGAGGGTATTGGTTCCTTTTCAGAGGTGTGGTAAGCACTGAGACATGTTCTAGGTGTTACAAGTCTCTGTGAAGCTCTGAAGCATGTCCCAAGCAAAAAAACACCAAACCCATTCATACAGCCACAGGACATATCCTGCTGTGAAAGAATCTATTTCCTCATCTTTTAAAATTATTTGATTTTCAAACGGTTCACAGAGAATCTAATGCTGGTAATTTTTCCCAACTATGTGCAAGATCCAAGAAACAGCCAACAGTGCAGTTAGATTATTCTGATAGATTTCCCCAGAGATCTGGGAAGCTTCTGCTCTCTTTGAAACTGCTTGATGAGCTAATGTGTTCTCCACAAATGCACTTTGTGCAGGACCAGTACAACACAACTTGACATCCAAAATCCTGAGCAGAAATTCTCAGATCACTCTTCTCCACCCAATTTGAACATAAAGGACAGTGTTGAAATACTCTAAACAGAATCTGGACTATCCCCTAGTGAACATTTTCGTGTTAGCTGGTTCTGGTTCTGCTGGTTCACACTTGGTGAAATCAACCATCACGATTATTTTACTGAGCAACTGAACATGGTCACATTGCTCTTCAGACCCACACAAATTTCAGCAGGTAACAATCTCTTCAGGAATTTTCTTTTAAAATAACTTTCTCTGGCTATGAGATTAGTGTGACTTCTGAGCTTTGAGCTCAAGTTCTACCTGTCTTATCAGGTGGAAGCACCACACCCCAACAATCAAAACACCTACCACAGGCAACCCTGTGTATTTAAGAATTCTCCTTCTCCCCATCTATTCTCCAATTATCAACAGCTTTTTCTGTTTCACTTCATTCAAAGCATTTTCATACTGAAACACGTGCTGTACTCCTCAGCCCTTTCAGAGGTTACTCTCAATTGTGTTTTACTTCTTATCCTTTTAAATACAGTTTTCCTCAATTTCAGTATGAAGATTTTGAGAATGCTTCTGGTTTTAGAGAGGGCATTAGATACTTTTTTTCAAGTTTTAAAAACTAAACTGTTCAATAAATTTAGCTCTTCATATTCCAAAATGACAAGGGTAAGTGAAGTTACCTCATGTGAATTATGAAGTGATAATGTCTTTAGTTCTGTCCCAATCAGAAGTGTAACTGTTCAAAGCTTGTAATAATCATGTTCAAACATATTCAGATTATAATTACTTTTCTTCTGATAATGATACCCCGTCTGATTGGATGATTACCTATTTGACTTTGATAAATCTCAAGGTCAAAGAAGATAATTACAGACATCTGTTTTCTAAGAAAAAGAAACTCTTGAAAAGTAATATTTAAAGTGACATCTGCAAATAAGCATTTTAGAAGCATGCTGTTAATGTGAAAGTCACAGACACACAAATAAAACAACAAAAGCAAACTTTAAAACTACCAAGTGATCACACTTCATTTGTTACATGCAATTTTTGCTTTGTTACTTACATAAGCATAAATAACTTCAGTCTGATCAGAACATTTTTCAGTGAATGTTAAGCATAAAAATAAATGAAACTCAAGTAATGGATAGTCCATGCATTTTAAGCCATTCCTGTAGGCAACATCTGTTTGAAAAATAAAATTGTTTGTTTAACCACTAAGTGGGAAGCAGATTCCATACCCCACCTGTCGCTACTTCTGAGGAAAGAGAGGGAATTGTAGTCTGTGAAAATAATCCAAAGTATTTCAGCTCCTAGCATACAGTGATCACAATGGACTCACTTCTTTCCTTTTAACTGTCATGCTGTCCAGTGTCCTGATCCACAGTTAGAACCAAGGCTGTGGAATACTGAAGCGCTAATTACCGGCAAACAAACAAATCCGGAGCAAAAGGCACACGTGTTTGTTTCTGGAGGAGGAAGATACTTAAACTTTCTATAAAACATATATAGTTCACTTGGATGCTTTGCCTTTGCCTTGTACCCTCTACAGTAGTTTTCCCTTAGGGAAAGTGAGCACAAAAATGCTGTCAAACCAAGATATTCTGCTCAAATTAATGATAACTTCCCTAGCCCCAGTCTTAACCCACTTCTCCTATTTCTTCTGCAGCAACAAAATTTTGTAGTTTCAACAGCTCCGCTCCACAACAGACACTCAAATAAAGACTTTAAAAGAAACCTCTGCACTCCTAACTCATCTACAAGAACGTAGATTTAAATTTATTTAAAGGTCAAGAATTATACTTAAGAACCTTCTGGATGCTTCCCAGTGATGCAGATCTAATTTACGTAGTTCAACAAAAACCAGAAGTCACCAGAACCTACTAAAGCAATCTTTGACAAAAGAAACGTTCTCCTCGTGTTCTTCGTAATACCAAGCTATAATAGGATCAGCTTTAATATAATTACTAAAAATATTCTGTTAGATCAGTACACACAACCAGCCATTTATGTTGATCTATAACCTTTCCAGGTTTGTGCAACTTCACCTTGCAGTAAATTCCTAAATTCTCATGCTTAGAATATGACTAATGAAAAGAAATCAAGATACCGTAACTCTTAGGGAAGTCATTGACAACATCAGATTCAGGATGCAGTCAGCTAGCCCACGTATTTGGAAAAGCAGCTGGATGGGTTTATATTTGTGCAATGAAATACCAAATCAAAAGATCAGGGGCCTGAAAACTTAGAATCTATTCCCCAAAAGAATAACCACACTGCTCAACTTAATTTTCAAGCACCAAAAAAATGTTCTGATCTAAAGTTATGCAAACTGAAAATATGGAGAGGTAGGTGGGTTTTTCTACATTCCTTGAAAATCTAAAAATCCTGAAAGTCACACAGTAGTGGCTAGATCCTTTTGAGGTAAAGTCTGATTTACAGGATTGTGCTATAGCCCTGATTATTACAGTAGACACCTCTCTTTTGAAACAAAGTCTGCTTTCAATAGCCAAGGCAATGAGATTCTGAAGACAACTGCATTCAAACTTTGCTAATCAAATATTTAAATCTTCACTAGAAAACTGAACGTTTTTTCAAACAACTGCATGTGAGTATTTGACAAGTACTGGAACAGGAAGAACAACTGAGCATCAAATGAGAACACGGGTGACTAAAGGGATAAATTAATCCCAACTAAAATTGGTGTTGCTCAAATATAAAATAACAAATGGTTCTCCAGAGTAGGGCAAACAGTCCAAACAGTTGAGCCAGAGAGATCATAGGAGCAGAGAGATTCCCAAATGAGAAAAAGGGAGAAGAGCACCAGACCTTGCCCAAACTTATCCTAGACATTTCTATCAGTGATAGAGTTTGAATTTCTGTTTTCTGATTTCCTAGTGTCTCAGTCTCTAAGAAGCATTAATCTTTCTCTGCTTCCACAGCAGCACAGACTAAAAGGAAATGCAGGACCACTTACAAATATAGGGACCATTTCAACAAACAACCACGCTGATGTTTTTGTTTCTTATATGTACTAGCCTTTAAGGACTTGAACATGCACTTTGCAGAACCTGTGAAACCTGTCATCTTTCCAGCCATGACACCCAAAGAAGAGGGGTATAACAAATGCAGAGATCCAGGTTGTGTGCATAATAATAACTGGGCTGGTATTGGTAATAAACCAACACATATTTACAAAATATAGTTAAGTAAGTTTTGAACTTTAATTAAAAAAATATAACAAATCTCTGGCAATGAAAAACAAATGGCAAATTCTTGTTCCTGTTGCAGTAATTTCACAAAAGGGAAGCTGTAATTCAAGTATATTTACTTGTAATTGCAATTCCTATTGACATTTTTATTGAAATAGGAGACCCAGGCATAAAATGACCCCAAGATAACATAAGAGTTAAATGTTATTCAAGTCTCTCAAGTGACATTGAACTTACAGGTGTAGTTAAGGTGCCACTCAAGAAGCAAAGATAATATTGGCCAACCAACCATTATTTCACCTCATGAATGTTCAATTTTTTTCTTCCATAAGCAACCTAAGCAAAGAATAGGTTCCTGGGATCCTCAAAGCTGATTCAGGAGAACACATTCTTCTGCTGCACCACATTTGAAAGGAAAAGAATTTTCATTTCTCTAATTATTGCAGAAGACCTTGTCTGCCTTCTTGGATTGTGAAATCTTAAAAGATAGCATTAGCAGAAAAGAGGAATCATGGCATCTACAACCTTGCATTACAGGTTACGTGATTTTTGAGCTCTCTTTGTGTTCCTTCCTCTTCTTACACCACCTACTGCTCTTCAGGAACAGAAGGAGCCACACATTTATTCAGAAATGTAAATCTTGCTTCCCCTTGTAATAAATGGGTTGTGCTTTGTGGGGTTTTCCTCCTTAAGTAGCAAAGTCACTCTACCTAACGAGTTCCCAGGTCTCAGCACTGTTCTCTTGTATTTCAAAAATCTCACAAGGTGCAACTGCAGCTTTTGTGAATTCAGGACTTATTTTCATCACCTAACCAAGTAAAAGGAGTAGCTATCAAAACTTTTGCTTGTTTGAAGCAATTCTTCCCTCACATTCTCAACAGGATTTCACAGGGAAATATTCCAAGGAAGTTTTCTGAGCTACAAGCTATCTTTCACATGAACTCATATTTATTACATAGAAAAAGATTGTTTGGGGACCACACAAGAAAGATCCCCGGTAACAGAATATAGTAATGACTCACTAGGACTCAATGCTTTATATCTGTGAAGTGTACTACTGAGACAGAATTAGCTATCTTTTTAACCACATAAATCAATTGACATTAAAGCTTTATTCCATAGATTGAATGTCAGAAGAAGAAAAGGCCCAATTACCACCCTTAGATATTCCAGAGAGCAGCAAATTCTGCCATCACTTGTTTGCCAGATTCTGTCTGGAGTCTTAATTAACAAATAAACTGGTTTGCTGGAACGTGAACTGGGAGAAATGATGTACTTGTTACTCCAGCCAACAGCATTTTCAGTAAGTAACACTTAAAAGAACCCAAACGTTGTTATGAACTAAGGAAGGAGAATCAAGTCAAACCTCATTAGGAAAGTGGTTAGTGTCAACAAAACACAGGGCTGGTGCAAACCCATAAATCAGGGCTCGGTTGATAATCTAAGGCCAGTCAGTTGCTCTGCTGGAGTTTGAGGCAGAGGTGCATCTACTAAGTCCTGGAGGCCCTGATGAGAATCACCACCTCTAAGGGTAGATGCACAACACTCCTTCAATGTTATAGCAGCAAGGCTTCTGATTTGAGAAACACTGAAATAATGAAGAAAAAGACCAACTTTCACCTTATGATCAGATATATGCCATCAGCCTCTGGCTGTGGTATGGTGACATATGAAAGCAGTGCTAAAAACCTTCTTACAGTTTATTTTTTACCTCTTTCATCTGTCTTTTCACCCTCCCTCCCACTTCCTCTGAAATTAACAGTTTGACAACTGTTTTAATAAACACCTGCTTGAGGCAGATGACCTGAACTTTCCATCAGAAGTTAATCTGTTCAGCACAAGCAGACGACTTGTGTGTCTTGTTATGTTCTTACTGGATAACAAATCTAAGCCATGACTTTTCTTACCCATCCACACAGCTGAAACTCTGATTCTCATCTTGATTACCACAACATCCTTCTCCGTGGCCTTGGCAGCTGCAATCTTGTCTGTCTTATTTCATTCAAAATACCACTGCAAAGATAATTTCTCTTGGCGTCTTTTTTTTTTTTCTTTTTGACTGGGCCATTTCTCTTTCCTTGTAGTTTTCAAATAGCAGCTGCTTCTCTACTACAAACTGAACTCATTTTGATTGCTCAGACTTGGCAGTTCTCTTCCTCCCTCACCTTCCTGTGCCTTACTGAGATGCTCCACTCAGACGACACTGCCACGCAAGCATGGATGCTTCATTGTTACATTCCCGAACTGGTGATTCCCTAAAGACAGCTGCAACAATACTGCCCAATTACCTTTCTCCACGGTTTTCCTTTGACGCTCTAAAGAAAACTTGGACAACAGTCAAATTGGGGGTGTGCTAAAAATACTGCCTGACATACAGCCAACATTATCCCACTATCTCTGCATGCTTCCACCTCTTCTTACTTTCCCTTAACTGCAGCCTCTTCAGAGCAGCGATCCTTTGGTTCTGCATTTGTACAGCATCAAACACAGTGAACTCCCCATCTGTGGCTAAGTATCAGGTACACAACATAAATATAAACCATAAAGTAATTAAAGAGGTTCACAGTTTCTTTGAGAAAATACTGCAGAGCAGAGCCTGAGGAGATGCCGGTAAAGCTCAAGATGTATTTGTTACAAAGGACTACACTTAAGTAAATTTTCTTGCCACACTTTTTAATTTCTATAGGAAACTGCTATATTTCTAGGTGGCATTTCTGGCAAAGTGTTATTTTAAAAAATATTTTTTCAGAAATCAAAAGCACTTCAGAGCTAAAAAAATGAAGAAAAAGCTTTTCTGCAGGGCTGTTGGCACAGCTGTAAGCAAGAATTTCACAAATTACTGCTCTCTGCATTAAATCCTGAAATAAGTTTTACTGTTAAGGCAATTATGGTACAGGGAAACTCAGCATTACAAATGTTGCTAGGCTTATTGAACCACCAAAAGACCTTGAATACCCAATATTTATTTATATATCCAAAGGCCAAACTTTTTAAACCTGTGTGCACAGATGACAACTGCATTACTTATTCGAGCCTCATCACACAAAACTGACTTAACTTAGGGATATGTTCTGTGGATATTAGATTCACAGCACAAAAGTGCTAAAATTAGGGGTGAACAACAATAAAAAGCAGAACTGGAAATGCTGAGGTTTGATTTCCTTGCTCTGTGTGTGTAAGAATTCGTTGCTGACTTCTGTTACTCTGACACTCCAAAAATCAAACAAACCTTCCCACCAAAACAGGAGCCTTTATAGGTTTGTTTAGCTCCACTTTCTCATCTGCTCAGAAATACATCCTGTAAAAAAACCCAAGCAAACTAAAAAGAACCAAAAATTTACAAGAACTGGACATGAATGTTAGAAATATTTAGCAGAATGACATGCAAACTAACTAGCCTTGGACTTCCCAAATTATGCTGTAGTAACTGATGGTAGACGCACTCCTAGTATGCCACAAGCACTATGTTAGTCTAGCTCACCTTGGTGAACTGCTTTGCGAGCATATGAGAACACTCATCGCCTCACCCATAATTTAAAATCAATGACACTATATCAAGGCAATGATTTAGTAAAATGTATTTCTCCATTAGTTACTGGTAATTGGAAGCTGACCATGCACTCTGCTGACCCAAGTAACAACTGCCACAGCAACTTCAATTAAAAAAAATGCGGAGTCTCTTAGTCAGACTTTTTCAAACAAACTGAAGGAAACTGCTCCTTTCAAGGAAAAAGGAAGAAAACACTGCCCTCCTTTGGATCAGATATCAACACTCTTCAGCTTGCTATGGACCTGGAGAGGGGCATATTGATTAAATTTAACACTTCATGCAGCAGTCCTTCAAACCAGCTTCAATCTAAGTGGGACAAGGGCCCACTTCCAGACATTTATTTAGGGAGATTACAACATGGCTTGAAAAATATCACCCCTATTTTCATTAGAGAGGATAATTTGCATACAAAACAATGGATTTTAGAAAACTCTCTGCTAATCAAACAAAATTGCTGTAGAGATCTGAGGCCCATATACATGTGAAGCATACAATACACAGAGCATGAATAATTAGCATTAATGAATGTCAAACTCATCACTGAAGCCTGGCTGTTGATTCACAACACCACTGGAGTGTGGAACTACTGCTCCACTGGAAACAAATACAAGGAAAGGGACTAAAATCTACTGGGAAAGTCAAAGATGAAGGGGACCTTCTGTGGAAAAGATTATCAGGAAAAAAAGATTAAAAAAACCTCCTTTTCCCTCTGTATGGCAAACACATCCTCTTACAGTTTGGTCTCACTAATGACAACAGGACTGTAAGGAGTCACATCCTGAGAGGATGCTTAGATGGGTTTGTTTGTTTGTTTGCTTCCTAACCACAATTTTCCTCAGATTTTGTCAAAGGAAAAACCACACATGTATCTTAGCATCTAGCTCTTTATAACTAGATGAGGAGAACTAATAAGTCCTTTTTTTTTTTCCTTTTACAGAGATCCCATGGAAATTAGGAAAGCTCTTCACCCATTAATTTCTTGTATGTGCAGACATCTTCACTTTCTGTCTGAAACTGTTCCAGTAGAACACTACTAAAGTTACTGCACAAAGGACAAAACTCATGGTCACTCTAAAGCCGTCTTAACTTTACGCTTTGAAGGTATCATCTCATGTAAAGTTGTTCAGTGTAGTTTTCCTAAAAATAAGGCCAGATTTCCCATCCATGCCTTGCCTTATATTTATGATCAAAGCCTACAAAGCTGTGAACCACAGCCCAGTGTGAGTGAAGGGCTTTCAGTTCCTCCCCATGTTTACAGAAATTTCAGCTGAGGCACAGACACAGGAAGGCTTCTTACTGCTCCTTCACCTACTCCATTTTTTGGCCCATGCCAGGTAATTCCATCATTAGACTTGCAACTTCTGAGGGCAACTTTTCTATTTGTTGGCTTTTGGTGAGGTTTTTTTTTTGGTAGCAAACATTCACATAGAATGTGTACTGTTACTGTTGCACTGGCCTTGCAGCTGGTTCTCACTATGTGAGGTATCATTACACCTCTTACAATTTTATCCTGGACTGCGTCCAACTAATGATGTATTTCCTCCTGTACCTTGAACTGACACACTTTCCTAACAGCTTTGATCCCCCATTTAAAAAAAAAAAAAAAAAAAAAAAAAAAAGTTTGGGCCCAAAGAGGTGTTGGAAGCATTTAATGCTCATGGCTAAGGAGCACAAAGGTTAAAACAATCCAAATATTCTTTCAGGTCAAACTACTTGCAGAGTAGCATTTTTGAATCTTGGAGTTTGGCATTTCTGCCACAGCTTCATTTTTTCTTTCTTGAATAGTTTACTTGGTTTGGAAACTGAGCTTCATTTTCTTCTAGTGTTTTCTCTTTTCCCTTGTCTTAGGTTATAATGCAAGACGTAACCAAAAGTACATATTCTATCACCACCTCCATAAGCTGCTGAAAACAGGTGGGGAAATGTTCTTTATCTCTTCCATGACTCATCCCTGATAACTCCGGGGAATATCTTCTGTTAATTGGCCATCACAGTCTGACTGCATGACTGATAAAATTACATCATCCCATTGTGATATGTTCCACTGAGGGGGAGGAACCAAGCATTTCTATCTGGATATAATGTGAGATTTGGAACACCACAGTCAGCTTTATCCACTGAATTCCCAGAGGACAAGAGCTACATAACCACCACTGGACCTTCAGAGGAAGACCAGACCTCTCTACAGGACCATTGCTTCAACAGAAACAAGTCCATCACTTCAAGAGGCCTGCAGCCCCCATTTAATCAGACTGCTACCACCCACCCTGGCAAACAGAGTGTCAGGTTGTATCTCAACTCTCTCAGGGTAAGACAGTGGCTCTGTATTATTGCCTTTATCCTAATTTTCCTATTAAATTGTAATTTTGACTTGGGATCTCCCACTGGTTCGCTTTCAAACCAATACACCTATCTACTTTCAGCTTTCCCAAATCAAAACTGAAAACCTTTTCTTCAAGATGATGCAATTCCTACCCAGGAAATTTGGTATGCAAAACCACTCAAACACAAATATAAGAGGTAACACGTTGTAACCACTTCCATAGTCTCAATAAAAGAAAAAAAAAATCAATTTCTTAAAAAAAAACAGAAGAAGTTGCCTCGATAAAATATTTTTTAAGTGCAACAGGGGAACAAAGCACATTCTCCACCATTTAAATGCTGTGACTCCTGGATTTAGATTTAAAGTACCAGAATTTCTCCTTAATACATTCAGATGCTTCACATTAGTGTTCATTTTCTGCTATGGTTCATAGGTATCCTTTTAACTTCCATTCCTTATCACAAGTCATTGCATTCAAAAATAAAAGCCCATGAAGATTCTCACATAATTTGAGTTTGTTTCTTTTAAGGAAACACCAACTATTTTAAGACTCATGATAAAACTAAGATCTACACACAGTTCTACTAAAGTCACTGGGAAATAGTCCATTTTATAGGAGAAAAAATGTGTCCAAAAGCCACTTCCTTCCCCAGAAATTGTTTTTATCATATAGGAAAACATCTCTCACTCTCAACTGAGATTTCCCTGCTATGGTATTGTTGTAAGTACTATTGATCATCAAGTCCATTAAATGCATTAGTCACATTAAATAATTCATCTCTCCAGACCAGCTTTGGCCACAGATGCCATCAGCAATAACCCTCCAGGAGACCCATACTAAAGAAAAGCCAGCATAGCTGCAGCTCAAATAGACAACATCCAAAAATAAGCAAGAAACAAATGACTGAGCAAATGTGTTACATGACTGCTTTCCACTGCAGATTCCTCTAGAAACCAGATGTGTGACAACAGGGAACTTGAGATCTTCAAATGAGGCATCTGCATGCAAGTGACAATAATATTTATTAAAGTATGAGGCTCTGAAAAGACAGGTGTACATGCACGGACTTTGTTGTTCTTTGACACACACATTATTCTGCAGACTGCTCCAAGTGAGGAACAGCAGCCTGTTTACGTGTTTTGGTCACTGTTTTGGCAGAGAAAATGATGAACGCCATATCTGTTTCTTCTAATAAGTCATCAAGGACTTGGAATTCTGCCTGGTACTCTGGACCCAGTCCTCTTCACCAGTTGCACATTACAGGGCTATGAAAAAGCCAAAATCCTCCCTTGGTACACACACAAAGTACCCAAGACCATCATACGCACAACCCTCTCCTTCAAAGCCTGCAGCAACAGCAGGCAGCCCAGTAAGAGTACTCAATAAAGTTCATAAAGCCCAGAGAAGCCAATATTACAGCAGCCCTCTCATGAGAGGGTAGAAATGAGCCCAGACACAGACTTCTTGTTTATCACAGCATGAAAAGGGTCCTGGCTTATTGCTCTCTACAGCTCAGCCATCCTGACTCCAACCATTCACTGATCCTGGCTGCCGCAAGCTCCTACTGTAGGTTTCCCTCGCAGCCTCTGATGGCCAGTTGTTTCCTGTTGAACTTTGACTGCACGTACCAGTTTGCAGACTCTGAACGCAGGGTTTTACCTAGCCAGATCATGACTGCAGGTTCCAAAACCAGGCTCTGACTACAGACCCACACTGACCTCACAGCAGTAATTCCCTCTCCTGTACAGCCCAGTCCTTCCAATCATTCCTTCAGCAGCTCCTTCCTCAAGCTCCTCTCAGTCCCTTTTCCTCCAGGTCCTCCCCTGACCAGCCAACCCACCCCTTTTATCACACTTATCTTTATTGGATACAGCTGTGACTCATCAAGGTCTAGGTTGCCTGTAATCCCTTCTCCTACCGGCAGGATTCAGGCCATGAAGAGATCGCATCTGATTGGCAAATGGTAAAATGCTTTATGTATCTCCCCTATTCTTCCCCTGGTAAGGGGTAAGGTTCTGAGGAAAGCTGCAGAAGAGCTGGTAGGCTGATGCCTTGTTGGACTGTGCACCAATGTCTGCCTTGCTGCGGCAGCACAAGGCACTCACTCTGCTCCTGAAACCAGCACTAATTCTGAGGCCAGCACTCAAATCTATACTTAAATTACATTGCTTAAGTACTCAAACTAGAGATCTCAGCACTTGAACTGTTGTTCAGAAAGTTTCTGAGGCTGCACATAGATCCACCCACTTCTGCAATCCTCTTACAAAGTAAAATCTGTTAGTATTATATGCATTTGATTGTTGGTTAATCAACAAGCTTTCTTTGGATTAAGCCTCCTCCATCCATTTGACAATGACAAATGGCTACACACTTAAAATCTGGATTTTTTTCCATTTACCTGATCTGTGGAACCAAGCAGCAAACAGGTCAGCTGGTTACAGACCTGGAAGGGCCCAGGGACACCCAGGAAGACGGAAGAGTTCCTGTGTTTGGGTCACTTCAGAAGGATGCTAGTGTTCAAATATATTGCCAAAAGCAGAAGGGACACACACTGTGGGAGAGGGTATGCACTGCCAAATGCTCTACATCTCTGTATTCCAAAGACATGGAGGAAATATTTAGTATGACTATAGAGCAATGAAATAAAAAAGTGTCTCATCATTTCCTACACTTATACCCTCTGTTGAGCTAACCAACAATTTCCTAGTAGCTTTAATGAACACTGTGAAATATCATCAGAGATGCAGAAATTACTTGAGGCCCGTTCCTGAATTACTGCCTTCTCTAGAGCCATAGATCAATGGACTAGAGCAGAAAGGGCTTTCATTCAAAGAGAAGAGCAGATTGATCATTCCAAAGTCCTGGGGAGAGTCCTGTTCTCCTGCACATATGCTGAGGCACCTACTTAAGAATGATGATGCATCAGATGAAAGAAAAAGGAACAGAAGGAACAGATAAGTACACACCAGTGAAATATAAATAGGCTCACCCATTGCCTGGTCACTGTCTGGTTTACACAGGAATCATAAAAAATTAAAATTTAAGGAGTATGTGAAGCAGTCTGAAGCAGTAGATTTTTTTTTTTTTTTTTTTTTTTTTTAAATTTAGAAGACAGATGTTCTCCAAGTCTAGAAAGACACATGACAGGAAATCTGAGAGGGTAGAAAGTACAAGTGTGAAGGAAAGTGGGTCTATTTTAAGACATACCTACCAGATGTCATAAACAAGTCACTCATTTTGAGAGAGCAGATCCAAATTTTTTTTAAAAAATTACTCATGCAGAAAAGAACAGCATGTATGCATTCACAAAAATCAAATGTAGCAAATCAGAGGATATGAGTCCAAGTGGGCAGTTGTGGATGGTTCCAATGTGGCAGTTTTGGATGCAGCTTCAGAAGCAGTATTTGCAAATAATGATGGGCAGCTGCATAGCATGAGCATCTTGAAATCTATCTCAAAATTTGGAAGACAATCTCAGCCACAACACAGCTTGTAGTACCTAAAACTGGTAAGGGGTGAGTGAGAAAGGAAGCAGAGCAAGAAAATAAACACCTAGGACACTTACTAACAAGTATAAACATACCTCAGCTTACAGACTAAATCTGTGAATAACACGTTTACTTCTGTCACCACCTTAGGAAACTGTTGTTCTGCAAGTAGGCTACTGTCCCACAGTGCCAGCCTAGCACTGAACATCCTGTGAATTCACTGGGATGATTAATGTTCTATTAGCATGCACTAAAGCACACACCACAGCTCCTTCTGTCAAAGTTCATTAAAAGAGAAATGGACTGGCAGCTGCCATTTCCTAACAAGGCATGTAGTTTTAAAATGCTGTGGTTTATATACAGTGGGAAACTGATAAGTTGGATGCATTTTAGAATGTTTTGTGTAAGAGAAATAATTCCAAGTACTGCTCTTTGCACAGAGCTTATTGTCTTACTTGGAAAAAAAAAAAGTATCAAAAGAAGTATTTTGGGGTTTGTTTTTAAATGTGGAGACTGAAAGCAGAAGAATACATTTCCTAAGAATCCAAACATGGTTTTTTTAGTTCAGAATCTTCCAGTGGCTTACTTACTACACTGCATTGCTTACATCATACACATCCACATTTGCAAAATTTGTGTTCAAGTTAGATTCTTGAGCAAACCACTGTATAACAAAAGCAGAACACTTCAGGACTGCACAGTGCAACCTGATGGAAGATCAGCCACTGCAACTGCATTGCAACAAGGATTTTACCTACCAACAGTGCTCTTTGTCCCAGTGCTCTCTGGAAGCAACAGCAACCTTCTTTTACCGGAGTATTTTTCTGACTTTAAAAAAATCCCCAAACTTTTCTGTTATTGATACACAGAAAGTACCAGAGCAACAGCAGGCACATCTAGAGGATTACACATTTGAGACAAGGAGTCAGTGAGGTTTTGCCAAGTGATGCAGACAACAAAATGTCTCTCAACTGACTAAACTCTTCCCTCTTTGAAACAGAGTTACTGAAAATGGTTTCCAAAAAGCACTGCATCTGTGCACTCACAGAGATAAGAAATTAGCACTGCAATAGGAAACAAAGGAAGCAGGTGAAGAAGTCTGTTGAATGTTTAGATGGTGTAGCTCAGTTTGTAAGTGCAAGGCTGAACCCTAAATAAAGGGGTGGTATTGAAGTCTGCCTCACCCACGCTGCTATAAGCATTGTTACACTGTTGGTATAAATAGCAGTCATAGCACATGCTGTGGTTTTGCTAAAATACTCCATAAATCCATACTTAACTCAGAGCCAACTTCCTTTCCAGGTCACTATTAAATCACTTTAATTAGAAAAACATTATACAGTACTTACAGTAATAAAAATGCAAACTTACTACCAGGGAGGTTTAGCTACCATGTTTTAAATCTAAGGACCTACACTCTTCTGCAGTTGTGTCCTTGACATAGACCAACTACAAAATCCTGGGGCTCATTTCAGTACCAAGCCTGAAGACATTCCTGGGCATTTATCTATTGCTTTCATGGCCATCATAACCAGACAGTGATCTGCTGATGTGCTTGTGATCAACACTCATCAAAAGCGGGCCAGCACATGGCTACATGAACTGATGTTACTGCTATAAAATCAAACCAAAGGCTCAGGAGCAGCTGTAGAAGCTGCTGTCCCCATACTTCCCTTACCCTCAAACCTCCTCTGACAGTTCCTGACACTCATTTTAAAAGGCAGCCAGCTCAGCATTCCACAACCTCTGGTCAACTTGGTAATGAAGCTCTCAGAAAGATGAACTGTTATTTTATAACCAAATTAACTTTTACATTAATGTCCATTACTCCAGTGAAAATAATTCACTCGTGGAAATAACTAAACTCCTTGTACTCTGACAGTTAATTCCATTACACAGCTTTCTTTTAAGCTTTTTTCTTCCTCTCTCTGGTGCTGTTCTTTTATGTTCCTCTTTTTAAAAGAAACATGGTGACAGCAAGAAATGGGTACTTGTACTTTGACATGGCACCTCCTGTCCAAAGTTGTTTTTTCACTAGTCAAATACGAGGACACCACCAAAGGAAATATTTCTCACTGTAGCACTCATAGAAACAAGCAAGCCACAGATAATTCAACGGTGCCTTTAAAGTTATAGAACACAGGTGCATGTTTAAAATATGAAGACTATTTGGGGCAAGAAAGAAACAAGATCACACTGTAGACTCCTCTTAAACCCCATCTCTATGTTGGTAAATAAGTCCCCCACAAACCTGGTTGCCAGGTCCCCACAGGAAGCAAAGGGCTGCTGTAAAACGATGTGAGTGCCATGTTGTCTGTGTCTATAGACATGTGCACCCAAAGACATGTATCTGTACCTTCTCTCTCTCATTCAGAGGCAGAGGCACTGACTGAGGAAATGAATCAAACAAGCCATCTGTCCAAAGGCCCTTCTTGCACAGGGAGCTTTAATGAGATCTGACACACCTGCAGAGAGCCTTTACTTTTGAGCCTTGGAGTCTTGACTCTGTTAGGGCAGGACAAAAAACTCCTCAGGTAACCTGCTCTTTGGTGCCATATGGAGTGGAATGCACTTGGCACAAACACAAGAGCTTGACTCCATAAAGTGCAGGGATTGGTGTATCTCAGGAGGCAGCCCAAGTCCTCCCTGAATCACACGCTCCTTCACCTGGAGGAGTCTTTCTTATTGACACTTATTAAAATACAACCTTTGCTCTCCAACACTTCTGCCAATGGCTTTGATCTAGACATGGCTAACAACTGCACAACATCCACATTCACTTGGGTGCAGTGACAAGCCCTCTAAAACCAGCTAACAATTTACATGGAAACTGTATCTACCAGAGGATACAGTTTCCATCTAACGAAATTGGCCAATTGAACAGAACAATACTGATATAGGCTCCAGAAGTTAATTAAATGGGTCGGATGGGGGCTTCATAGTTCAGACAAGATACAGCTCTTAGGTTCCACAAACATATGATTTTTAAAAATTCAGAGGTAACAGATGAACAAATTATATAATTGCATATGTTTTTAGAAACTGCCCTTCCAAATCAATTTGCTGAAATGCTTCTACCATACACAACATGTCTGAGAACAATAAAAGATGCAATGAAGACAAAAGATCAATATGTTTTCTAGCTTTATCTTCATCATGAGATCTTTGAAGCATGCTGTTGTATCCTGGAAAGAAGAAAAAAAACACAAATTGATCCAGAACCCCTTTGGGATACTCAAGGATCTGGAATTAAATCAGTAAGTCTCTTTACAGAATATTAAGAATCATAGAATATGCTGAGTTGAAAGGGATTATCATGGGCAGAAGAACCCCAAGACCAATAAGGTAAATTTTGAGCTGGTTCTGATCTGTACAAAACAAAAAATGAGCAACTCAACACAGTTTTGAAAATGCAAGATGTACTTGGTTTTCAATACCGTCTGAAAGCAGCTCTCAATAACTTCACTGATACCAAAAGAAAAGCCTAAATAAAACAAAGCAATTAAAAGATCAGAATGAAACCCTAAAAAGTAGCATAACATTTATAATTTCTGTAAGCTGCACCAATTCCAATGCTTGGTGTCATCAGAGTGGTGAAGAGTACCACATAAAAGAAAGTACTCAATAAAAAAAGGACATTGAGGGGCTGCAGCGTGTCCAGAGAAGGGCAGTGGGGCTGGGAAGGGTCTGAGGGAGCACAAGTCCTGCGAGAGGCAGCTGAGGGAGCTGGGGGTGTTTCTCTTGGAGAAAAGGGGGCTCAGGGTGGACCTTATCATTCTCTAGAACTCCCTGATGGGAGGTTATGACCAGATGGGGGTCAGCCTCTTCTACCAGGCAACAAACAATAGGACAAGAGGAAATGGCCTCAAGCTGCACCAGGAATGGTTCAAGCTGGACATCAGGAAGAATTTCTTCACAGAAAGGGTTTTTTAACATTGAAATGGACTGCCCAGGAAGGTGATGGAGACACCATCCCTGGAGGTGTTCAAGAAACAACTGGATGTGGAACTCAGCACCATGGTCTGATTAACACAGTGATGATCAGTCAAAGGTTGGACTTGATCCCAGAGATCTTTTCCAGCCTAATTAATTCTGTGTCTTATGTCCTTTGTCCTGCAAAGTTATATGCATTTTCTTTGTACACAGAAGCTGTCTCAGAAGTCCAAGGTTACATCCAAAAGTGTGAAAGGCAGACTGTAAATTCAGAGAATTCTCATTTGATAGTTGGTCAGTGCTTCACAAAAAGGATTTGATTTTTAGTGAGACTTTAGAGAGGTTCAGAATTTCAATAAAGAAAAAAAAGCGTTTGTCGATACCCTTAATTTACAGTCTTTTTCTGAATACAAAATTTAAAAAATACATGCAACACCCTGAAAATACTGACTCCACTAATCACTATTCTGTCTTCAATCAAGGCCATTTTATATTTTCACATTAATTGCAATCAAACACTGTGTTCCAGGAGTACAAACAAAAGATATTCTTAAAGTAAGTAGTTTGAGGTGAATTTTTAATCTGTATGTTCAAACTATGTCCAGCATTCTTTAAGAAGCAAAGCACGATGACTAAAGTGGGGTTTTCTTTGAACTTGATTTCTCTTCCTTCCTCCTGTCTTCTACCACAGAATGTCAGACACTCACTTTTAAACCTTCACTTTTTCACATTACCTGATCAGTTTTGATGCAGCTGTTTCATGTAAATAAAATCACTCACATTCCTAAGTATTTGAAGGTTGTATTTTAAAATTGCTGCTCCCAGGTCTGTCCATTGCATTTTCATGGACTGTAAGCAACATTTCTTGAACACTAAGTTACTTTTGCTTTTTTCTCTATCAAAAACCCCTCCATGAAAATCTCACGTGCAGCGCTAGAGAAAATAAAAAACAATGAAAACAAAAATCCAGCCAGGATGGATACAATCCTGTTGCAGAAAGAACTTGTAATAGCAGCGTTTGTTCAGCGTTTGTTTGACAAGGCAGTGAGAAGTCAGAAACCTTCCAGTCCGACAGTTTCCACAGAAGAGCTCAAGGTTCAGACGAGACGGCGCACCGAGCAAGACATGTGCAGCTGCCAACAACACCTGTGCTGGACTCATTAAAGATTTAACCAGAGGAGTCACGTGCGCACTTAAAGATGGCTGACAACAGCCATGCTTAACACACGGCTCAAAAACTTTGGGAAACGGCAGCAAAATGGAGTTACCCTTGGACGAGGAGGATGGCACGTTCACCAACATTTCTTTGGCAGATGACTCAGGTAAGGGACTGCGGCACGCTACTGATACAACGCAAATTCCACAGGCTGAATAACAGCACTGTGAGAGCAGACAAGTTTGTCCTGATTACCAGGTACAAGGTATTTTTAGCAAATACCCTCAAGCAAACTTTTTTCAGTTGCGTGGTTTGAATAAGCCTTGTGATGAGCTAAGAATTGAGGGTTTGGGGGTAAGGAGGCTACCACAGTTTTCATCTATTAGCACATGGTAATAGACACTCTCCATCTGAGCACACAGAGCCTTTCTCTGGTTAGAGAGACACTGTTACAGAAGTATTAACTCAGTAGTTACTACTATCAAATAAAATACAGATAATGCTGTATACAGAATAATAAACCTCTGACATACTGTAGTGAGAACTCACAAGGAGTGGTGCAAGTTAATTAGTAATGGAAATAAGGTGATATTTTAAATCCCCACTATTGAGCATTTAATTGTTTTAAAGGAAACTACAAAAGTAAAGACGGTAGACTGCCGACCCCTCCACCTTTCTCCTCCCTGCTTACGGAATAAAAATGGAAATGGAAGTAGGAAGAGTGTTACATAGTGGGAAAATGAAGTGAGTTAATAGGAATTGATAATAAATTATTTAGAAACGTGAGGCCAGACTATCAACTTGATTATGCCAGCATGACTGCCAAAGAGCATGGCTGCTAATTCACACTACTAGGCCTCCCTGTTTTTGGGGGTTTTTTTGCACAAAGAATGTTATTGTGCATGCTGTATTTACCTCCTATATTTAAAAAAAAAAAACCCAAAAAAACGAAATCCACTAAGCTAACCTTATTTCTAGAACACAATTTTCTAATAGAAATTCCATATCAGTGTGATGGGGCTGAGCTGGATGTTTGAATGCACTTTGTACATCGTAGAGGGCTGCTGACACCAAGATGTGCTTGGCAAGAAGACAATCTGTCAGAGCTTGGTCCAAGCTGTACACTAACGAGGGGTTCTCCTGACAATGAATCTCACTCTCATCCTCTAGCAGGGTGTAGAAGAGTAGAGGTATTCTAGAGGATACTGTTTTGTGACCTGCCGTATGGCCGGTAACATATCAGGAATAGATGTGAGGGGCAGCATTCAGTGGCAGGATCATCTCCTCTGTGCAAAGCATCCAGAAGAAGCTGAGTCAGGGACAACTCCCTCACACTGGATGGGTTTCACTCTGCTCTCACAGAGGGGTAGTTGTGCCATATGGCTTTCTTAGTCTTTCAGGAGATGTCAAGTCTCCTTCTCCAGAAGGCAAACACCCACCAGCCTCCTCTCCTGCTCTAACCTCAGCACCCTGCAGCTTGGAATATGTTAGTACCCATGAGAAAAGAGAGCAAGGTTAAAAACTCTCTTATCCAAGCACCAACTGCCAGTGGGTTTCCAAGTCAATCTTGGCATTTGAGGCTTGATACTCAAAGCTAAGCCCTGACAGATGTCACGGCTATAAAAGAGATCTCCTCAGCAACACAGCACATAGGATTGTACTGCACCTCAGAAACTGAGCACTTTGAATCTGTTGGACTCTTGACTGAAGCAGAACACTCAGGGTCAGAGAAAGCTCATGTTCACAATACAGAGGCTTCTTTATTAAAGACCTGTTACCAGTACTACAGCGTTTCCCCTGGTCGTGAAGAGGTGGGGACTGCCAGCCAGAAAGGAGAAGTGAAATCAGAATAACTGAAAATAAGTGACATCTTCAGGCAAGCTTATAGCTGGAAGGCACAGAGGGTAAATAGAGTAAGATTCATGGTGAACGTAATAACCCTGGTCCACTTCTTCTGGCTACACCTGGAGATGAGAAAGTATAATTCCTTAGAAAAATTAGAAAATTCCTAACCTACAACGGGAAGAGACAATGTTATACTTTGTAGGAAACAGTCTTCTTTAACTCTCCCAGCTGAAGTTAAGACTAATTACAGTAACTCTGGGGCATCTCCAGTAAGACTGGGGAATAATTCCAGAAGAGCAGGGAAGCTAAAAGTCCACGCAGTGAGAGAGAGAAAAAGATTCCTTAGGATGGACAAGAGCAAATTCGAGCAAGGAGTAAGGAAACTAGGCTTGCAATATGTAGATCCTCAGTGGACTTTGTCGGAGGATGACGATGTTTTATCTGCAAGTGTTCCTTCATTAATTATTAAAAAGGTTCACAAAGGTGCACTGGCTTCAGTGAACTTGAGCACATTTGTTACTGCATAAGGTTTTGCCCCCATTTCTCATAACATACTGGAAAGATACTAAACAGGCAAGTAGATCAACATGCTACCTATGTACAATCTGAATGATAATCAGAGTACAGCCTTCATATCAAAGTTCCAATGGTACAGTGAAAAGACATTGTGTCAAAGCAACAGGGGTTACTGAGCCTCCTTAACCAAGCACAAGCCATGAATATTTAATAGCTATTGCTCTTTTGAAACAGCAGTGTCTTTCCATTTGTTAAGTATGCAGGTAATAAAAATAAAACACTTCCATGTAAATTAAGACAAACACAAAACGGTAGCAAGATAGAAACTTTCTGGAAAGTATTTAAAGAGCGATATTAACAGCACATGAAATAAAGGAAACTCTATGTGAAAATATTTTTACCTTTAATGAAAGAAACATCATTCAATTTAGAAACTCACAGCTCTAGATAAAGTTCCCTCAAAAAATGACCTACCCAAACAAAAGCACAGAGGAAATCAAACCAAAAGTAAAACAAAACAGTGAAATGTTGCCCAATATCTGCAGAAATTTCTTTACTGTGTTTCTAATCAATGTTGAATAAGCAGATCAAGGCCCTCTTTCTTCATGGAAGAGTACCTAGAAATTATCTTACTCTTTTTTCAAATATGCTTTACAGAAAGCCAACATCAGTGACTACATATCTCACGTAAACCCATCCTTTTAAAAGCAGATACAAACCCTTAACTAACAGAAAGAAAAAGCAGTTTTTCATCTAATTAAGTTACCAGTAAAGCTTTATGGAGCCTTGCTAAATATCCTTCCACAAAAACTGGTGGCAAACCTATAGCTGATGATTACAATGAGGATCAAACAGTTAAGATCATTATGTTATGTAATATATGTTGGTATCCACAGCCCAAAGCTGCAAAGAGTTCATACAGTTCCTCAACCTATTCAAAAATGCATTTTTGTGGAGTCAGTAGAAAAGAGAACTTTTGCAGAGGATATGATGCAGCCATATGTTGGCTACATAGATGTATGTAGCTATATGAAGGTAGGCCTCTTCAGGTATAAAGAGAAATTATTACTTTCTGAGGCTTGCTTTTTGCAGACTTTCTAAAGAGACTGCATTTTTTCATTCCACCTGTGTGCTCACAGGTTATATCATCTGATGAGGTCCCGTTCTCACTCTGGACTTAAGGCAAAACCAAACCATGCACAATAAGTAAGGACACAGATGAGTTACAACATTGTAAGCCAAAGTATTTGCTCATTTTGCATAAATTGATTCAGTTGGGAAAAGCACCGTCTAAAAAGTACTCAAATTCTGCACTTAACAGAAGACCCCAGATGTAAATATGCACAAGAATATGCACTAGGCAGCAAAAGCTTTTTGAGGTTACTCTGAAAGAGTAATAAGAATTACAGATAACTTGGTGTAAAGCAACATTACATTAGAAAAACCCAAAAACCTCCTCAGAGTCTGTTATTTCTGCAGAGAAACAAAAGGATGAAGATTTGATGTTAAAGTGTCTCTCAAGTTAGCATGGCAAGGAAAAAGACTTAAGCTACTTGTGGTCCTTTCTGTCTTTTTCTCTGTGGCAATAATTAGCCAAAGGAGCAAACAGTACAGTTCGAACAGCAAAGTCATCTCAACAGCACGGACAATGCCTTCCCCTGTCAGTGGAAGAAAGGATACATTTCTATTGTGGTGGTGAACAGCGGAGCCTCTGTCACCGCGGGGCTCACGCAGGCGCCTCTCCTGCCTGGAACGCGGCCAGAAGGGAAGTCAGAGGCTTGCTGCTCTGCTCTGTGTGCCATGGGAAAAACAGGACGTAAAACGGAGTGTTAGAAACAAAACCCCTGGAAACGTTTGTCATTAGCAGCAATGACAGAGAGAGAGTCTGAGAGCAGAGCAATAAAATCCTCTCCTTCAGTTTGTAACTCTGCCTGTATATGAGTTCAGGTAAACTATTAATTTTACCTGAATTCACATACAGGTACTTTACATACTAGGGAGTATACTAGTACTCCTTAGTATATACTTTCTATCCTAGGGAGGTTGATTTATTTTAAGCAAAAATTGCTCATTCAGTGAAACTAAATAAATTGATTCATTTTGCCAGTGACATCAGCTCCTTTTAGAAAATCTAACTGGAACTTAGGATATAAGTAAGTGTATATATAGCTGCATTTGTAAACTGCAACTTGTTCCTATAAATTTAATAGAATGACAATATCATGAATGCCTCCTCTGATTTTACCAAATGCCTTAGAAAACAGTGTGTAGCCCTGCCTGGGGTTGTTGTGACCCAAGTGCAGGACCAGTCAGATCAACACTTCGTGACATAATGTGCACAGGTGCCTTCCTTAGGACACAGTCTCATTATAAAGGAATCTGATTGTTGGGGATATACCCCAAGTCCCTAAAGCTTTACATTTAAAGTGCACAAAAACTTTGATTGATAATATATTACACAGTACAAGACAGGTGAGGTAAGGAATTTTAAAAGCCAGTAGGTAAATCATGTGACACATTAAGCTTCTGGTTCCTTGGTTGATTTCTCATACAAGAATACTTTGGGCCACGGACCTTTATTTTGTGATATATTTGGTTTGGGCATTTTTGCACTTGTGTTTTGGGTTTTTTGAGCATGTGCATGTTTTTTGGTGTTTGTTTGTTTGAAAGTAGTGGTGCACTGGATATTTAGAATTCTGGAGTTGCCTTCTTTGCACTGGCAAATAGAGGAAGGGTTAGGAATGCAAGCCTTTTTAAGGGAACACAGGATGATCTAGGCATTGTCTCTGTGGAATTTACACCCAGCAGTATCAATCCAAACCTTTTGGTCACTGGAGCATTCAATGCTAACCTCATAACACACTGTACTCCGTAGACTAGAAATGTCATCTGCTCTCTGCTGACAACCCCTCTGCAATGCCAACAGTGGAAGCTCTGAACAACAGCTTTCTCTAAGGGAAAAACAAAACAAAACAAAAAACTCTCATAGAGGTTGACTTCTGAAAAGGAGTTCACCCTGGTGCTCATGCTCAGAGTTCAGAATCAAAAGAAAGTACTACAGTGAGAAACCACAACCAGGCAAAGCAGAATGAACCCCAACGGTACGCATACCAAAAAGGAAACAGTGGGTAAACCAGCAGCTCTTGAAATTACTGCTGCTTTGGCTACAACAGCACGGGAGCCAATACGTCTGGTTTCCATTCTGCCCCATAATTTAACATCAAGTATTTCCCCCATATGGTCATTTTGGGACAGTTTTGGCAATAATCTCCAACTGTAATGCAACAAGAAAAGTGGAATCTCTGTAGCAGAGAGGTGTATTTCCTCAAGATCAGCCCACAATATTTTCCCCCCCTCTTACAGTATAAAAACACAGCACATTCAGGTAAGCAAAGTCTCCATCCATCTGTACACACCTGGAGAATCTAGCCACAATTTTTTCCCCTGGTAATGCAAGTGCTGGAGATTGTCTCATTAGAAAGAATTAAGAGAACCTGTTGATTGCCCGGTTTGCCAGTGCAGCAAGCAAGATCGAAATACTGCAAGCACCTGGCATTTTAAAGACAGCAATCAAGGAAACCTTCCAACAAGTTCCTAAAGCTCAGCCATCACCTGAGAGGACCGCTTGCAAGAAATAAGTGTTGCTGTGTTGAAAGTGCCCTTTGTAGAGACTGTGATAGGCTTTTAAGTAAACTAGCTAATGGAAGTGGAAATAGATTCATTTTCCAGTACAGATGGACTGCAAGACTCTAACTGCAGTACATTTTCAGACCTTGAATACCATTCAGTCAAATCTGAACTTATCTGATTGTAAGGTTAAAAGAAGTCATCGACACAATAATAACACTGTGGAGGCAGCCAGAAGATGAAGATGTTAGAAATATACACCTTCTGAAGTGTACTTAAAAAGACAGCAGAGGGCTCACTTCCCAAATGCCTTTATCTTCCTGTCTGCACAGCATTGAAATATTTACTTACAACTAGATAGATGACTGTAATTTGCAGATGCAGTATGAATATATTTCACTGCAACATAAGGTTCAAACTACATAGCACTACAAGTTATGCAGTGCAGTCACTTCAGTGAAGCCGCCAAAATTAGCTCAGGTCATGAACGTTTTTCATTCCTTTGCTGCGGCTCACAGACTGTGCTACGAGGTCAAAGCGCAGCACGTCCTGCGAGGGTTATTCCCTCCGGGGAACCAGGGGAACAACAGTGACACAGGAGTACTGTTTTGGAGCTACTGAGCCATTAGAGGAGAGCAACTCCGTGAAGTTACTTAGGTTCTTGTGTGATGTGATCTCTGTGAGACACAGAGGCACGGAGCTAAACCACAAGTTCCTTACTGCGGACACTGCTGTGGAAAAGGCTACGGACGTGCCGGACGGCAGGCAGCTGGGCCAGGTGTACACGGCTCTGAGCTGGGGCAGGGAAAACTTGCTGGACTCGGGCTGGGAGGCTCCTCTCTCCCAGGGCTGCACGTACAAGCGCCTGGGAGTTAACAGCAGCCACACACACACTGTCTTCTCGGACCTTCCTCGGGCTTTGCCAGCCCACCGAAACCTGAAGGGCTTCCACACCAGGGAATTTTTCTTTTCTTAATCTCTTCTGAACACTCCGCAGAGCGACCCACCATTGAGGACCGCTGCTTCGAACACTGGGAGCGTACGAGCATAGAAGGAACTAATCAGAAACATTATCTCACTGGCCGCTCAGGGGGATGTGGCGGCGGGGGCCGTGAGGGGCACAGCGGTGAACGCACCGCCCCGGGGCGGGGCGGCCATGGCGCGCCCGCCTCTCCGCGCGCCCGCCCCGCCCCGCGCGGCGCAGGCGCGTTGGCAGCGCGGAGCGGGCCGGGCCGGGCACAGCCCGCGGGAGGCGCCGGCAGCGGGGCAGGTGCGGGGCAGGAGCGGGGCGGGAGCGGGGCGGCCGCGGCGGGCGGGAGGGGCCGCGGGGCCCACCCAGGTTGGGAATGCGGGGTGGGGTTTGCGGACAAGGGGGCCGCTGCCGGCCGGGTCCTGCGGGGACGCCCCTCTGCAGTGCTGCCACCCCCCCGGCCGGCCGGCCGGCGGGCGCTGCTGTCAGCGCACCTGCCCCGGTCCGCGTTCGGGGCGGGGATGCGAACGGGCGGGGCGGGGGACGCGAGGGGACCGAGGCCAGCATCCCCCGTGTCGCAGGCCAGCAGTGGCGGGGGGACAATGCAGGGCCATTCCGCTTCGGCGTTCAGGAATAGCCAGCTCTAGAATAACCCATTCCAGAATGATCGGAGCGGAGAAGGCGGCGATTACATCATTGAAACAGCGATATTTCATGCTTTGCGGTAATCTAGATCAGTTATTTTTGTAAACAGAGGCATAGTTACTCACCGAACCATGGGTACATACGGCACGAGGCCTAGGAAAAACAAAGAATGGTGAGAAAGGTTGCTCTGCCTTAGGCTAAAGCACCGACCCTTCGGAATTAGAAAAATAAATCTAAAAATCAAATATAATGGAAGTTCCAATAATTGCTGCCTCCTTTTATTTTTTCCTTTAAGCAGAGTATCGCTCAAGAAAACGCTCTTCAAAAGTGGAAAGAGCCCCTACTACAATGATGAACGCCGATATGGATGGTATAAATTCTTAATGTTCTTGTTCTCCATTGTAATTCTAATTAGTATAATTTCTGTTACCAGAGGTTGCACTAAAACTCTCATGATTTATTGCAGCTGTTGAGGCTGAGAATCAGGTGGAATTAGAAGAGAAAACACGGCTTATTAATCAAGTTTTGGAACTGCAGCACACACTTGAAGGTTAGCAGCTTGACACATCAGATGTTTTACAAGTACACAGTAATAAGCAAAAGAAGAGAACCTGACTGCTCTGCCCTTAGTCACGGTGTCCAGAACTATGTCACTTAAGGCAGCTGAAGGTACAAAACAAGGTCTTGGAAATAGTTTTTTTTTCCTCCTCTGTATGCAACATTACATTTGCTTGACCTTGGTAATACACAGCAAGTAGAATGGGGATATAGCTAATATGTCTGTGCTTATTAGAAGACACATCTGAGGCTGCTCATCACTGAACTCCTGTTTCCAAGTAATTTAGTTTGCAATAATATAATTCAAGAAAGTAATAAACTTACAGACTAGCAGTATAGTGTAACAAGTTGGTCCAAATACTGTACTACAAAATATTGGAAAAATGGCCTGTAGACAAAACATGGGTAGGAGAATGTTGTGTAACATAATACCCTCTGGTGATGTTTCCTGGATTAAAGCTGTGACTAGTCTGATGTAGGCCAGTAGAAGATACTCATTATTGTATGCAATAGTGTCTAATGTTTTTCTTATAATATCACCTTCACAGATCTCTCAGCACGAGTAGATGCTGTTAAGGAAGAAAACTTGAAACTGAAATCAGAAAACCAAGTTCTTGGACAGTATATAGAAAATCTGATGTCAGCATCTAGTGTTTTCCAGACAACTGACACAAAAAGCAAAAGGAAGTAAGGGTTGACTCACAGATTGTCATTGTATTGCTGCTGGTTTGTTTTTTTTGTTTTGTTTTAACTGGCATAGGGTACATAAGCTAAAATACTTTAGTTTGTGGTTTACTGGACTCTGAAAGATTATAAACTTTAGTAATAAACAGAATTCAGAACATTATTGTGAACTGGAGACAGAAGTTTGTGTATTAAGATTAAGCAATGTGCAAATATAGTGTAGATAATTTTAAAAATTCTGTATTTGTTTTAAAAATGATCATATCTTGTTAAAAAGCAGATTAAAAAGCTGACAAAGGTCTGTTGGCACTCTGAGATCTTAGGGTAAATTTCTCGACTAGCCAAGTAATAGTTAAAATAATGTGTTGAAATCCCATTTTACAAAAATACTGAGTTTAACTGCCTCAATTTTTTTCACCTGAGATGTGTTTACTGTGTAGTACTGTTCATAGCTCTGCAAAACAAAACAAAAACCTATAAACCAGTTAAGCATTTCTGTGAAGTAGGAACAGTATGACATTGTTTGCAGGGCTTGCACACAGAAAAACACCTCAGATTTTTTGGGAAGGGGGAGGGTAAGAGGAGGAACTAGGTTAAGCAACTCATTCAGGGAAATACCAAACTGATGCAGTATCAGATGTAACATGTACACTTGAAACCATTGCTTCTTTCCCATTTCCCTGAAGAATGATCAGGCACATCATCCCAGTGTATGATCTTCCTAAAGTTCTTCTGTTGTGTGATGAAAAGTTAAGTAAAAACCTCAGTGATAACCTTTCCACAAAGAGATCAGCAATGCTCCTCATGCTCGTGAACAATCTATAGTGAGGAGCTGAGAACAAGTCTTTCCTTCCTACCTTTTACTTTCCTCCTGAAGTGCCAAACTTGTCTTTGCTTCAGGCCTCAGAGCAACTGTTTTCCTGCCTCACAGCCCAAGCTTGTGAAGTGCTTCTTGAGGCACTGCACAAAAACATCTAAGGCAGAAGGATGCAGTGGAACAAAGGTGGATTTTGCCTCTTAAAATTGTGCTGCTCTGAGCAACGCCTGATGTTAAGGTGCTGGTTTTTCCTGGCTTGGATGCTAGGTTTTGTAGGGGAGCTCAGCCCAGATTACGGGTCTGAGCACTTCCCACAGAGGCAGCATGTCCAGCATAATCAGTATTAGGGGAGAGCAGAAGCTGAAATACAAGTATGTAAATTTGAGCAGTACTTAGTTGCATCTGTTTCACCTCGCCCTACAGCAGCACTGCTGACTTACTTACGGACATTAGCTAGGACTGAGTTCTCACTTCAGTAGTGAAGCCATTTTACTTGACCTTTTAAAAGGAAACCACTAGTTTAAGGATCTCTCTCAAGCATGGTGTGGATGAGTCAGTGTAATAGAAGAATAAATCCCTCTCAAATCCCAAGTTTCTTAGCAGCTAGGTGCTGCTGTGTCTTACGTCTAAATTGATATTGTGTGGCTCCCCCCTCCCAAAGGTGAGATTTCCCATTTCTCCCCATTTAAAATCGTTGCACAATGCTCACTGGAGTCAAAAGACTCTAAACAAAGTCAAAAGACTGCAAAGAAAGCACTAACAGCACAGTCTTGAGGGCTGCTTACGAGTTTGGGTCAAGAAACCCAATGATGAAAAATGGACGATACCATTTGTGTCATGGGGTCCTTGTCAACATCTAAAATTAATTTTAATCTTCTATATGGACTACTTCCTCACATTACTGGAACGCTAAATTAATCCAAGAATTGCTTGCAGGTAGAGCAGATCACATGGCTAGTCCAGAGCTTGAGCATTAAAGGAAGAACAATCACAGTAGGCACTTGACTTGTAAAGATTGCATTGCATTACAGCCATCGTAGCTTTAAAGCCACGTCACTGCCATCTCCATCTGCACTGTGGATCACCTGGTAACACAGCATGCGCTTGTTAGGCTTCAGCAATTCCCAAGATACAAGTAATTTTAAAATCATGGTTTTGTATTGTAGGTTGGATAGTGGTATTTTATCCATCAGTGTGTATACAGCAGTTATTGCATCTCCATGCCATTTTACATCCCACTACTGTGGCCTTCATTTAACTTACAAACGTTTTAAATATGTTGTATTTCTGACTTTACACCAAATAAAAACTTTTCTTTTGCCTCGATTTGTTTGCTTTAACATTTGTAGACCCTAAAACGTCTCATAACTATCGGTAGTCAAAAGGTGAAAAAGCAGTAGAGTTAGTAATCATCTTAATGGTTTTGATGTAGCTGAACTGTCTGAAAAACTAGATGTCATTGAGATTAAACCTGGGTTAATGAATCTAGTTTTAGCAAAGCTTCAGTTCCTGACTCACTTGCTGTGTTCAGCCATCAATCTTATATTTCTGTCTACTTTTCTGTACTTGCTAAAGTAAAAAGGAAAAGGATTGGAAGGAAAAAGCATCCACTGTTGTCAAAAAGCTACAATTTGCACTTCTCCATGTGGGAGACCCTTAAGCCAAGTTAGAAATGTTACTTTATCCTACACTTCTATTGAGCTTTACTTTAGACAGAAACAAGAATTATTACTTCATTGAGCTCTTTTACCAAGCTATGACATAGCCAGAGGGAGTGCAGGCTGTGGAGGTCTTGCTACTTACGGAGTTCCAAAGATGACTCACAGTTTTAGTAGCAAGACATGCTGGAACTGAAAATCATTTTGTTAATTTTAAAGCTCTTTCAAGCAACCATGATAGCGAGATGAAGTATGTTTCCTGAAAATACCTGTTCAGAATAAAATGGACAGTGCACAGGAAGCGTGGTTGAAATCTCACTGTTGCACTGTATCAATGAACAGGGGTTGCCCTTTTGCCCGGCTTTCTACCTCTAAAGCCTCAAATCCTCTGGTATTTCTCCTCTAATTATCAGCATAAATCTAGATCCAAGTAAGCTGACGTGCAGAAGGATGTGTGCTATCTCTAGGTTCTAGGTGATCAAAGCTGATGGGGCATCAATCAATACTTTGTGGGAACTTTAAGTTCAAAACCCCAAGGGAAGATAAGCATCCCCCATGGGGTGACCAATGCCTGGAGTAACTAAATCACATTAAAGAAACTATAGTAACTAGAGTAACTATCACATATCAGAGAAAAAAACCCTCCAAAACCCCTAAGCAAACAAACCAGACCTCCAGGAAACCCAGATGCTGTAACAATTCCAAAGGACTTGTATCAGACTCAGAAAAAATTAATTTAAAAGGTAAGCTGAAATGCTCCCTGACAGCTCACAGTAACTGTTGCCAGCAGGATACTACATTGCTAACAGCTTCTATCCATTGCTGAGGAGTAATAGGGAGTTTTCACTTCTTACCTTTTCCATGGAGACCCTAAATAAAGAGGTGGGAACTTGCAGTTAACTTAAAAAAAGACACAAAAAGCACCAAATTAAACAAAAACCTGGAGACATTTCCATGGAATTCACACCAAGTAAAAGTCAAATATAATTAACTTTTGAACGCTTCATAACAAGCACTTGAGCACGTTGGCTTCTTCATTAGGGTTAAGCATTCAATCTCTTAAGAGACTTCCACGGAATCTGCTGTGAAAATACTTCTTTTTAAAGTGGACAAATTTTATGACAGGCACAAGAAAATCTGTTAGATTCCTTAGCAGTTAATGTATTTCTACTTGTTTGAAATGCATGACTACTTTTGCTAGCATCTACACATTCTACTACTACTACAGGCAGCTGCCAAGCAGCAAGAGGTTTCTGGTGACTGAAATTTTATTGTTTAATATACAGGTGAACTTCAACAAAACAAAGTTTCTTTACAATAAGCAGTTTATTTAAACTATATATGAGAATGCCCAAGTTACTCACATCGTAAAAAACTTAATCCATCAAAAATTCTTATCTATATTAATAAATTTCATATTAAGCAAGAATTAATAAATATTTTAGGTGACAATATACACTTAGTAAGTATTCTATAAACAGGTTATATCACTGTTTTAGAACATGAGAACTATAAAAGTTTGAAAAAATCATCTGTATATGACTTCTGCAGATTTGATACCTGCATTCAAGAATAAAACAAGTCACATCAATTACCACTTGTATCCTACTTTAAAATACATCTTGAAAATAAATTACTGTAACCAATGCCTAAAGTGAACAGGTGACCACCCATGTAACAAGATGAACTAAAATAAATAATTTACAATAAAAATTGTTGCTAGCACAAAATCATCATACAAAAACAATTATTGCATTTAGCTCTGCACAGGAAAAAAGTACCTTTTTTCACAGCAGGGTGAACTGCTATAGATGCTACATCTATACTACCATCTTCTTTTAGCTGAAAACTGTAAACATCTTATTTTGTGCTAGAGCTACAAAAGTATTAGAATGCATTCATTTAAAAAAATATTTAGAGTAAATTTATCTCCAACTAATACTAATTTCTAAGAAACTTCAAATCTTAAGAATCTTCACCTAAAAATCAGTTGGTCAACGTAATTTCCCTTTTATTTTGAATGTGAAATACCAGCTAACTCTTCACAGATAGCATTTATCCTTAAAAAAAGGGAATTGAGGAAGTTTGGGATGGTTAAAGAGGTCAGAGAATTAAAACAGGAGGTTAAATAGCAATGAGCCCCCCCTTTTCCTGTCAAAGCTCAGGAATTTGCCAGGCCCACTGAAGTGGCACACCAAAAGTTACTGTCACTGTCTCACAGCTGGAAATAACTCAGTCCTTTCGAACTCTTCTTTTGCGCACTGATTTCAGTGGTGGATCTCCCATTCCTTCATCAGCTTCTTTCTTCTGGAAAAAAAAAAATAAACGGAGCATTAACATTTTAAACCTGTTTTAATTATTGAAACTGGCATGCTATGTTATTCCTCTTCCTGAATTCTCCAGTCATTTTTATCACTAAATGCAGCACTTAAGTGACAGGACATTTTTTTTCCACACTTCTAATCTGATGATTAATAAAGTGGGTAGAATACTGTTCATTTCTATATTCAGAAGGAAGAGAATAGTATGTCTAAACTGATGTCAGAAATTTGTTTTTGCCCTTGTCTTTGCTGGTTTAAAGCAGTGACTTTTAAATTAATTTAGCAACTTCCCTAAAGTGCACCTTTCGCTAATTTTATTTCCACTTCTGAAGTAAGAAGCATTTTAAAACATTTGAACTGTTCCCTTTGGAGAGCTATAAACAGAGCCAACTGTCCTGCAATCAGATGTGGTGTTGCCCTCTAAGCAATGGGCTTAGAGGCACAGGAAAAGCCTTTCCAACGTGAAATCCATTCTCAGCCCATGCATTGCTTCCTCACTCTCCTGCACCACCTAATGGCAGGCACCTCCTTTAGAAGGAACAGCTGAGAGAATGTGGCCCAGCCTGAGTGAGGACATGGGGTACACGATGCGTTCCAGACAACTGACAACACAAACACCTACACACTGGAAACACCCAGAGAAATGCAAGCCATGGCCTCACTGGGACACTGTGTAATGCCACAGACACAGAGCTTGCTATTACTTTCACAAGGAGTCACCTGAATCTTAGTAGGGTTCAGTAGATACTGTATTCTTGGGTAAACGTACAAGGAAAAGAAAACTCCTCACAGGAACAAGAGAAGGGGTAATTAACAAAGACTTTCAGTGCTCAAACAATGCAACCTCATGCCAAGTACAGTTTCCTAGAAGAGTTTTACGTGAAAAGGAGGTAACATTACATCAAACTCCCTTAACCTGGAAAGTGACTCATTCAGGGAGTGACAAACACAAGATGATCAATGGGTGGATCTAAAGTGTGTCAGACACTACCAGTTTCTAAATGAAAGAATAATGAGTAGTTGACAAACAAGAAAAGCACAAATTCCATTCTACAATGATATTTTATGAAAATAATTTTATGGAATATCTGGCTGCCTGGATTAATCTGCACAAGAAAAATGAAATGGCAGATGCTGTGTGCAAAAACAGTGTTGTTATTTTGCTTAAAACCTTAGTTTGGAATAAAACCCCCCAATATATAACTGAAAAACTTAAGGTTTTTCTAGGTCTTGGGAAAAGGCTATTCAATTGGAAGCACATGTCCTATCAATTAAGAAGCACAATGAAAACTGACCAATCTGCTGCAGCATCCAAATTTTCAAGACCTACAATTCATTTAATAATCTGTTAAAGACTACACTCCTGTAAAACCATTCCATGTTTAGGGAGTTGCCCAATCATTTCTATACTGTAACTGTATTTGTGCAGAGCATTTGAGGTGTCAAACTCCAAGGAAAGCATATTTCTACCTCAGGACTTGTTTTATGCCTCAACAGAAGAAAAACACTTGCAGGTAACTGGGTTTAGTTAGAAGTATGATGTCAGACAATGGCAAGGAGAAAGTAGGGAAAAAATGCAAACTTACCTCATCTTCTGAATCAGATTTATTTAACCTATCACTTTCTTGACTTCCATCTGGAACTTGATTTTCTTCTTCATGTGGAATTTCATTTTCTTCTTCATCATCATAAATATCTTCACCATATTCAGCTTCATCTTCTGCAGAAGAAGTTCATTTTACTTGGTAAACAGAACATATTACAAATACCCTATATCCAGACATAAGGAAAATAAGCCAGTTTCGGTCCTAGAATGAACTGCTTGTTTAGAATACCCCATAAAAACATCTCTGTGATACAGAGAGTAGAATTCTCATGAATTAGTAGAAAGTAGTAACTGCCAGATTTAATAACCAATTTTAATACTTTGCCAACTTTGCCTCTTTTCACAACAGCCTCATACTGTCTCCAGACTTGTTACTGACTTAAAGGACTTGATTTACTTTACTTTAAAACTAGCAATTGTATTGAACAGTTTTGAGAGCAGAGTCCAAAATAGGACAACTCAGGCATCCCAAATCTGACTAAATCCTGATTTAGATGGGAAGTCCAATATTGCAGTTATCAGTCATTCAGCATGGGAGACACCCACATCCTAAGGGTACTCCCTTTTTAGTGCGGAATTCTTCTGATACACTGTTTTGATGGAGGGATAAGCAGCTCTTTACTTCTCCCCTTCTTGGGCATTTTTTGTAATGCAGAAACTAGTCAGAAAAGCAAAAAAAAAGCACTGCACTCCCTTTAGCTCACTCAAAGTATGTCCAGCTTGCACTACTACTGCACTGCCAGTACGCTTTACAATTCTTTCTATCAAGAGTAAACAAGAAATCTTAAATCTGACAGAAAGGATATTCATCAGTGTTTTGCAACTAAACAGTCTGCCAGTGGCTTATTTAAAAACAGCAGGGAAGTAGTGCTCAATTCTGTCCTTGTCAGGTCATACCTACATCTCATAAGCACCACTTAGGTGTGAAAAATAGGAAAAAAGCCAAAAACAAATATAAAAAAATCTGTACTCACACCAAATTCTTACTGTTGCATGTCACTGAAACTGAAACAAAAGTATCCACACGAATTTAGATGTAGTCACGTATCAGACCAGACTCTCCTGATTCTTGGTGACAAAAATCTAGAAATACCTAATCTTTTAAAATATTTGAGAGTCCTGTAGAAGTACCAAGAACTTTGGCTGCCATATAGCTATATATTGAGTCAAACAGAGCTTCACTAATTAAGTAAGAAGTTACTTTTGCCATCTGTCAATATACCTGGGTTGTATCTACTATGTCTCTATTTCTATTATCAAAAGGAAAAATACCACCAAATAATGAAGATCATGGTTTAAGAAAGATGTAGACAAAGATCTCTGTCCTAATAATAAGCCCTTAATAGAAGAGCTTGGCAGAAATTCACAAAGCCTTTGCTCATATTCTAATAAAGAGATTGGAAATTATCAATAACACAAACCCAGCTCCTCCCATAAGTACGAATTTCAGTAGAGAGGAAAAAACCCACAGAAAAAAATACTTCAGACATCAGAAGCTGTAGAGCCCAGAACTGGAAAACTATATTATTTAAAATTAATATTTTCAATTTAATCAAATAGTAATTTATGCATCATTTCCTATAAATAAATGTAGAACTTGACAAATAAGGTTCAGACTGTGGCCCTGAAATTCCATTTCGTGGCAATATTCTTTTACTTCCTGCAACATCTTTCTAGAGGTCAAGGAAAGCAAGGAGACAAAGCAGACAAACAGACAATGACACAAAAATTAACATAGAACGAAATAAAATAGTAAATCCCATGGACAATGCCCTTCAAGAAGTACTCTGCCAGCAACTCATTGTCACTGGTGTTAAAGAAATCACCAAGTGTTTCTAAAATTTGCTGTTGTGCCACACTTTCTTCTTCTTTATTTTTCAAATGGTCCCACAATACAATGTGGATCTCAAGTCACTCAGTTTCCACAGCTCAAAACCCCACTGCCTTCAAGTCCAAAAAACCAAAGGAGGAGGTAATGACTATAAAAGAACTGTAAAAACCATAAGGAGACAAAGATACTAGTAGAAAATATTTATGACTACAGATACCATAGGGAGGAGTCTCAGAGGAAACTTGCATCTGCACCTGATGGAAGCTGGCATCCACCAGCCTGAACTTCTACCATCAACAAGCAAGCAGAGGGAAGAAAACAGAAAGGAGAGACCCAGTTGCAAGTCCTGGCCCAAACTGCTTCCCTTTTCCAGTACCTGAAACAGAAGCCTCCCTTCCCATCTTCTTTGTATCCTTTATAAGTTCTCGATTTATTTCATCCATTTCTCTTCTCTCTGTAGCAAAAAGAATCAGGAAAAGGAGGCAGAAGACAAATTCTCTAATGCTCTCAGATACAAAGAGGCAAAAGAGCAATAGAAAAAAAAAGGCAGATTTCAATCTGCAAGTGGTGAAAGGTAGCAGGAAGCTAAGGGAAGCTAAGCAATTCTTCTAAAAGCAAGAAATCATGAAGTCATATGACAACAAAGTGTAATCCTTCCCTCTGAAGCCTAGAACTTATTTGAAAGCCCTGGAATACTCATACAAAAGCTAGCTAGGTTAGTTTTACTCTGTGTTCTGTTTAGTAACTAAAAGTAAAGGTCTAAAATAGAACCTACTTTTGCAACACCATAAACAGCTGTTCCAAGTACAATTTAGGACAGCTGTAGGAGCTGAACAACGTTCCTCTGCAATTGCCCGGGCCTTATTTCTAACATTGAAACACTCATTTTAACGTATTATTTATTAAGTTATGTGTTGTAATTAAATAAATTAACTGACTTAACAGAAGAATATTGGAATTGAGGAATGGCAGCCTTGCAACAGCAGCATTTTAGGGACAAACTATCTATGATCAAGACTGGGTAGAATAAAACAGTCTGTAATTCAGGAGCAAAGAACAGGTCGAGCAGTGTAAGATCAAAGGGAAAATGTAAAAAGATACAACACTGAAATCATGTACCTACAATTTAAGCTAAAGTAAAGAATGTAAGTAGCATAAACAGAATAATTAAGTGCCTTGGTAAGGCTCTCCAACAGCAAGGCAGATGGATTAAGTTTGGCGTGGCAAGCACTGTGCCAAATACGTACTCCATTCTGTCATGGCATGGGAAATGCTGATGCTGAGTAAGCTTTTAAGTCATACAGACAGAAGCCATCAACACTCATGGAACACGGTGCAAAGACAGACAAAACCACCAAGTTTCAGTAATACAAAGTGATGTCAGTACCAAGACAAAAATCCCAACAAAACATGAATGTCTGCTATGTCTCTAATCATCCACGCCAGTCCCTTGTCACTTTCTTTGTTCTCACCAAGGAAGAGTGAAATAAGAGGTAGAATCTTGCAGAGTTCTGAAGCTAAAAACTTTCTCATCACAGTCAAGATAATGCATTGTGAATTAGGTGCTTTGGCTTTTATTCATTATATAGACACAGGGAAATGCTAACAGCACCTCAAAGCTACAGCTGAATAGCATCCAGCAATCTTCCATACAGTAACACAGGATGATTTTATCCTTGGATGCTGAAGTACAGCTCCACCTACTGATTTGTTACTGATTAATTTCTCCCCTGGGCAGGAGGACACACCACTGCAGGCAGGCAACAAGTTGCTAAAAAGCAACATATAGGAAACTGCAAATTTCAGTATGTCAAGCCTACTGTATTTTCAAGCTTTAACAAGAATAACTCAAATCAGTGACCAACAGAATAGTATAACCCTCCCAGAGAGGTGTAAGCAGATTTCTGTTAGAGACTTAAAGCTATTCCAGACACCTTTTAAAGTGACTTTAACTGCTTCAGGTACTTATATCTGAATAATTAAAATGTATTTAATATATGAAATATTTAGAAAGGATAACATATGTATCACTGTCTACAAACATAAAAATAGTGTTGGAAGCATGCTCATTTCTTGAAAGTGAAAAAATGCCGAGTAGAGCCTTACTTTCTGCTTACATTTATCAGAGCTGTTAGCTATGGGATACCACTCACTGGAAGTTATCAAAGAGGCAAAAAGGCTCAGAGCAAGGCACATTTCACAAAGTCTAATATAACAGATTGTAATTTTTGGCAATGCAATCCTTTAACTAGTTCTATTCATGTCTTTAACCAAACTGCAAGCTGACACACTCATCTTACCATCTTCACCAGTATCTTCATTTTCTTTTTCCTCTTCTAGTTCATCATCTTCAAATTCCTCTGTCTCTTCTTTTAGTTCTCCCTTTGTCATTTGCTTAGATACATCAGTTTTTTTGAAGTCAATATATTCATCTGCTTTCTACAACAAATTAAAAATCTATTTATATTTCAACTCCAATTAAGAATTAAACAGGCACTGTAAGCTAAGTAATACCAATGGCATATTAAAAGGGGATATTGTTGCACAGATGCTCAGGAGTTTTCAAATAAAGTATTAAGAATAAAACCAAATAAAAATATAGTAAATTTCACTAACCTTTCCTGGCCAGCAGAACAACACAGTTAGACCAACAGGGAGTGCTAAAGTAAAGATGTAAAGAACCCAGAGCCATGGGTGTTCTTCTGCAGCAGCCATCAATTGACTAAACATACCAGGCTGTATTAAAAAAAAAAAAAAAAAAAAAAAAAAAATTGCATTTATATCTCTCTCAACATTTAAATAAGCTTATGAATTGTCCTGTATACATTTATACTGTCCAAAACTCTTCTTCACCTTTGCTTTTTAATGACTAAAACAATACCGCATTTCAATACTAGTAAAGCAACAACTCTATAAATTGCAAAACAATGGCAGGTGTTGGGTAAGAAGGAACAATGTACAACTCCAAGAATACCACACTGGCCACAACCCAACATCGTAAAGTAACTTTTGGAGTCTTGGCAACCTCACACTCTACACCCTTCCCAGCTACTCTGTTTTTCCTGCACACTGTGCCTAAACTCAGCTGAAAGTTTCCAAAGCATCAAGAGCCTGAGGGCAGCAGTTCCTGAGGAGCAATGCTGGCTCCACCTGTACTACCACCTTTTCTCCTTCGACAGCCAATTATTCAGGGAGTAAACTGTTCTCCCAGCACAGCTCTGACTTACACAGTAGAGACACTTAGGCAAGTGCCTGCTGCATCTCTGTGAGAGCTACGTCAGGAACTGAGGAAGTTTGAGAGGCACAGTGGAACAAAGGGACTAAAAGGAATTTTTCTGCCGTTGTGTGTACAGGTGGAGATACAGGTTCAGACGTAAACCCAAACCCTTTGGGAAAGGCCAAGGCTGTGTGAAGAGACAGCTTTCCTGCTGGCATGGACAGATAATGCCGTAGTTGCTTGCTCACTCTGTGACAAGCAGCAGCTGTAAGGAATTGGCCAGATTTGCCACCCACCCATGTTTCTCCTCCACAAGTGTAGCCTGCTGTTGCCATTTAATTAAAAGAGAACAGAGGACTGCTGGACAGAAACAGGAGTGCAGACAGCCACCAGAGGGACCCACGATCCCGTATGGCAGGGCACATCCATTCCACAGCATGGGGAACAGAGGGGAAGGCCGTCAATGTGCAGCACACAAACAAAATGTGGATGCACACACACAAACAGAACAGATGCAGCTCTATAAACATACATATTATCAGAGCTGCATCATACACACCTAAGCAGCCAAAGGACCAAAAATATTAAAAAGAAACAAACATTAGACTCTTCATTCCTCATGGGATGGAAGCATCTAAAGAATATACATCACGGATACAGCCACAAGGGAAAATAGGGGACAAGGGGCAGAAGGGGAAGTCTTTAAGTGTAAGCAACTCAGCCTTCATTCTTTCACTTGCTGTCAGGTATTGAATTTCTAATATCAATGTGAACAGCAGAAGGCTTCACAGGAAGTCAATTTCTCACTAGGTGTTTAAAGAAAATGCAGTACCCTTTTAAACTCAAGAAAATATTCATCTAGGAAAGGTAAAATGGCAAACTACAAAACAGAAAAACCATCAGGTACTCAGCAAAATTATTAATTGCAGACAAATCAATACTCTGCCAGCATTGACAGAAAATTCTTCCAACACCACAGCTTCCCCACTACTTTCTACTACCAAGAACAGAGTAAAGTTTGTACCTCATTAGCACTTGCTACTAATTTCTTCAAGCCCCAGCTATCTGCTGCCCAGCGATCTGCTACTTCTTTTTCTGAACATATGATGAAATTATCAAAGTAGATATCAGATGTCATAGACCAGAGTTCTAAACCAATAGCACTGACAGGGGTCATCTTGAATGGGTGAAGATCTTCAAAATAGTCTGGGTTTGGTATTTTCCGAGGGCTCCAGATTCCCTGTTAATGGAAACAAATGTAAACACGTTACCTACAGCTCACCAAAAGAACAACTTGCAAAAGAGATTTCAAAATAATAAGAATTTTAATTTAAAAAGATAAGCAGTAGAGTTTAACCTATCTAAAACACAACTGGAAATAGCCTGTAGGATTTTGGCATATGGGTCTCAATTTTATGGCTTAGGGCAGACCTGCTAAGTAATTTTTTCTTTTTTACTGTAGAGGTTACAGAAATAACTGACTCAAAGCGTTAGAGAAAACTTTAGGGAAGGAAAATTCAGCCTTATGATTCCTATGCAACTAGAGCCAAATTTTCTTTGCAAACCTGCTTAGGATCTTACCCTCAAAGACATCAGATTCAAGTACCCCTCAGCCATAACTAATACAAGTAACTCTCTTTAATATCCAGCTGATTACCTCTTATATTTGGAGGGGAAGAAGGTATTTTAATTATCCAAAATTGATGCTTCCTCTAAAATTGAACTGGTAAGGCAATCTGCTTACTGAAAGGCTTCATTTGTTAATACTAAAAAGTAAACTAATTCAAAAGACTCACTTGAAACCATCATGTAATTCAGAATACAATTCTGAAGACCATACTAAATAAATGGTACCAATGCAAACTGTGCAAAAGGCAACTTTAAACATGTAAGTTGTTTTAACACGAGAAGCATTATTGTTTCCCAGTATACTTCAAGGGGAAAAAAGGCAAATTAAAAGCAACAGAATCTCAAATTAATGAGGTATTCCAACTCATTCCAAAATATAAATATACTGCAAAAAAGCCTAAGTAAATATACTACTTTGACTTGCTTGCTCTGCTGAACTGTGTATCTTTTAGCAATGACCCACAATTTGGCTATTACCTGATAGTTAGGGTTATCTATCATAGGTGCTCTCCATTTTCCTTTATACTTTGGGTTATTCTTCATGGGACGCACCCACTCTCCACAACCAGGTGCAGTCTCACATTTTGGATTAGGGATCTGAGGGGCTTCCCACTCCCCATCCATTTCTTCATCCCTAGAGAAAAAAAAAAAAATCCTAACAACTGCTCTAAGGTCAGCCAGGTGTCAAACACAGCAGTCTGAAGTTAGGGTCCATGTATTCTGTTTTAACAACCTCAGAACTCTGACCAGCCCACAGAACTTTACCCAACAGGGTAAACACTTCTTTTAGGAGTGCTACACCTTTTTATTGAAAGGTCACATGTTCATAACTTCCACAGCACGACTAACTTCAATTACATTGCTGCCCCTGCAGACAGCTTGAAAGACTCCTACCTAGGATGCTTACAGATCCTTTTGAGACTTATATTAGGATTTTAAGTTACCAACTTAAACTGTAGTAAATTCTTTCCAAGGGGACCTTTGTATTCTGGTTTTACTTATTTATCTTCAGAAAACAAAAAGCAAGGACAAGTTCATGTTTTTATAGAAAGAGTCCCCCACACCAACAAATATGTGGCCATACCTTACACATTCCAACTGACTACCTCAAAAGACAGTGAGATCTGGACTGACTCCCACAACTAATAATCTGCCACAGAGAACAGTCTTATCTACCAAACACAGTAACAACCTGCACTTACCAGTCCTTTGGTTTTTTTGCATTAGGGTCTGGAACATACTGTGGTTCATCATCAAGCCACCCCTCAGGCTTAACAGCATCAGGATCTTCTATTTTGGCAGGTTCATCTTCATCCCTTCAATTACAGAGGTATGTTAGAAAATACAACAGCCTGAATTTGGTCCAATGTTCTGTTCAGAGGGATACAACTGGCATTAAAGGGATGATTTTCAAAAAAACAACAGAATTAGACTCACTGATCATGAACATTAGACATATAAATAATTATCTGCTTATAAACATCTGGATTATATTTACGTTATTTTATAGTGCTATTTCACCCAGAAATTGCTGGTATCAAGTGGCAGGTGTCAGTCAGGTCTTCCCATTGAGGTTTTCCCAACTTTTCCTGAGTTGCCACAAGAACAGTCATTCACACAGAAGTAGAAATTCATAGTAAATTAAGACTATACGGTAGAAAAACTTCTTATTCTCGTGTAGCAACCTTAGTTACTACTCACAACCATGCAGGGTACAAAATCAGCAAATAATGATTTTATTTGTCTCCTTAGAACATGACCAGACCCCTATACCCACCTCAATTATGTTTTCAAACTTCAGTGCTTTCAGTGAAAGGTATTCCAACTGTCATTAGCAAACCCCAAAACAAAACCAGTCAAATCTTTCAAATAAAATAACCTGTATGTAAAAGACACTGTAAAAATTAAAATGTTCTCCTTACCAGTCATCCGGTTTGACAGCATTTGGATCAGGTATTTTTGGTCTCTCGTCCCAATCATCAGGCTTCTGATCAGTAGGATCATCTACTTCTTTGGAAGGATTCACTGGAGGAATCATATTCTCAAGAAGACTTCCTTTACTGACAACTGTTTGGTCGATTAATATTTCAAATGTATCATCGGGTTTGAGCACTAAATTGAAGAAATTTATATTGAACAAATAAGGGAGCCATTTAATTTTACAGATTTAACCAAAACTGTAGAATAAGCACAGACTTAGTCGAATAACATCTAACAGGACCCTCACTAGCAGAGCAGAGAGACTCTTCACTCAGGCACTGGATCTAGACACAAAACATTGCCCTTGAGGGGATGCATGACCAACATCAGGCCCCCAAAGATGAAAGTTGAAGAAAATTCAATTGCTGAAACATATCCAAACACATTCTAAGAGATTTTTCACAAACCTACCAACTTGGTCAAAATTCTGTGTTTTTATTTGAAAAGCATAGACAGAGAAAAAAAGGCATATCTGTTACTAAATTACAACCTCACACTTGAAAGCGTGGGAACACAAGAACTGTACCAATAACACAGCAGAGAGGATCAAAGCAGCATTTTCTATCAGGTTCTAACCCCTAACAGCCATTTCCCCCAAATGCCACACTGCAAATGCTTCAACATTTGCAAAGAATTTCCTGGATGTTAGCAAGTGTGAGTAACTGAGAGGCCAAGGTCACAGAACTGAGCAGTGTCAGACTCAGCACCCAGATCTATTTCTACTAAGCACTTACAAATGTGCTCACTGGTTAAATAGCAGGTTCCACTGTCCATTTAACATAATGAAGACTACTAAGTAAAAGTAATTACCACTCCATTTTTATGACAGTTTTCTAAAGACAGGTTAAGAAAACCAGAGTAACAGTCTTGTAACAGATTGATAGTATCTAATGATGGCCTTCCAGCCTAAAACTTTTCAACAGTATTAAAACATCCCCAAATGCAAAAATGAACTCCTCATATCACATTTAGATAAAATAAGAAGAAGTAATTTTTAAACTCCTGTTACCAGTCACATAAATGCATTGGAATCACATAGCTCGATGGAGTCTGAGCAATTATAACAGAATAAATGCAATCCAAGTTTAAGTACCTTGATTCATAATTTCTAACAAACAATAAAAACACAGGAATGCATGCATTCCTTTATTATGAGATGCCTGTTATCTAGAAGTTTAAGTCTGCTGTGGCATACTACAGCAATCTATTTAGAAACCACTACATTTTCCCATAGCACAGTACTTGAACATGCCTTCTGTTATTGTTGTTATTATGGAAGTTCAAAGGTGCATTCAGTTTGGCTGGATTTGCAGCATGCCACAGATTAGCCCATTCTCTGATCGCTATTCTTCCTCAGAAGTTAGAAAAAGGGGGTAAAAATTCACTTAACTTTCATTTCTCTGTACAGTTCACTGGTACAAGAAGAATTAAAACCAGCCCATTCTCATTCACTTCAGAGTCTGTGCAGACCTATCTGTCCATGCGCTCTGCTTCAGGTGCAGCTGTTGGTGGGAACTCTTAACATGTGGAAGAGTGGTGTGTGGCATGCCACAGATTTAACTGTATTCCTCTGAACTCTGACACCTGCCTAGAATATTGGGCAGTTGTATATTTTAATATCTCTCCCAGTAAAAATAGTTTAAATATAATAATTACTAAAGGCACTTATTAGTAAAGGTTAGACAGGGCTGGTATGTTTTCTCTTGTAACTGAATATTAAGCAGCAGCATTTGAAAGCTACTTCTATGTCCTGCAGTTAAACCCAGTCATTAACCATTTAATCCAAACCATTAAGCAACCACAACTCACTATTAACAGCTATTACAAACAAACAAAGACTCAATTACAAAGCTTGAGCAGACAAAACCACACTTTTAATCTCTCCTTTCCAATTTAAGAGTTAGAAATCCACTTTAAAGAATTAAACAATACCAAGAGTATAGAGATGTGTCTTCTTGTCCAAATAGAATTTTTTTAGATCTACATCAGGACGTTCAGCATGTTTTTCATCGTATTCTCCAGTTTTAGGATTCTTATGTCTGAAGATAAAGTGTAGTTTGTAATCTTCTCCACATTTATCTGGCCCAAACATAATCGTGTAAGGAGTTTTGTCAAAAAAGTATTCCTGTAGAAGCAAGAAAGTTGAGCATGTGTTATACTGGACATTTTACTACATCACTTTTGCTACTTCTTCTTCTTGGCATAGAGCACAGTTATCTACTTCTAAAACGTAAATGAAAAGTGGTAGGGTAAATCATGAAAGGAACTCAACAGTCCTCTGGGGTTGATGGGTGCTCCCTGCTCTCAGGGAATGGACTAACTCTCAGCCTCTTCAAGGAAGATAAATACATTTATATCTTTAGATTTTATCCTTATGTTAAATAGGAATGCCTGTCACAAATCAAAACACCCAAGTATCTCTCCCTCTACAAACATTACACTAAAAGATGGAAAGGAACTGGTTACTGTTCTTTGTAACAATTTCATTTTCCTATAAAGATAAACCCCAGGATAAAAATATCCAGTATTTTATCAGGACCTTTTTCTCTCTGCATTAAGTAACAGCAACAAACAGCCCTGAAAATATCAGATATAATTCTTCTCCTTCAGAGTATGTTGCATTACACAGTTATGTCAGTATCTTTTGACTATTTATGTTTTCTGTATTTGAATACCCAATAACACGCATGTGCTGTTCAGTAAAAAAATTGTTTCACAAGTTATGAGTTAAGATCCTACAGCTTCTCTTAATACAGAAAGTCATACTAAACATACACAAAAGTCCTCCATCCTGGATATCAGACAGCACCCACGGAGAACCAAGCAGTTCCTCAAATGAACAACTGATAGCAAATATTAAGCAAGATGACATACCAGATTCAAGTCATTGCTACTGGAGAGAAGTTTAATATATGCACCACCACAGTCAATGCCTTTTTGAAAATTCACTTCATATCTGGGCAAAGAGAAAGTGACAAAAACATTCAGAGCATCAGAAAAAGACAAATTAACTGCTAATCTGCAGTTCTCATCATGAATATATTAAGACTGTGTATTAGTACCTACTGTCAAACCACTTCAATGTAAGCAAAATGTTTTAACTTACTAATAAACATCAAGAAAAAATCTGAAGGATTACTTACTGAACAACCAAAGGTTTATCATCAAAAACAAATGCTTTTGTTAGCATTGCGGATATTGCATGATACTTTGCCACTGATTTTAACACTAATCCTTTGTCTCCAGGCACTGTGTTTTCCTTCAGCTCTTCTACTTCCCATCTTCCTAAAACACACACAAAGTTGGAAAAAAATGCAGTCTGAAGTAAAGAAATCACAGCCTTATTGACAGCAAAGAGTTAGCAACCAATAAAGACTAGTTGCCAAAGTAGGGAAGAAATGTTGGCATCAAAGATGTTTTTCCTTGTTATTCTCAAATTTACAAAAATCTCTAAGTAAACTGTAACACTGTTGATCTGTATCTTTAGGTTGTGGTATCCTACAATGGCTAGAGGAACAAAATATTTCTCCAGATCTTAGATTTACTTCTACCATCATCACATAAAAAACATTAGTCACAAAGCACTGTGTAAAGCTAAAGACCTGCATCATCACTTTTTTTCTGCTACACAGATTTAGCATCTTAAGTCAAATCTAATCACAGCGTAGATGAAGTTCCCTCCTCCGCCCCAAAGTCCTTCTAAGAATTATGGTCCAAATTTGGTCCAAAACAAGGCTACAGCTTTGAAAATAGCAGATTTTATATTTACACATTCTCCAAGTTTGGGATAAATACAGCTGAATACACATGTGCCCAATATCCAAAGAACAAAATTTCTTTTAAAAGGGCAGTTACATTTTCTCAGATAAACAGGACAAGATTTACAGGTTTTTTTTCCAGAAAAGAACACAGCAAAAAAACCCTCCTTTTACAATCCACTGGAATCTTGAAGAATGCCTGTGTCAATGTAAAAAGGAAGAAAACATCAGGAGTTTCTCAGCACGTAATAAGAGAAGATTCATGAATTGTGATATGCAAATGAAACAGTGATTTACTTTTATTCAGCTGAAGTGTGATTAATCAAGTAGTTAAGGAAGGGCAGATATGCAAGTCAATAACAAATTCCTAATTTCTTCCAGCCTAATGGACAGGAAGGAGGAAAATTCCACCCTCTTCAGTAGAGCTCTTTCCTGGAAACTAAGGCCAAACAATAATGCAAGGCAGAACAACAAGACTGGAAAAAAGTACTGGAAAGTAGTTCAAAAATATGTCTTTATCACAGACTTCATTAAATGTTGAATTTTCTGACTTCAAGCAAATATGACTGTTCTGACATTAAAAACCATTTTTAATCTAATATGAAGCCAAGTAATCAGAGACCTCATTTCTCATAAGCATCTCATCTGTGTAGCTATCTTCTCTGCAACTTCTTAATTTTACCAATTATTTTTTTGTAACCACTAAATCTAGAATCATCAGTTCTACTCTGTTCTACAAAGAGTTCTGCAAGTTATGCTTCCCTACCACTTTCTATTAACATAACTGATTTCATTTGACATAGTAGCAAATACTTCTCTGTTGCAGTAGAAACTTTCTCTCTTCTCCCCACTCCCTCTTCAATGAAATAAACTCAGGTCACAAAATTATTCCCGCAGTTTACACACCTGCCAAAATTTTAAGCAGCCAGTTCTAGACTAGGAAATCACAAGTGCAAACTGCAATAACTAAACCATAAGAAGAAGTTTTCATTATTGCTTTCTAAATTTGTTTTTGGCTACTCTGAGACTAAAGTGTACAAGAACCACTGAAGAGCCCTACATTCAAGCACAGGCAATCTGAAAAAATATTTGAAGGAAAACATTGTGCAGTTTCTCGTTTCAGAGGCTACACCAAGAGACCAATCCATGAATCAGTAGCAAGACAGATGGAGCCAAACGGAACACAATGCTTTAGAAAACTGTTTAGCAACTGAAATTGAAGTGGTCAATCTCTCTCATGTGATTTCAGAGAAGACAGTTCTAAAGAAACAATACTCGTAAACAAACAGTATTAAATATCCAGATGCCAAAGGCTGTTCTGGTATCATCCATGGCAATACATTGTTGGAAGGACAAAAAAAGTATCTTCACACTGAGCAACATTTCACATCTCAGTTTCAGGATAACTGTCATTATACAAACTAACATTTTTGACCTATGTCATCTAGATATTCAAAGATAAGCTCTGCGTTATTTCTCAAAGAAATAGTAGTTATTTCTCAAAAAGCAACAGAACATCACAAACTGCACAGTGGAGGTAAAGATTAAAGCTCCTTACCATCATATTTAGCAACGTTATCATCCATGTCTTCTTTCAGAGTTACAGACAGCACCCACCTAAAACAACAATGGTACTGGTCATCTGTGCAAAGCTGTACTATTTAAGTAACAAAGGAAAAACAGCTTTTGCTTCTAGGCTGTGAACTTGTAATACTGATTTTGAGTCAGCATCATGGAATTGCGTGTTGTTCAAAGAACATGTAAAGAAAAATTAAAGGAGAGTAGTCTAATCCAGCATTTCAAAATAATTCCTAAAAATGTAAATGAATAGACACCTGTAAGTCTAAAATAATTAAATTCCTGAATTATTTAATCCTGAATAAACTTCAGTTTTATATACAAGTCCAGTTTGGCAGAATGGGACATGCATATAATGTAAATAATGCACAGAAAACAGCAAGTTTCAAGTATAATACCTTCAATATGATAAGAAAAGAAAAAGAAATCAGCCAAAGGAACCTTAACTTTCTCTGACAGTAACAGTACACATGCACAGCAGAGGACAAAAGGGAATGGTAAGTGACAAATGCAGATTCCAAGTGTGCTGCACACAGAAGATCCAACAGGGCAAACACACTCCTGATCGCCTCCTTGCAGTCACATTTGTCCACTGTTAACAGAGATGCTGCAAAAGTACAAATAGCAAACCAGATCCTTGGCCTACAGGGGAGAGATGAGTGAGGATATAAAGCATCTCTACAAGTCATGTGAAGGATTTTCAAGGTCCATTCTCAAAAAAGCTACTCTATTCTTACCTAGTCAGTTTATATGTACCCTTTTCCACACTTTAGGGAAGAAAGGCAGCATGCTGCTTACATTCTCATAAATCTTTCTTCCATACTCCTTAGTCTTATGCAAATGATGCATAGCTAGACCAAAAAATCCCAAGCACTGTAGCTAAAACTTTGAACATTAGGTTTAGTTGGAAGACAAACTAATCTTTGAACAGATCTCAAAAAGCTAGAAACTAGGATGAATGATATCATTCAAGCACCCCCATTAAATCTTTGCATCTGTTAATCAAGGTTTTCAGTGGTTTGTTTGCTTGGGTTTTTTTAACGACCATTATCACCTATTTAATAATGTTTTCTGTCATCACAGGTGCTGCTTTTGCACTTAACGTTTAGAATTGACACATACCTAAAATGAAAAGAAAGAGTTTGCTACTGAAATGTAATGGCACTTCACCTCTCAGCTAGTTAAATCCAACTGGCTAAATCTTTATATTATTTTTCTTAACGTCCACAGATCCAGAGTTTATTAAAAGTTCCCTTAAAACACACACAAAAAAGTAGTACATCTGAAATGCTAAGTGTCCAGCTTAACACTATGATGTATTTGGAGCAAGCATGAATAGCCTTCCCAATTCTAATCCCCCCAAAAAAAATTTTTATAAAGACAGTAGCAGAAAAATGAACACAAAATAAGTCCTGCCACTGTAAGTTAAACTGCTGAAAGTAAAAGTTTATAATTTTAAGGCATAAGCTTACCTAGACATTCCTTCATCAAAGGTTTCTGTAAAATACACCTCCCCAGTTGGCTTTGGAGTCTGGTACACAACCTAGGAGATACATACAGATACATGTCCCAACATAAATTACAATCCTTTGCAATCCAGTCTCATATCTCCAGAAATAGTCCACCCAGGCAGACCAACAGATTTTAGGAATACCTAGCAGCATAAAACCCCTTCCCCACACGCACATTTCAACAGTTTGTGTGCATCCCTCCAACAGATGTGAGCAATTCCACATCTCTGAATTTTAGAAGTTGCTTGCTCTGTTCAAAGCTCATAACTAAAGCTTTGCTAACATCTTGGGTGAAACAAAACCCCAAACTTGTACCAAATCGGCTTCCTCCCTGCTTCCTTCTTTGTATGGTTTCCATTCTTCTGTTTTCCCATCTATTGTCCACATCTATTTTGAAGAACAGCATACAGATTTCCTGCCAAAAGGCAGCTGTGACTGATGAAGTCAAGAAACTGGTCCAAAGTCAAAGTCTCAGTGAGACCAAGGTGCTTTCCACATACATCTTTAGAAGCGGCATGTTAGCACTTGCAGCAGAAAGTTCTGTATCTAGACTGAAGAAAAACCTTTTCCATGTCTATCAGCCACAGGCAGGAGATTTTACCTTTGGCCATAAGAGATTCATTCATTAAGTTCACCGTGTGTGTCACACACACCAACTGAAAAACTCAGCCTGCTATACTAGAGACCCACTCAGTTGTCAAATGCAGATTAACCTGCTCTAGTTATAACCATGCATCTTGTATTTAACCACCTTGAACTAAAGACTTCTGTAATCTTACCTCTATAGAAGATTTATCTCTGTCAATATCAGCTTCTTGGGACTGCTTGTCAAAATTCTCCACTTCAACATCTGCATCCAGATTTTCTTCATCTTCCATCCCTGCAGTCACTGAGCTAATTATCAGGACACCCAAACACAGCCAGTCCCACCGGAAATGCATCTTGGTAATATCTGAAGAATTGAAAGTGATTGGTTTTAAATAGAATTTCAAGGATATTATCAATATTATTTTAATTTTACTCCAGACTTTATTTAAAAGAAAAAAAAAAAAAGAGAAAATAACTACCAGAAAGTGTTGTCACAATAATATTATCTTAATTTGCTTTTTAAAATTTTTTTATTACTGGCTCTCTTTTCCCTCCTGTTTTCCCTATGGAAGTGCCTGTAGCCTGTTCCTTTACCTTGCCAAATCTAGCAAGAATGTGACTGCAATATATTTGCTTTTTTTAAGAACTAAGCAAGACTGCTTTTCTCATTCATCAACAATCTGAACAAATAATTAAATTTAATCAGTCTCTACAATGCAGCCATAAGTAACAGCCCTTTCATTATGAAAAAGAAAAAAAAATTACAGATTTAGGATGTATTATTATCCACTGCCAGAATTGGATTTGCATTTGCCCCTACTCCCAATGACTACATTTAAATAAGTGCAGAGTGCATAGTGGCTCCAGCAGTAAGTGGCAAAAGGAAATGTAAGATGGTTCCAGAAAATAGTTTCTGCTTCAAAATTATTATCCAGTAATTTTCAAGTTTAAGTTACATACAACAAGACTTTAGGCTTAAATGCAAATACCTTCCTAATTTCAGGGAAACCTGAAAATCTTTAATCTGCATATATGTCAATAGTAGACAAGTGCCCCAGCCCTTTCAATCTAATCTGCTGAGAAAAAGATTGTTGCCCAGTATTGTCTGCTTCAGGTCTGTAAGACATACATTTCCAATTTTATGTTAAGAGTATCCAGTGGTTTGAGGAAGTGCAGTGTCAAAAATGCCTGTGGAAGTTTTCTCCAAGGTCTTGCAAAAATGCTTTCTTCTGAAATTATTTCTGTCTCTATTTGGAAACAGAATGAAGACAGATTCTAGACACCTCTGCACAGATATTTGTCATTTGGTCCTTACTAATTTCTATTCACAGTAAGCTTAAATAAATGCTGGTATTTATTTTTGCTATTGTAAGACATTTTCAAGCCTTGCATTACTTGTTACTACTTGCATTGCTAGTTACACTAAATGCTCTGGTGCAGAGGTGCCTTCTGCAGCTGAGAAAGCAGCCACCCTCTCAGTTACATCACCACTCCTTAGAGATTACATCGTTTACCACTACAACTCTGATATCCCAGCAGTTAGAGATACTATCTTGTATTGAAAGTGTGAGTCTCCTTCTTTCTTCCTGGTTTTATCCAACTTGGTAAGCAATTCAAACATTGTAACTGCACCAATTATTATTTCAACATTCATGTTTTTAGCACCTGCAAGTTTTATCAAGCAACACATACAGATATCAAACAGTATCAGGGCTTTATTTCTTTTAAGATCTATTAATTTAATATTAACTGCACTGACTATATTTAGAGCTAAAACACAGGATTATCATAAAGAAGTGTTTCACACAGCAGTACTATAGTACTAGTCCATACTAGGAAATAATCAAGAGCCTCTTTTTTTGGGACTAGCACCTATTTTCCACAAAACTACATTAATCATATTACCATTCTTATTTTCTCCCCCACTGCTATCCACAATCCCTGCCATTCTTTGTGGGACTTTACAACCTGGCTTGAAGATGGTGACTTTGTGGCTCCCTCTTTTTTCAGGTGATGTATTTCAATAGTTATCTTCAAATTTAATTAGGGTTTTGTATTTGACTTTATTTAAAAAAATTAGTTTAAAAACTAGAGATATTGTTAATTCATAAACCTCCTTAGCAGTTCTAGAAGTTAAAATAATCTTGCCCTGAAGATTTAAAGTAATTGAGTTTATCACAGGTGAACATTTAATCCTATGGTGTATTTTTGAACACCTTTGCCTGAGGAGTATCAGTTTTACCAACCCCATTTTCTTGCTCCTTAACCATCCTATTAGGACAAGAATTAGTCAAAGAATTCCACATCAATACCTTCCGAACTCCTTTGCTCCTAGCTGAAGTATTAACTATGTATCGGACCAGCATTTTTAGCACACAGCTTGCCTACCTTACCTTAGCTAGTTTGTCCTGCAGATGCTCTGTGCTTCTCCTGAGGCAGAGGCACCACTTTCTCTCCCAGTACATTTCAGGTATGTTTGTGTATGATCCAAAATACTTTTCACTTACATAACTGTAGTTTTACTGCAATTAGTCCTATTCACTTGTGTTCCATACACAAACAAGGGCATCCAAGGAGCCACACTAGTATTCCCCTTTGCAAACAGCTCCCTGCCAAAATTCCTGATGCTTTCACTTTGTTCCCACTAAATCTTATCACTACACCCTGATCCTACCTAGGACTTCCCTAATTTCCTTCAGCTTTCAATTGCATCTTTTACTTCTTCCTTCAAGAAGAGAAGGTGCATTTTAACTTTTGACCTTTTGATACACTTTTAAAATAATCCCAGAAATGCTGAAATGTGTTATCAAGACCAACTACACTCAACTACCAGGCAAAGATGGTTTTAACCAACCCATGGTATCTTTCACTTTTGTGAACTCTGCCACACTACATCTTAAAATTTAAAATAAATCTTTCAACTAAGCCAATGAGTTTCTGGTCTCAAAACAGAACTTCACACTACACATTTAATTATCTTTAAAACCTACTGAACTTCCCTAATTAACACATGAAGACCTATGAGAAAATTTTCTTACTCTATTTTCAAGGTAGCAATGAAAATAAGCCAAAAGGATTCCCACTGTTAAAATTTCCTCAGCAGAACAAAGCAGATTAGAAGTCTACGTCTCTCATAAAACCCCAAACATATTTACTGGCAGTCTTGTCAATGCATCTTATCAAGTTCAGACCTGTAACTTTAAGCTTAAATTTTGGATAGCTTGGTCCCTTTTTACCCTGGGTAACCACAGCACAGCTACAGAAGGGCATGTCAGAAGGACCTTTAAGCCAGAAGTACTATTGCAAAGCATGCTCCAGGGACCAGCAACAGTGCTGCAACATCGGCAGAATACTGCACCTAAAGTAACAAGCTGCTTTTTCTGAGACACAGACGAGCATTTATAAAAGACAATGGCAGAAGCTGAAAACATATTCTGACAGGATATTAATTTTTTTTTTTTTCCCCCACGAGGACAAGTAAGCAGCGGTAGAGGCTGCCTAGTCTCAGTCCCTGGGGTTTTCCAAGACAACCCAGATAAAACCTCTGAGCAAGCTGGACCAGCCTCAAGGCTGTCCCTGCTGCCAGCAGCAGGTCAGGAGAGACCTCCTGCTGACCCTTCCCACCTGAATGATTTGATTTGGGTCGTACAGCGCAAACGCGTCAACCCTTGTAACTCAGCACCATGGGCTTCTGTGTATTGTATACGTGCCACAAGTTGGTAGCATCATTATTCCGTCTGCTGCAGAAGTAAGCAAGAGGTCGGGATCTTTTAGATAACTGGCTTTTTTTTCTGGACTCTGAAAATGGTCATGCCTCTTCCATGTAACTCTCAGAGTTCTGGATTCTCAAGCAGAAAGGGAATAAGACAGCCATTCTCACTCTGAAGTCCAAAGCTCCTGCATCCAGTATCAACACATGGGCTTTTCACAGAGTCAAATATCACTTCCATGCAAGGCCACGAAAAGTGGAGGATTTTTTCACACACCCCTTCTTCCATCCGTAACCATGAGCTGCAATTGTATTCCCCCCTCATTCTGCTACATTGGCATCAACCCGACATACGACAACATCCAGCTGAAACTCCTCCAGGAAAAGCAAGCAAGAATCCTTACACTTTAAATTTTTCCTTTATTGGGTTGTGGAAACTGTACTTCCCTCCCTTTACCCGAGATGTTAAGCCCCCTGTGCTGGAATGGATGCCGAATGTGAAATTCAGCATTACTCCAGCCGCAATGCTGCTCTCCTGCAGCTGCCTCGAGATATTTTGTTGCTACAGCGAGCTCGACTAAAACCTTCAAGCCCTTCTATTCCAATCTAAAAAACAGACGTTTGGGTCAAATGGCCAGCCGGTGTTTTGTCAGTAGCCAAAACGAACCCGCTTTTTGGGACACCTCGAGGTAAGAACGAGGGCAGCAGGCGCAGCAGGCGCAGCGCCCATCGTTCACCGCCGAGGCCGCGCTCCCCTTGCCCGGCCTCGGGTCAGGGGCCGAGTTCCCAGACCTCCCCCGCGGCCCCTTCACCCAATTCCCCATCCCACCTTCGGGACCCGCCGCCGCCCGTGAGGGCTGAGGGGAGCGGGGCGGAGCAGGGCGGCCACCGCCCCCTCCCCTCGCTACGCGGGATCCACACGCACCTCCCGCCGCCACTGCGGGCTTGGGCGGCCGCCGCTCCTCCCGGCCTGGTTACCAAGCACCGCGACGCAGCTCCTCCGAGGGCGGGCGTTTACCGGCGGTCCAGGCGCTGCCCGGCCCGCGGCGGGCGGTTACCGGCGGCGGGAGCCGGAGCCGGAGCCGGAGCCGGCCGCTCGTCCCGGCGCATCCCCGGCCGCGCACGCGCGCAGCGCACCCGCCGCTCCCGGGGATGCGGAGCAGGTGCCGCCGCTCGTGCCGCGCCGGCCAATCACGGCTCAGCGCGCGCGGCCCGGCCCAGCCCGCGCGCACGGCACGGCCGAGCGGAGCCGCCGCGGAACGTGTGTGTGGGCGCGGGAGATTGGCAGCGAGCCGCGCCAATCCGAGCTGCCCGGCCTGGGGCGAGAGCCAATCGGCGGGGCTGGAGCCGCGGCTGTCGGCCCGCCCAGAGCGGGGCGCCTCAGCCAATCGGCGGCCCCGCCCCTCGGCGTTCGGCGCCGTTGGCGGGGCTGTGGCCGTGTGGCCGTGGTCCATCGCCGTGCCCCGCACGCCTGCGGCCAGAGAGCGGCCAGGAAAATGACTTTTCCAACCTGTAACCTCGAATTAACGAAAGCCTCAGTTACAGCTGCACCCTCACCGTGACGCTTGAATATACGTGCCGCGAAGCAGAGCTAAATAAAAACGTTTTAAATACTAAAGCCAAGTTCACGTCTGCCTTTTGTAGTGAAGACAGATGTTGGCAGGCCCCTTTCAAAAGTCCCTTAAAAGATTTAAGACGAGAATGGAAACATATCATTCAGAGAAATGAATAGCTGTGCTCCAGTGAAAATTACAGTTGTTTGAATAAAACATTATTAAAATTGAACTGTTGAAAGTCGTGTGTTTAATTTTAAATTAGTTGTTTTAATTAATTGTAAGCAGTGCCTGCTTTTAGCCAGCACTAGTTTTCTAAACAGACTTATTGTTACTGTGATCATTAAATCAGTGAAACCTTAAGTTTGCTAAAAATAACCTGACAAGCTTCAATAAACAGAGCCAAAGGGTGCTAAAGATTGGACAACTGCGATCTTAGGTTTGTGGCCCTTAAAGGATATTGAAGTAACCAAAAGACAGGAGATCCCAACTTTTCAGGCATTAGACTTCCCATCTGAGAAAAAGACGATAAAAGGACTAAAGGATGTGGACCAAATTAGCATGAATAGCACGAAATCAATAACCATTAGAGGATAGAATACTAATTAACGAAGAGAATTTTGTAGCTTGGAACCAATGAGCGTTAATTCCTTTCTTCACAAAAAATGTATACGTAAGTGAAAAAGTTTCGTATCTGTGCCAGCACAGAGGCTGAAACTCATCCACATCGTGGACAAGAATAAAGTAATGCCTTACTCCCTCTAACAATAAAAAGACAAGTGTTGAGAGAGTCTTATTTTTCCCAGTGTTTACAGAGGATTTTGGTAACAGAACTAGCTTGAAAATTGTGGTTTCTTACCACACAGACGTTTAACGTGATTAAGTACATGCACAATGAGCCTGAGGTAGATCTTATTTTCGAGACTTACGTTTTAAACCACATGAAATTACTGAAGAAAAATTTCCCATTCAGTGAGCCTGGTGATCTGGTTTGTGATCTGAAACTCTTCTCGGAGTTATTTTTTTTCACTTACGGTTTACCACCTTGGGTAATCACAATCACAATGCCTGGACTTCAAAACCAGTCACTTGTGAAGTTGGAGGAAGTTTCTTATTCCGTCGACCTGAACTGCAGCCTTCCTATGGGAAGGCTTCTATATTCAGCCTTTGATCTGGCCTCAGAGCTGTGGTTTGTAAAGGTTCAGTGCATCAGTTTATTACATGGAAAACTACAGGTAAGATCTTGCTTGCAAGGTGGAAAAGAAGCTGCAGGTGTTCCATAACCACTCCTTGTGAACAAGGCCAGCTAATTCACTCACCAGTGGTGGCTGTTGCCAATAACTCACAGAAGTGTTATGGCTGAAGTATTCTTCCACTGCACTCCCTTGCTGTAAAATTCCTGGGGCTGGATTGTTCACTTTTCCACTATTGCTTCTTCAGTGAAAAATCCAGAATTCCTCTTAGGAGGTTCCTTTGGTTTTACACTGGCTCTGCAGACTGTGCAAGAAACCTCTGCTCTTACAAAATCACGGAAAAGAATTAATGGTTCTTGAGAAGCATTAATTATTCACACCATCAACTAAAACCTCATTTACATCAGAGTGAGGGGAAGGGTATTCTGTGATTGCAACAGTTATGTAAAATATGTAAAAGCAGAAACAAGGAATGAAGCACCAGGCTGGCAGCACAGAATGAAAAATTTCATTTAAAAATATATTTTTTTTTCAAGTCCAGTCATTTCCTACTATAATTTCAAGTATTCTGATGAGGCTTTTTGAGTATGCTTCAACAACTAGAGAGAAATCTTATTTCATTGCGAAAATAAGATGTTTTGGTAGCAAAACCTATTATTTTAGTATAATCTGTTTCCACTGATTTAAATAATTGCTCTGAAATTTCCCCCTTAATGACACTGACCTGTAACAAGTAAGTGTAAAGCACCCTGAATGCAGACACTACTCCCAAGAGTGAATCTATGGCAGAGGCAGCAGTGGCAAAATAGGGTTTTATGTTTTCATTGTAAGTGCTGAAGGATGAAAGTGTCCCCCAGTATAGCTCTAAGGATGCTGCATTACTGCACTAATTCTGAACTGGAATTAAACCCCTAACCTCATGAAGGCTGCAATATTCGGTCCGATATATGTATGCACATATATTTATATATACATAGAGCACGACAGTATATAAACAATCTTGTGTGTAAATTTCTAAATAAAGTAAAATAAATAAACAATAAACCTCTATGCAATGTTATCAAAATATTACTAGAGCTTGTCTTTGAAAAAAACCCACTCTTCTGAATTGTTTAATGTAAAATAATTAATTCCATCTCATTCTAAATGAAAAACACTGTGGCATTAGGAATACAACTCTACATTAATGTAGCCCATTGAATACAAATCCACATTTTGCAGTTTATTTGCTGGTGTCAGGATACAATGCCTATGCAGGGGAATCAGGGTGCAGTTGTGCTTCATGTGCTAAGGATGTGATACCAGAATTCTGCCCATTTATAGGTAGATGTCCAAGGTGGATTGTCATTTCCCAAAAACTTTTCAAATGAGACTACTGTGGTTTACTTTTTATTTTCAAATTTATGTTGAATTTGAACTTGCAACAAGGATTGAAATACCAGTACACACTGATTATCTAAATCAAGGATCCAAAATTTTATTTAAATAGATTTTCTTTCTACAAAAATATAGTCACCCATAATACCCTTATTTCCCGTAATTAATTCAATGCACAATTCACTGAGAAGTTTTACAATCTTCCAAAAAACACCTGTTTAAGTTTCAAGTTATTCAAAAGGTAACTTGTAGGCACTTCTCATTTAAAAATATATTTAACGTAACTTATGCTACATTAAGGCTGAAACGCATTTAAGTTTGAGATAAATTTTCATAACATTAAGTTATTCCTGTGAACTGCTTTAAATACTTGCAATGAATATTGACAACTTTTGCTTCCGTTCTAATTTCCCTACAAAATTGACCAGTGTTTTTAATGGAGTTGAACACTGTGTCCTTAATATTTTTCAGAAGTGTCCGTATTCTTATTTCTGGTGAAACTTTTTATACCTTTATGCTTTAGTCCCTGAGGCAGGCTATAATGCCTTATCAATTGTTTATAGTAATATTTATTTAATGTTGCCAAACTAAGGTGAGATTTTTATATATGACATATTACTCAAGAACATTTTATAGGAATTACTTACATTCTTTTCATATACCTTGTCATGTTACAACCTAAAATTTATCTCAACTCTGTCCTAATGCAGAGTATTAATAATTAAATGGGTATGGAATTGATCTTTTGACCCAGTCTTTTTTTTTTTTTCCTGTTGTTGCAGTCAGCCTTCTTTTCAAGCAATACAGGACTAGCGACACATCAAAAGTGTATTTTTTTCAGTTTTCAGATGTCTTGATAAATACCTGCAAAAAACCCAAAATCTGTTAGTTTCTAAAATCTTCTGAAGCTTTTCCTATGACATTAGTTTTCCCCTTCTTCCAGCTATGGCTAGTGTTTAAGGCTGTAGAAATTCTCCTCAGTAACTTCTGCTGAGTATTTTCTATTTATGGACTTACTGACATTTGAAAAACTTGGAAGAATTAAAAAATCAGAGGTTCATCTGAAAATGTTGACGTAATTAATATCCAAGATGGTGACTGAAAAAAGCTTTGTTTGTCAAAACCCAAGTCCAAGCTACTACAGCTACAGCACTCCAAAACTGGAGAATCTTCCCATTTGTGCGTTTCCAGCACTTTCAGTGAAGTACATTTAACTTCTCTTCTGAAAATAATATAATTCTTCACTTGTGGTTTTCCACACAAAATTCCACTCAAAATTAAATAAGATAAATGATTGGCAATGCTATACATTTGGAAGACTCAAAATTCATTTAATAATGAATAATAAAAATGCTTTTATTGAAAGCTTACCTCACTCAGTATTGCCCAGACGGGAGAATCAGAAGTGACTGACAAACGAATAGCCTGTATTCTTCCTATGGACTGGCTGATGCTGCCTTCTGCAACGCCATTTTCAAAAGCCCCTAAAAAAACCCCAAAAAACCAAACCAGAATACCCATAAGAATATTTATTAAAATGAAATACACTTCCAAGCAAACTTGTGAAAAAGCTCTTAATTACAAGCTATAAATTAAATCCAGAGTACATCAGGGAAAAAAATGTTATGGAAAAGACTCATGGGTTGAAATAAGGACAAGGAGAGATCAATCAGTCATAAATTACTCTCAAGGGCAAGCCAGACTTGATTTGGGAAAAAAAAAAATTATTCATATCAGAGTAGAGTAATGAGAAACAAAACCAAATCTTAAGAACACCTTCCCCCTACCCTCCCCCTTCTTCTTGTGCTAAACTTTACTCTTGATTTTCTTTACCTTCTTACCCCCAGGTGTGCAGGGGGAGAGGGAATGGGGGTTGTGGTCAGTTCATCACATGTCTCTGTTGCTCCAGCGTCCTCAGGGGAATCAGAATGGCATCCTGCCCCTCCTTTCTCACTCACCTTGGTGTCTGCAGAGTTCTCTCATGCATTCTCCCTCCTCTCTCCAGCTGCAACTGCTGTTACACAGAACTTTTCTGCCCTCTTTTTACATATGTTATGCCACAATACACTACGCCTCTCATCCCCGATGGATTCAGCCTTGGCCAGTTGTAGGTCTGTCCTGGAGCTGGCTGCCACTGGCTCCACTGGACATAAGTGAAATTTCTGGCAGTTTTTCATTGAAGCCACCCCTGTAGTTTCCCCTCCACCCCAGCTACCAAAACCTTGCCATGTGAACCCTTCACAGGGACTGTAATTAGTTCTCCTTCTGATTAGATGTCTTGGATATTGCCACTGATTGTATTTAAACCAAAACAGGAGAGTCATTGATCAAACACCATACACTACAATATGCAGTAATGCAAAGGGTTTCTTTTCCTTACTAGTTCACCTTGGAATGTTGAATTTATCAGAGTTCATGAAATCCTTAAGAGCAGAAACATTTTATATGTAGGAAAAAAATTTCTGGTTTTGAAATGACAAAAAACAATTTACCTATTTTTAAATATCCATCTTTGGTTGCTGGGGAGTTAAATTTACTTCCATTATCAGCCAATTCTTTTCTTAGTGTTTCCTGTAAAACATAAAATAGTAACATTTCAAGAAGTATTTTCTAGGGTATGACATTTTATGCTGAATATCATTCTGAAAATTAAATACAGTTCTAAATGAGAGACTTACATCAGCTGGCAACACTTCCACAGTAGTGTTAAAAAGTTTATCACCAGGGTGCTCCATGTTTCCACTTCTGAACAAGTACCTGATGATAAAGGTGTATTATTTCCAGGTATTTTATAATTTAGAAGACTTCTAGGGAAGTAAGTCTTTCCAGTTTGGAAGGAAAGTTTCAGATATCTTTTCTTTATATATATTTTGGGCTAGAGAGGATAGAAATAGGCCTTGAAACTATAAACCAAACCATAATATAGTATTTTTATTTAAAACAGAATATTTAAACCTTCTTTCTCTGGGACAACAAATAGAAGTGTTCCCCTTTGTAGTGCTCAAGTTCCAAATAAATTAACTTCCCATGTTTAAATGGCTAAGGAAGATCTGCCCTCTGATCTGTTCCTAGAATTGTAAGACTCAAGTGGAAAAGGCTACTGGGAGGTGAGCAGCAGCAAAAATTTCTGTTTCTACTTGGCCATATACTACATGCCAGGAGAATTCCCCTCTTCTATCAGTACTGATCAACTCAGGTGCTTCTAAACAATTTCCTTTATAGCCAATAAGCAAGAGCATTGACCAAACAAGAATCCAAGCAAAACCATCTAAGAATAAAAATCCCTGTTTGGTTTTAAGTTTCTAGAATTCAGAGTTCTTAGGGTTTTAGATCCAGAAAGAACTAAAATAATTTAAATCCTCAAACTCTCTCCTCTGATATCAAGTATTCAAGGCTTAAAACCACCAAATATTATAGGATTAACCATACATTTTCACAGACTGGCAATGTAATGGGGCTGGGACCAGCCATTAGACAATACCATATGTAAGTTAGCTTCATGCAATGCAGCTTCTCAGTAATAGGAACATGCTAAACTACAGCCAACGCAAGTTTCAGAAAGCATTAAGCAGTTAATTACTACAGAACACCAGTGTTTATTGTAACAGCTGTCATTCACTAGGGGGAGATACAGACTCAACATCACACAACAGCCTTTCTGTTGGCAACTGTGCAAATAAAGCTTTCACTGACACCATTGATGAAATTCATCAGTTAAATACAAATTTGAGAAACATCATGAGAGAGTACAAAATATCTACCTGAAGAAATAAAAGGAAAAAAATTAAGAAGCCTTCTAATTGCTAATGAAGAAATGTATTTCAGGAAGAAGAGCAGATAAATAGCAAATCATGGATTTTTTTTTCAGCAACAAGGTTTATGCAAACAGTTGAGCACCGATAATTTCAAACAGACTCAAGCATTTCCAAATTGGATATATGTAGGCTTCCATGTTCCATATCATGTAATACTTACTTTTCAACGTCTAGTGGATTTAAAAATGTGAACCTGATGTAGTCACCTGCCATCGGAGCTAAAGCCCAAAAAAAGTTTTGTCCTTTATAAACTTCTTCCAAGGTATGTTGCTCGTATATTCTTAGGCTTGTATCCACTTTTGCAGGTGGATTATTATGTGCTTTATATAGCAGACTTTTTCCAAAATCTTTATCCTGTTGATATAAAGAAATGTCATTTCACCCATACAATGGAAAAAAAAGTGCATTGATATCTGTAATTACTACAGGAAGCTACTCCAGAATATAATCATCTCCATGTGAAAAAATATACAACCTATTTTTAATTTATATAGAATATTAATTTCAGTGCAATCACTGGGACTCAACGTTACAATTTGTAGACAGAGCTATACTGATTGTGTCTTATCTGCCAAGATTCAAAAATAAAAATCTTCACAGGAGGCTATTTCATAGCTGTCTAGTGTTGCAGCAGCCCTCTTGTTAGAGGGTAGAAGTGAGCCCAGACACAGACTTCTTGTTTACCACAGCATGAAAAGGGTCCTGGGTTATTCCTCTTTACAGCTCAGCCATCCTGACTGCAACCATTCACTGACTCTGGCTGCAGCAAGCTCCTGCTGTAGGTTTCCCTTGCAGCCCCTGACTGCTGGTTATTTCTGGCTGAACTGTGACTGCAGGTACCAGTTTGCAGACTCTGACTGCAGGCTTTTACCCAGCTAGACTGTGACTGCAGGCTTCAACAGCAGGCTCTGACTGCAGACCCAGACTGACCTCACAGCAGGGATTCTCTCTCCCCAGGATCCTTCTTCTTCATCCTCTCCTTCATGCTCCTCAAGATTACACTTCCAGAATGATCCTCCCCTTACCAGCCAGCCCCCTCTTTTATCTCACTCATCCTTGTTGGATATAGCTGTTACTCATCAGAGGAAAGGCTGTATTGATTAATTAACACAGCTGTTACTTATCAGGGGTGAGGTCACCTGTATTCCCTTCTCCTACAGTCTAGGATGCCTTCTGTCAGAACATGTGATTCCTGGGCTCTGCTAAGGACTACCTGAATCTCTGGTCTCAATCTTCCAGTTGAGAAGTCTTGTCACTAGTCTAGATGGCACTGTCAGGAGATTCCTGAAGTCTGGTTCATCATTGCTCATGTCCTTATCAGATATGTGGTTTCCCCTCCAAACTCTCCATGAAAATCTGTGGCCATCACGTCAGGCACACCTTGTCCTACCAATATACCTTCTTAATTGTCCCTCATATTGGGAATGTGGAGTGCTCAGCCAAAACAAACCATCATGGCTTTGTTTGCATGGAGCAGAGCATCTGAAACCTTGTGTTGTGAGGAGGGTTCCTATATGCCATGAAATGCTGCTGTTCAGATGAGAGATTCAAAGGTGTTTGTGCAGGAGCAGTGCTCCACCTGCAGCTTAGAGGCCAGATCAAAATTCTCTACCAAATCTGCAAAACAACATAATTGGATATGGAAATGCCACCTAATGCCAAAGATGTGGTCCTTGAAACTCATTTGAGAACTAAGTCAGAACACAAGCATATAATGCAAAAAATATGGAATTAGTTTATTCTTACTTTCAAATTCTGTACCTTCCCAGCCAATGATGAATGAATCCCCACATGCTGAAAGAGAGATGGTTTAGCACGGATACGTAACTTTGACTTTTCCATTTCACAGTGTGCCTAGAAAGAAATTAAAAGGGAGTGAAGGATTATTTAACCAAGGAGAGAAAAACTATGTTCCATAAGGCAATTTCATTATGTAGTTAAGGGTATGGGTCCAGATTTTTTATCCATATTTAAATGAGTAAGCCTTAAATTAACAGTCACCTTATGTCAAACACACTGTTTTCTAGATGAAAACTCCTAATTCTGCTCATGCTGTTATTTAGATTTGAAGGCTCAACCACCAGTAATTCAGAGATTTCTGCACAGTATGTGATGAGTCACAACTCAAATCTGGAAAAAAGTGGACTCAAATCTGAAACATTGATTTCTTAGCTGTTCCTGGCAAATTTTATTTCAACTCTTAGCCTTGCTGTATCATTCTAATTAAATTACTTTGACCAAAACTGACCTTCTTAAGATAGATTCTGGTTAGATTTCAATCTTCATAATTTTACCTCTTTCTGTTGTGTTTGGGAGGCTTTTAACGTATTATAAGTTGTGGATCTTTTATCCCATAATTAGATAAAGCCCTTAAATATTGTGTTTCAAACAGTTTTCCAGTTTACTACACCTAGGACACAATGTACATCAAGGAATTAAATAACTGTAATTAGTACTAATATTGGAGTTTCTTGATCTTTGAATGATGGCAAACTATTTCTTTAAATGTGATTTTTTTTCTTTGCATATATAGAGCATTGTAGTTTGATACAGTGACACAAACATGCCACAGTAATTAATACAACAATGAAGCATAATGGCAAGGAACAAAGCAAAGAGCTAAAATGAGACTCCCTGGGTTGTACTCTTGGTGCTGCCACAGAATTATTATATGAGTTTTGAAGATCATTTAACTTTCCTGTATCCCAGGTCTCATACCTTAAAATTTGAAAGGATAACGTGCTTACCTCTTCCATCAAGTGCTTTCAGTTCTATAAAGGAAAAATGCTACATTAACTATATCAATGTCTTCTAAAGCCAGAAGTGATTAAGTCTTCACTCAGCTGGCTTAAAACCATCAAAGCTCATGAGAGATTTATGGTTTCCACAGGAGTACTAATTAAAAGTTCAAAACACCCTGAAAAGCTATTTAAGAAATGAAGCATTTTTATTTTTGTCCACAGCAGGTGTTCAGCAAAACAATGTAAAGCCACAATACATTGTGTGCAAATTGATTTACTAGCAGCTGTTTCTCTGAAAGGCACACTATACTTCCATAAAGAAGAAATAATTTTAAGAAAATAAATTTGTCATCTTTCTACTGACAGGATTTTCAACTCATTCCCTGCAAGAATGCAGGCTCTAGAATGTCTTATTTTGTGCTATGACGGCACTACCAAAAAACATCTGCTTCTGGCAGCAGCTGAAAATAATCAGTGGCATGAGGCAGGCTTGGTCATTTCTGCAGAAGCTGAGATAAGGCTGCTTGTTGAGTCAGAGCTTCCATCCTTGGAGCCTGTAGTTCCCACTGCATGTGATAGACAGAGGCCACTGCCTATGATCACAAAACCAAGAATGGTTGTGTTCAAAGCAACCTGTAAAGACCATCTTGTTCTGACTCCCCTGCCATGGACAGGCTTCCACTAAACCAGGTTGCTCAGAGCCCCATCCAGCCTGGTCAGAAACACTGGATGTAGCATCTACACCTTTCCTGGGCAACCTGTGCCAGTGACTCACCACTCTAACCATAAAAAATGTTTTACTTATATCCAATCTAAACATACCCTCTCTTTTCAGTTTAGGACTGTTACCCCTTGTGTTGTCACAACACATAAAAAGACCTTCTCCCTCTTTCCTACAAGCTCCCTTTAGGTACTGGAAGGTGCTATATGGTCTCCCCTGAAGCCTTCTCTTCTTCACTCTGAAGACCTCTGACTCTTTCAGCCTGTCTCCAGCCCTCTGACCATTTCTGTGGCCTCTCCACCTGCTCTAACAGGTCCATGGCTTTTTTTTTTGTACTGGGGACCCCAGCAGTGAATGATGGTTCACAGCAGGTAAAGTAAACGTGACAAAGCTTCTGAACCATGCAGAGATATGATGGCTCTGATCATCATAGACTGTCTTCTCCAACTTGGTGAGCAGATGTAGATGAACCTTGATATGTTAATAGTCAGTCCAGGCTGAAAACTTGGACAAGGTTGAGAAGTGGGCCCATGGGAATATCATGAGTTTTAACAAGACTAAGTGCTGGTGCTGCACCTGGGTCAGAGCAACTTCCAGTTTCAATTCAGGCTGGGGATGAACAGAAGGACTTGAGGGTGCTGGTAGAGGAGAGGCTGGACATGACCCAGCAATGTGCACTCAGCCCAGAAAGCCAAACATGTCCTGGGCTGCATCCAAAGCACCGTGGGCAGAAGGGGAGGGAGGGGATTCTGCCCCTCTGCTCAGCTCTGGTGGGAGCCCCCCTGCAGTGCTGCATCACCTCTGGGTCCCAGCACAGGAGGGACATGGAGGTGTCTTGCTGAATGCAGAGGAGGCCACCAAGGTGATCAGAGGGCTGGAGCACCTCTCCTTTGAGGAAAGGCTGAGAGAATTGAGATTGTTCAGCCTGGAGAATAGGCTTTGGGAATTGCAGCCTTCCAGTACCTGAAGGGATCCTGCAATGAACAGAGAGAGAGGCTTTTTACAAGAGCCTGGAGTGACAGGACAGGAAGGAATGGATTCCTTCTAAGGTAAAAGACAGTAGGTTTGGCTTAGCTGTTAGGAGGAAGTTCTTTCCTGTGAGGATGGTGAGGCACAGAAATGGGTTGTCCAGGGAAGCTGTGGATGCCCCACCCCTGGAGATGTTCAAGGCCAGGTAGAATGGGACTCGGAGCAATCCAGTCTAGTGGAAGGTGTCCCTGCCCATGGCAGGGGGTTGGAACGAGATGGTCTTTAGGGTCTTTTCCAACCCAAACAATTCTATGATTCTACATAAACACATGCCAAACATCCATCACCACAGGATGGCACACAGAAACCACAAACAAGTGCCCTGCTGACCCTCCTGTGTAGCACAGTATGTGATCACTCTGTGATCTTTGTGTGTCACTTTGTGACACTCTTGGTTGGAAAGGAGAAAGTGTGAGGAGTTGTCAGCTTGCCTTCTCTGGCTCCTATAGGAAAGTTCAATGCTTTAAGCTGTCAAACAGAGAAGGTACTACAGCTGGGATTCCCCAGCCTTCTCCCAGTCTCCATTTTCTGCATTCTCATGAATAGTCCCAGCAGGTCATGCCACTGGTCCTTCCCACCCAAGGGCCACGTGAGACTGATTTGTCTCTGTAGGTTTTCATTACCCACAGCAACTGAAATTGCAAATGCAGAAGTGAAACTCAGTAGAAACTTGTGGACACCACTCTGCTTTGGCTTGGTCAGAGCAGACTTCCATGAGTTGCCTGCCTGCCTTTTGGGAATACAGCTTAATTTTAACCTGGTAGGAATCAGGTCTTAGAAGATGGAGCAGCCATAAATAAAAGTAAAGTATTTCACCTTTTGGATGTAAATTGGCACATTTGATCTGGAATGGGTGATGTCAACATAATAGCATCTGGTTTTTAATCTGTTTTCACAGGCAGGCAAGAACTTAAATTAAGTTTCTAACTTATTCTAACTCCTATGAGCAGGAGTTAACTGCTAACTCCTAATCCACAGAGCAGGATTTAAAACCTTGCTCCTATCTGTATGAGTGGGTCTGGAGATCCTGCAAAACCAGGGACCTTCCCAGAAGTCACTTATGCTACAGGGTAAAACTTGAAGCTTGTTTGTTCCACTCCCCTTAATCTCCTGCTCTGCACAACTGCTGTCTGTTTCTTCTTGCTCCTTTATCAACACAAAAGTAACGTGCAAATCCTGGAGCAGCAACTGGCTGCACCAGTTAAAACTCCTGAACCCTAAAACCCAAGAAGGAGCAGAAACTCTGGGAAGTCCAAAGTAAGTCCAGTTTGAGATATTTATATTTCACTTTTTGAAAATAAATTTTGTCGCTGAGAGTGCTTGAATGTTATTTATGTTCACAAATTCACAGTTATACTTACTGCATCCTTTTCTGGATTGCACACTTTAACCGAGAGCAGGTGGTCTATAAGCCAGTCTATGGGCTTATCCTTATAGAACATGAGAAAAAATTCCACAATGAGTGGTAAGTCTTCTGCTTTAAACAATTTTCCTGAAAGCAAGACAAGAAGTTATATTTTTATTGCTATGCAAGAATCACCAGCTTTATGTTTAAATGTAATTTATTTAAATAAACATTTAAGTATCACACCAGCCTTGCACATATGAATGTAATTATGATATTTAATGAAAAATTTCATGTAGAGTCTGGCTTTGAAGAGTTGCTGATCATCCAGCTCTATGATATGGGATGCATATTCTCCTCCACAAAGAAAAGGAGGAAGCTTTTTTAAAAAATAGATTGTTCAAATTCCGTTCTTGAAAAGAGAGCTACACGTTACAGGGGCACATAGTTCCCTGAGGTGGAACAATTTCTTGCTTATGGGAACTCAATTATAGATTCTATGCTGAAGAGATTCTGTATTAACAAGACAGTTTTAAAGAGAACAAAAAGTAACTACTTTCAGTGGGATGTTTCCTGAAGAACGAAGGAAGTTTTGATATGCAAGTCCTTCCATGCTTTGAGATGTAATTCTGTATGAGACCTTTTTGATCTACACAGCTCCAGATCCAGTTGATCCTGCTGAGGTCTTAATACTTACCAATAAATCCAAGTTGTGAGAACTCGAGAACCATCCAATCTTGGGACTGTTGAGCAGCAAAGCTTTTTACACTTTCAACATAATCAGGTTTGGCTACAATATCATCTTCCAGCTGGGGCAGAAAACACAACAGAAAAAGAGAAGGCAAGCAGTGATTTTCTTGCTTGCAGAGGGGGTGGTGACGTTGCCACATGCAAGTAAAAACTGTGTTAACTGCTGTACTGCATGTACTGAAGCTGTTCCAAACGACAGTGCATTGCCATTTAGCTTCTACATATAACTCTGGTCTAGTACCACTCATTAAGCAATTATCTACAGGAGTGACCATAACACCATGGGTGCTTCTCCCGTTTTGATGAAGGAGGACTCCCTGACTTAAAGAGATCTCACTTAGAAGAAAACATTAGGCAAAAAGACGAGGTTAAGGAAGACAACAATAAACAGTTTGTTCTTAGGTTGTATAAGCAGTGATAAGCAGCAGCAGGAGCAAACTGTCTGAAAGGAAAGGTGTGTAAAAGCTCTGGTAGCCTGGGCAGACTTTGTCATTCATACAAGGTGACTGAGAAGGACTGTGGATGATTACTGAGATGCCAGTAGGAAGCGAGTTGTGCTAGGGAATACTGGCAATGAACGGGTGTGCTCTGTGAATCACACTGAAGGACGGGAATGCGTGGAGCTTTCAAGGTGTTGTAAAGGCCAGCACAGAGTACAGCAGCAGAGCCAACTAAAGGGTACTTGGAAGAGGAGACTGACATCCATCAAGGAAATGGGAAAGGCATTGGCTTCATTTTTGCCTGGCTTTCAGACAAGATCTGGGCATCTGAAAAGCCAAAAGCTGTTCCTGCTGCTAAAGGCTCACAGACAAGATCTGGGCATCTAAAAAGCTAGAAGTTGTTTCTGCTACTAAAGCTGAGCATTATGAATCCAGACAAGGAGCTTGGAGGCAATGACATAAAGGAGTAAATGTGTTCCAGAAATAATTACGGAGCGAGTAATTCATGGTTTGAATTCTGTATGGGTGTGAAAACACAGAAAGAGGAGACCAAGACTTCAGGAAAATATTGCTGGGGTGAAGTGTAATCATACAGTAATTTATTCTAGCTGCTGTACTTCACTGGCCCTGCTGTAAGTCCGGTTGTGCTGGAACCAGCTTCAGAAAGCTGCACAGCCAGAAAATTAATCGAGAAAAAACCAAACAAACAAACCATTATTTCCTGCTGGTTTTGTGTCTTCAACTGACACAGCGTAGAGTCATCATGAAGAGTTTGAGAGATCAGGGCCACAGGTTTTAGCTGAACTTGGGCATCACTACAAGTGTAGGGCTGGCTGAAAAAAAATGTGCTGGCAACAGTGAACCCAGGAGTAGGCAGAATGAAGTTAGAAAGATGAGATTAAAAGATCTGTTTTGACCCTGTCAGCTTTGGCTGATGGCAAGATAAAAAATAGACAGACAGAGACTGTCTTAGCAGACAGTCTTAGCAGATTCTGAGGTCTGGGGATTGAGTTGAGTTGACAGTTACGCAGAAGGGAGCGACCAGAAAAAAAAAAAAAAATCCCCCAAACATCAATTTACAAGAAATTTGGCATAAAATTAAATGAGCTTAGTGGATTTGCCAGGAGCAAGGTGTAAAGGAAGAAGGGCAAAGAATCAAAGAAGGTTTTAGAGAATCCTTGAAGAGAAACTGAGGGGCACTAAAAAAGGATGAAAAGCAGACTGGAGAATCTCAAAAACCTAGGGAGGCCACCATATCGAGAAACACCGTAGAAAATATGCAAAACCAGTGAGGATTAAAAGCACAGATTCATCCCCAGTGTAAGCCTGTTAGCTTCAATGGACTTCACAAAACTACTTAAATCCTGGTTCTGTAGTATCCTGGACCAACTGTTTATTCAGCAAATATCTTGTTTGATTTATGACATCAATTGTTCTGTAGACATCAAGACTAATTATGTGTGCTTATCTTCTTTCAAGGTTTGGGAGTTAGTATCAACCACTCAATCAATACTATTGCTGACTAAACGAAATTAAAAATTTAACCTAGCTCAAGTTTTGTTTAAGATTACTGAAGTAAATCTTGTACCAGGCTAAGGAAAAGTAGTTTTAAGTTGTTTGCCTTCCTTTAATACAAGACTTCTAAATAGGGGAAGAACATAACTACATTTATGGCAGCAAGTGTTCATTCTTTTCACCTGCACCCTACAGAGTAGTTTTTGGGCATATTGGGATATTCTTAAGTATCCCAGCTCAAATGTGTTTTTGTTGAATTCTGAGAAAAGCTGTAAGAGATGCCAGTCTTCTGCTTCCAGGAATCTGGTGATGTCCTTATGGAATACAGACTCTGAGGCAAAATGCTCTTCTGAGCTTTTTCAAAAACTGCTGACATTATTGAGCTACGTGAAAATTTTACTGATATGTTCCATGACTGACCAGCTCTTAGAAATTTTGGGATCTCTGGTGGGGATTAAGATCTGTATGGAGTGGAAATTAGCACAAATCTAGAATGATGGTTAAAGCTAAGCTTAAATGCATGGGGATTTTCTTAAAGGCTAACACAAAATCTTCTGGAGAATTAAGGATCTGTGCCAACTTGTAGTTGACCTTATCTCAAGTATCACTCTACTGGTGTTTCCCTGTCTGAAATATTTCACTTCACAACATTCAATACTTCACTTAATTCAGGGCTATAACCTGGACCTATCACCACTATTTTTCCTGACTGCAGTAAGTAAAAAGATATTAAACCCTAACTTTCTCAACCTAATCAAAGGAGGGTTTCATTCTTCAGTTACCTTGCTCTTCAACATCACAAATGACAGGAAGGTAGAGATGGTTTTAATCAAATAGTACCTGGCTGCAAGATGTGTATAAAAACAGAAATACATGGATGCTTGCAAAGAGCACAGGCAAAATACACAGAAAATGACAACAGACTGTTGCTTTTATTGAGGCCTTTGAAACAAATTTAAAAATTGCCAAAGCTAATCATCAGTACAGAAGTATTGCTGCTACTTAATGATAATATGGACATACCTGTAAATAAAATGTTCCCTTAGGTTGAGCATATAGCATTAAAAAGCTATAATCCAAATTCTGCTTAGTTCTCCACCTAAACATAAGCAGCAAATTCTGATAAGCTTTTTGAGGGGGTTGCAAGAGTTATTTCTATATTACAAGAACTTCTAATGCTCTGCGTTTTTTGTCTCTCCACTAAACCTGTAAGGTTGAGTATTTTAACCCAGTGTTAAGTGCAAAAGCATTCCTCCTCTACAATCAATGTAAACATTTGTAAATAATTTTATTTTCCTGTAAAAGTTAACATTAAATACACAAAAAAAAATTTATCTCTGTCAACGGAGCTTGAAACAAAATGTCTAAAAAGTTATTCACGTCAATGACTTAAAAGATGTTACACTCATTATTTCACGAAGAGTAGAAATAAACACCCATGGATTATTTAAAGATTAAAAAGTAAGTGGTTTTACATAGGAACAGCACAGGAGCAGGTTGATAACCTTAATTTTCAGGTTTAAATATAAATACATATTTTGTACAGTCTCTCATTTTACCAGAGGGTGACCTTGATGTTTGGTAATCAACACTGAAAGACTACAAAGTAATTTATCAGTATTTAATTAACATAAATGTATAACTGATCCCAGTCTAATCATATCTAAAACTAAATTTTAAGTATGTAAACTTGTTTATGGTCTATGGTCTATGAACACATAAGGTTTATCTATAAAGCCAATATACATACACACACATATATAAATATACTAGCTGATTTCCTCCAGCCTAAGCTTTCAATACTGCAACTCTCTTGCTGCATTGTTGCAGTGGCTTCTGATAAATTAGTTATTGTTGACTGAAAGAAAATTACTTTCCTCCAATAAATAATTAAATCTATATTTTAGTTTATAATCTCTGTCTTAGTGAATTTGGGGCATGTGAGTGAATGAAATCACCATTAAGGATGTATTAACAGTAGATAAAAAGTCAATGATCACCAGAAGTTAGGTCATTAATTAAACCCACAGTAGCTGTCAGTCATTAGCTAGAGGGCCTCATAGGGTTTCCTGTGTGTTCACAGAGACTCTCCCTCATCAGTTACATTAAAGGTTTTTCTATTTTTTCCTTTATGACCAGATCATATAGCCTATTGCTTGTTGGCATTATCCATCTGGTTTACAAGCTGTTGGATGTCTAGAGTCAAGACCCCAGGAGATGCCTTGGCTCTCACCCTTGAAGCTGATGTGCAGCATAGCTTTTCTCAAGATCCCCTTGTAAATTTGTTTTACAAGTACAACTGAAGTCCTTTAACTCTGACACAGAAACAGTATCAGCTCAAACAATGCTAACTTCATCTGAATTTTCCATTTTACACTCTTAGCAAAAGTTCTTAGGTTTTCTATAGCAATCTTACCTTACTCGGTCCTCAGAATCTCCAAGTGTTTTCTTCAGGTTGGAAAGATCTGGGTAATAAGAAGCAGGAGGAGAAATAACCTCTAGGACTCCAGACTCGACTTCTCTAGGGAAGCTGGGAAGAATTTTAGTAAGACCCCATTCCTCAAAAAGACTTTGGAGGGTAACCACAGACAGCAGCTCCCCAAAGTTAGGTCTGCTCCTCCAGAAGTGAAATTCACAACTCTAGCAAAGTAACTGACTGCAAATTTGGAACCAAGAAGGGGGTTTTAACAACCATCAGAACAGACAGGTCAGGAACTCATCCAAGTCTCAGAAAACACTGGAGAGAAGTGTGCCCCAGAAATCCTGCCCCTCCTGTATCTGTAGATGCTTACTAACAATCCTGAAACGACTGCCAAAATGCAGCAGTAATTCACAACCAAACCCACTGTCTGAAACAACACACAGCTGTTCCCCCTTGCATGAGAGCTCCAAGTTTCCTTACCCTTGCTCCAACTCTAATTCTACTTTCTAAGCAAAATTGTACTGTCCTAGAGCAGGAGTTTAAAATGGGGAGTCTGGGTCTAGTCTCTGCTCCAAGAATTAAATTTTCCATTTAAAGAGACATTGAAAAAATGTGTAACCTACCTTGGGAGCCAAACCTAGGAGTCAAATTTTCCCCTACCTCCGAAAAAGCCCACAAAACAACCAACCAAAAAACCAACAAACAAAAACCCAACAAAAATGAACAAACAACATTTTAAAACCCCAACACAAGACAGGTAGAGCAGAGCTTTCAAAACGGAGTTTCCCATTTCCTATGATTAGTAAACAAAAGGTAATACTAATAATTAAACACATCATAGTACCGGTGTTATGGGGAAAAAATATCAGTCTTACTGTGTAACCTCGACAAAGCAAATAGTCTGCAGTAATTTTTTCAAAAGCATAAAGCAGTAATTAAAATTATCTGAGTGCTTATATTGCTGTAGGTATTGTACCTTTGCAGTGCCAAGAAGGAGCACCTTTTCCCCTTGTCCTTGCCATAGTCCTCCCACTGAGCTATACCCTCTGAAGGCAGGAAATGATGAATATTACTTTGCTAACAGCTTCAGTATGAGGAGCCATCCGGGGGAAGCCCACACACAAAATACAGTCTGGGAAACCCTTCAATGAAGGAGGATGTGCAGCGACCCTCAAATGAGGAGGAAAAGGTCAACTCCTCCAGGGATCTTGTTCAAGAAAGATAAGAGCAAGCAGAAGTGCAGTGGGAGCCAAGCTTCCATTTGACATCTCTACCAATCTCACGTTGCTCATTATGGTAGTAGCATTTAATGCTACAAATGTAATCCCATACCTGTCCCAAGTCAATTGCCTTCCTGAAAAATAGTTAAAAAAAGGAAACAAAGACTGGGAAAACACGGACACATTGTGGCACTTGGGGACATAGTTTAGTGGTGGCAGTGCTGGGCCGATGGTTGAACTCTCTTGATCTAACAGGTCTTTTCCAACCTAAGGAATTCTATGATTCTATGACAGATGCCAGATTACACTTCAGGGTTGTGTAGTCAGTGGGGACCTCATTCATGTAGCCTCAGGGACACAAATTGCATCATTAATTTCGTGGGGAAAAGACTTAACCTCAAGCAAATATTTATCAGAGATTTAAGCTGAGACTGTGACTGGATAGTTAAAATGTAGTTATCAAATAAGAAATGAAAAATAAATTGATTTACGTATTTCTGTTCTCAATTTCACAGTATGTTATGGCATGCATACTGAGAGTGCACCTTTGCCTCAGTTCCATTTCAGTGTTGGAATGTTCTAATTCTTTCCATTAAAGCTCCAAATATGTTCACACTGGTGGTTGTGTTACACTCTGTAGGACTTACCTGGTTTTAACACTTTCTGCAATGCTCTTAATATATTCTGCACCCACCTAAAGAAAAGAAGGGAGGGTTTCATTAAAAATCACCCATTTTTGTATTAAACAACACTTTGTAGGGAATATGTACATGCAAATTTTTTTCATTTTTAATTTTTTTCCTTCCAAAAAAAGTGGTATGTTACAGCAGCATTTCTGCTCTACTAAGGAACAGTATGGGCTGTTCAAGCCAAATAAACTTTCAATGTAGTTCACTTTTGCTTCCAACTATCTCCAGCTGCCATTTCTGCACTTTGTTTTTCACTGCTTTTGCAGAAGGCCAGGCTATTTTCTGGCTAAAATTCTTTTCAGCTATGCCTGTAAAGCACAGCCATATACCAGTATGATATATTATATATTTTTACTGATATCATTTATCAGTAAAAAGAGCTGATTTGGGTTAATCATCCAAAAACAACAAAAGAGGCCAAAGGCTGATGAGAAAAATCACGTAAGCAAAATATTCTAAAGCCAGCAACACTTAAAATTTTTATTTAGCCTTTTCCTAATGTAACAAACTTATGGCTCTTTGTTTGGAAATTTTGAGGACATTCATTACTGCTGTTTCATAAAAGTAACAGTTTTAGTGTGCCAAACATATCTGTTTACTATATTAAGAGTGCAAAGTTTTATGAATGCGATTTCTAAAGCAACACAATAACTGTCTAAGGGTTTAGATTTTTCTTTAAATAAACAAATTGTTTAATATATAATTGTTACCAATTATACATTAAATTTGTAGTAAGTAAAAAAAAAAAAAAAAGTGAAGTAAAGAACTTTGATCAGAAAAAAAATACCCAGAACCTAAAACTCACTCTCAATCAATAAGTTGCTCAAGGTTAACCCATGATGTAAGCATTTACTTTGATCTTTTAAATCTTTGTGGGAAAAGGAAGGTGTGGATTTGTGACCAGTGAACACACCTGCCCTGCTCTCATAACAAAATGTTCTTATCACCTCTCAGATCAGCATGGTTATCTGCTCCAAATTACTGCAAAAAATGGAAGCTGTGAGAACATGACTTTTGGGTTGGGAGAAAATGGATAGTAATTCTTACCAGGGCAGTTTAATCCTAAATTGGCTGATATGGATTATTACTACAACCACAGCTCCTGTTTGTTCAAAGTGTCACATTAGGACTCTCCACAGTGGGACACTATTCAGTTAACCCTTAAAAACCTCACAGACTCCTCTGAAGCCCTGTAAGAAGAAGTTTACCTGAGTGGCAGCAAGGCAAAGCTCATCACTGCCAGGGCTCTTCATTGGGAAACACCAACTGCAAAGTAAGTTCAGTTCCTATAAACTAGGCTGAAGAGGAACTAGAGCCAATAAAACTGGTCCTCCATACTCCTCATTGTGATCATTGTGATCCATACTCCTCATTGTGATCCAAACAGAGAAGTCATGGCCAAACTTATTGAAGTGAACTATACTCTGTTTGACACTTCTACACTTGCAAAAGTGATGACTAAACAATAAAAAGTACCAATCTATGACTGTTAAATGAATACATGCATGAATGTAATGCTGTCTATGGAAAGACAAAGAAATATGAAGAATAAATATGAAGTCTGAATAATTGCAGAGCCATTTTACCTGCTAGAAGCTATTACTAGTTAATTCCTATCTGCAGCTTGTTTTTCTGATGTAATTAAGGGAGTTTTGAGGGAGAAAAAAAAAAGCATTTATCCCTTATATCTTGCCTTGAGCACTGTTCACTTTCCCAAACATGTTCAAGGCTCTGAAACAGTTTTTTTTTGCATGGGAAATGCCAAAACACATGCAGAAGGCTCCAATATGTTTTGTAAGCTATTGTTATCAAACTAGCAGATAAATAATTGGAACATTTGTAAGACTAAGTTTACTTTCTTCAGGTTCTATGGCACTTTTCTGTGGAGGACTTACATTTCATCCTGGGAGCAGAAAACTGTACTTTCAGAGATAAATAATGAATTCATATGGTTTTGTTGGAAAATCCGACTCAACAACTGTGTTGGTGAATGTAATACAACTTTTTTTCCTTTGATCATCTGCATTACAGGGTTTTTTTCCACATATGAACACTGAGGTAGTAACTCACCATCTCCTCCAGCCCTCCCAAAGAAATCCCTCCCAAAGGCCAAGCTAACAGTGCTTTGCACTATTACATTTAGGCATAAATCTCCATATTGTCTATTAGCATTCTGCACCTTTCCATGCAAACTTACCTCTGCTATAAAGATGATTATTATGCAGTCCTTCTTTTGCTCTTCAGATAGTTCGTACAGTAGGGAATTCAATGTATCAATCAGGTAATTTTGTTTTTCCCTTTTCACTGTAGGAATACCCATCACCAGGGAGACTGCAAAGAGAGAATGCCTCAAGCTGTGTAATTTTAAGGAAAATTGAAATTACATTTTACTTTTGATTTGATGCGACCATGAAACTTGGAGACAGTTAATATTTCCTTAGCATTGTGACAGCATTATAAACACCAGGTCTACACTTGAGAACCTGGAGATACTACTACCTATGACAAACATGTAAGTGTTTGCTACTGAGAATCAAAAGTGAGTATTGCAAAATTAGTGCTTGCTCTTGTTTTGGAGATCTAAGCAGGAAGGGTTAAACCAACGCTGCTCTAGAGAGCAGGTTCTCATAGGAAGTGAATGCTGTATATTTCAGAAAGGAATCCAATTCAAAAATCCTTCTGAGCAGATGAATTGATATGCATCAATGGTCTTCATAACATCAATAAGAATAAAAGAACTAAGATGTTACTGTTATTAAAAATAAGGAACTGAAATCGTCTCTGGCAAAGACTCCACCAGTAGCAAACCAATGCTGTATTACGTGGTTAAACCAGAAGCAGGATGTCTCCTTTTTCATTAGTATGGACATTACTTAAATCAGCAGCCAAACATGGCTCAGTAAACCTGTGGAATCTCAGTCCTTGCAGATGATTTCTATTCACCAAAATCCCAGAAGGCTGGTGAGAAAGCAACAGTTCAAAATAAAATAGTAGGTGCAATTAGTAACTTGTTTCTGACTTTAACTTCCATGCCAGCGTCAGCTCAAAAACACCAAAGTGCCAATGTTCCTTCCCAGCACGTATCCTGACAAACCATTGGGGTTTGTATCATTTTCTACACTGAAGATCAACCTGTACTTCTTAAACTTAAAGTTTTGCTATTGTGATTTTCCTGTACAAATAAAAGGAGATTAAACACAGAGTATTTGTTTACTAGTGACACTGACCTACAGGCATTCCAGTGAGAACTACAACACTAGATCGCATTGTACAACTATACCTACTAACGAGTAGTCTTTAGAAAGTTATCCATTGTCATGAGCATGGCCCAGGCTTTGGCGTTTTTTTAGTTAAATCACAAACACTGCCAAGGTTTCTTCATATAAAATCACCTCAGAGAAAAGTGAAAATTCCAACAAAATACAAAAGTCAGCAAAATGGTTGACTAGTTCCTTCTTTGCTTACTAGTTTTGCATGTTCCTTTTACCTGCCCCATGACAGGACAATGTATTTAAAATCTGTATTATAGGTCACTGGAATTCATTATGATTTCTACAGGTGTCAGCTGATTTCTCAGGTGGATGAAAAAGCTACGTTGAAGATATATTAATATCCTTTAAATGATCGCATCACCTTTCCCTTTGCTTCTCACATTGGCAAACTGAATGCATTGTAAATTCGCCTTGGCTTCCTCATCCATGCTAATTCTGTGGGGAAAAACGTCAGCTACTGCATCTTAGCCATATATGAATAAATGATTAAAACTAAAAAAAATCTTGTTTTTCAATTAAGATTATTTTTTGTTGCTATTTCAAAAGGTTTTCAGAATACTTTGAGATAAAGACTTGAAATAGGGGTGGGAATTTTAGAAGTACTTTTACTATTGCCATACAAATTCATTCAGCCTTGCCAACATTAGAAAGTTAAGGAAGAAAATCCATTCTAAACTTTTGAGTGTGCTTCATTGCTACAAATTACTAAAAAAATACAAACGTATAGAAAATAGAAGCCAAACTTTATTTCCTACCCCCAGTTCTCTGTTGCCCAAAAAGAACATTTGGGAAAATTGCATCTTCATGTTCTTGAAGGTGAGGGAGGTAGTAGTAGATGTTTGTAAGATGCACAGGGAGCTTTCTGGAGAGGTTTAACTCTTTCCACTTCATATCACCTTAAAGATACAATAAACACAGAGATCCACACCAAATAAAAAGCAAGCAAAGAAGCCTATTTCTTCACCAGTTTTGCTCAGCTGAACGCTGGCAGATTACCACACACAAGGTTATTCAATCAGAACTATTCCTCAGAAGTGATTGTATGTCATACAGATTACATTATATTAAATTGAAAATTTCCCAGTACAACTCCTTCCCACTCAGGTGGTGGTGCAGAGCTCCAAGCTTGAACATCCTGGGAATACCATCTGTATTTCCCTGTGTCTGCACACTTGCAGGATTGAGTCATCTTAAAACACAGTAAATAGTTACTTTAAACGCAGCAGTAAAAAAACTATTTGGTTTTGGGGTTTTTTTTACATGGTTGGCAAACAATTTTTAAATGAAAGAAACACAGATTCTGATTAATAATTAATAACCTCTTAACTATTTAATAAACTGAAATGCTTTCCCCAAAAAGTAACACATGGTAGTTTTCACAGCTCAAGCAAAAGTTCTCAGTTTATAAAAAGCCCTATGGTAAAAAGAATGACTGCATACGGGCCTTCAAAAACTATTCAAGAAACAAAACGCTATAGCACTGAAGAGAAAAGTAGGGGTTTTATTTTTCTTTACTACTTTAAAATAAAGATGAAAACAACAGAACTTTTACTGATTGGGTTGGAACGTTACTTTTCCCAAGAAATGCATCTAAGATAACTCCCAAAATTTGCCACCCTTCAAAGTTACATACAAGTATCACAAAAACCATCATCAGCTTTATTCACTCGGCTTAGGTTAAGAAAGGCAGAGGCTTACTGATTGGGCAATACTTCAAGTTTTTCAACTTTCAAAAGATACTCCCACTGAAAATTAGGACTGAAAAAAGATTTCCTATCCTACAGAAAACAGTTTTAAAAACCACCAAACAACCATATACATCTGCCCAGAAATTAGAAATGAGACAGAGACCCACAGGTCATTCCACACTGTTAAGCCATTAAATATACTGGAATTTTGCTGCATAGAAACCACCTTCAAACTTTTCAAGGACTTTCCTTCTTTATTTGGATGTAGTACCAATCAAGTATTGGGTAAGGGAGTTTAGTTCCATTGACTACAATAAACCTTGCAATTTTGGCTGTATAATAAAACATGGCTGGAATGGGAAGCAGAAGGGTAAGTAAAAATAAAAGGAAAATTATTCAGCGAATTGAAGAAATTTCTGCCTTAAATCCTGTGAACTGACAGATTTAATACGTTCTGAAATTTACCTGGCTCCAATAAGAATCAAAAGCAGGGGGAAGGGGAACTTGCACTCTCCTTTACTGCTGTTTTGTGCATTAGGCAGTAACTCTCTGCCCACAGTGTGTGGGGCTACTGGGGGCTGACATGACTCTATTCTAAAGCTCCTAAGGCCACCACCCTGCCAATGCTCAGCCCTTTGTGCACATCTGAACAACCCCAGTGAATTAATATCAAATTTGATATCGAATGTCAAAACTGGCTGGGGAGAACAGAAGAAACAACTCTGACTATACAAAGAAGAAATGCACCTTGTTCTTTCTTCCCCTGTAACAGTCCTGGTTAATTCCCTATTTTAGTCTGATTATCAGCCTGCTGTACTGAATGAAAATAAGGGCTGTTAAATGGTAGTTTTCAGTCACACCCAGATTCTTTCTGAAGTTGGAGTATACCGTGAAATGCCTCCAGCACAGAGATGCCTCTTCTAGTTTCCCTTCTCTCCCCAGGGAACAAGCTCTGTCCATCTCAACAGGGAGGAAGACAGATCCTGCACAACTACATAATTTACTTGAGGTGACAAAATCAAGCTGCCAATCTACTGCATGTAACTACAGTGTGCATATAGATAGAGATGTACAACCGTCTATAAGGCAAGGTAACTAAAAAGTTCAATTAAACAATGGGAAGAAGCCAGATCACTGAACTTCACATGTTGGAGTCCTAAAAAAAAAACCCAAAAAACAACAAAACAAAAACCAGAGAAAACTCCTACAAACCTGTGTGATTGTTTGTCGTGTTCATTCTTCTTGCAACTGTATGTTTAATTTCATCTAAGGCCCTGCTCAGTTCGTGTGATCTTTTTTTATATTCCTTTTCAGCATACAATAGTCTTCGCTGAAGTTCCAGCAACTGGTCTTGGTACACATCTAAGTCATTTCCTGCAATAAGAACATAATTTCTTTTCTAAAAGGTGATTTATATGATGGAATCAAGTTAAAGAATAGGAGATGGTCCAGAAGGTCACATCACCAAAGTGCATAAGCAATAATAAAGTTTATTCAGGAGAAGAAATAGTCTGGAAGAGGATTAAGAAGGTAGAGTTTAGGGAGCACAGCTGGGTAAAGGTAAATTGAAGACAAAACCAGGAATAAGAAATCCATAAGGAAAAAGTCAGTGAAAGGCTGTGAGTTGCAGGGGAAGGTGCTACATTTTTCACCAAATAACAAATTGTGATGACCCTTTTCACACTGAAAAATACAATCATGGATTGGCTTGCTTGTGTATCAAACACTATTAAGAAGAAAACAGAGATATTAAAAGCATTCAGTCTTCATGAGTTCCAAGGTGTCTGGAGAATGTTAAGGACTATTACTAAAGGTGGTTAATACAAAGCAATACTTCAATAACATCACCCCTTTGCAATAGAAAGTAAAGAAAGTAGAAGGGGACTTCTGCCTCATTTTAAAGTGTTTTATAATGCTGCTCCTTTTCTTGGTCTTGTTGTGGTTTCGTTGGTTGGGTTTGTTTTTTTTCCCTAGTTAAATGCTGTTATTTAGAGACTTCTCCCATTCTGTTTGTTGGTTGTGCTAAGTTTTATCTGTGGCAGCTCTCGTTTTCTAGGACCCACCATTGTCTCTCTGGAAAAGTGAATTCCCAGGGATTGTAACCTGTAAAAGACACTACGAGCAAAATGCAGAGGTAACGCAAATTTGTGAGGATTTGCAGAGGTGTTTCAAACTGGAATTAATTTGCATTTTGGGTAAACAGGGGGTGGTTTTTTTGCATTAAGCACAAGTCCATAATTTAGTCAATAAATGTGTGATTGAAAGAATCAGTTGAAAACATTTAGGAAGAAAGAGGTTAGAAAAAAAGAAGCAAACATGTGATGTGCATTATCATTATTTACCTCATGAAAAATTTAAAGGATGTTTAATAAAATCCTGTAAAATGAATGCTTCCTAAAATTTTTGACACTCTTAAAAATGCTTTGATTTGCAAGAAAGGCATTCGTATCTATGAGTATCTATGTTATACTATGGAGCTATGAACATAAATCTGGCATTGCTGAAGGGAAGGGAAATCTGCATTATTTCAGCTTCATGCAACAAGATACTTCTACTTGATTGAAGTAGGCTTCCCGAAGAAAATTGGAGAAGAAATTAAAAAAAAAAAAACAAAAAACAAATGGAAGATCAAAACAGATGAAGAGTCTATATTTAAATAATATAAAATAGATCAAATAGATTAAAATACATTTCAAATTTAAAAATCTGTCACAAGGCATCAGGCTGCAGAGTTAGAACCCCTGACAAAATAAATTTTTGGCATACCTTTCAACAGCTACCAACCATGTAGAAATACGTTTTCTCATTTATGCTTTTCTTTTGTAGCTGTCTTTCCAATGCCATAATCCAATCTTTAGATGTTTTTTTTTCCTTTAGAATGTACATGAATAAAATTAAAACACAAGGTTTAGGGTGATTAAGGTGACTGACAAATAGTCATTACACCATTTTCATTACAAGGTGATTCCAGATAGAACATCAATACAAGTAAACATGGAGGAGGATTTACCTCGCAATTTCTAGACAAATTCAGAAGTACGAGCTAAAGATACAGTAACGGATGGGAGTTTTTCTTTAAATTCTAATTTAAAGAAGGGATTAGTAAAGAAATTGCAGGCAAATTATAACATCCTAGTCCCTCTCTTAATTCTCTCAGCTATGCAGTGTCAGCGTGACTCAGAATGACCAGTGTCACCACTGGGCTGACATTTTGGCAAGCACCAAGTAATGGCAGTTGTGTTTGCTTACTTACAGGTGAGCCTACCAAAATAAAACCTACCTTTTATTTCCAAGGTGCCTCTTGAAAATACGACGTCAACGCTCAACTATCATTGAGTGCAGCCAAAGAAGCTGGCATTTGTGATTGACCTTATCTATTTCTTCAGGCCAGAAGAGGGAAACTACATCTTTAAGTCTTCCAGAATTGAACCCTCTGTTCAGTTAGCAGAACAAGGTTCTTAGAAATCACTTATCTCACTCGATTTCAATGGCTCAGGAAGCAAGAGTTTGACACAAGGAACATAATATTCACTCACCCTTGGTGAAGAATGAATTTATTATAAAAATATATAGCTGGAAATAAAACATGAAATGTTCTAAATTTTACTAGAGCACATGTAAATAACCAACATTCACTATTACTAAACCTTCGGCAAAAAAATGTGTGTTTAGAAAGCAATATGAAGCTAAACACCCTAAATATTTCAACAGTTATTGAGTTTCAATGGATTTGTGTGGGTGTGCATGTGGAAAATGGTCTTTCAGCATCTAAAGATCCACGGAGAACTAAAACAGCTGCTTGCAATAGATTGCTTAGAAAGACACAGGGCATTTTTACAAGTACAGTGCTTTCTGACAAGGAGGGTCAGGGAGATGGAGCATGAAACACTCTCTGTGCCCAGCAACAGCCTGACTTGGCAATGCCTTGTCTTCCATCAGCAGCAAGGGGTGTCAGAATAAAACCAGAAAAGAGCAAGATGAGGACCTACAGCAAAACTACAAAAAGCAAATTAAGGTAAAGGCAGCTCTGTGGAGAGACCGCAACAAATCAGAGCTGGGCAATCACCAGCTGTAGGGAGTTCAGCAAGGGCAAGTACCAGATTCTGCACCTGGGATGGGGCAGCCCTGGCTGTACGGACAGACTGGGCAATGAGAGGCTGGAGAGCAGCGCTGTGCAAAGGGCCCTGGGGCTCCTGGTCCATGGAAAGCTGAATGTGAGCCAGCAGTGCCCTGGCAGCCAGGAGGGCCAGCCCTGTCCTGGGGGCATCAGGCCCAGCATGGCCAGCGGGGCAGGGGAGGGGATTGTCCCCTCTGCTCTGCTCTGCTCTGGGGCGGCCTCACCTCCAGGGCTGGGGCAGGTTTGGGTGCCAGAGTGTAAAAAAGACACGGAACCATTAGAGAGGGTCTGAAGGGAAAGCCTTATGAGGAGCAGCTTAGGCCTCTTGGTCTGCTCAGCCTGAGAAGAGACCTGAGTGTAGTCTACAGCTTCCCCATGAGGGGAAGTGGAGGAGCACTGGAGAGGCCCATACTGTTCTCTTCCCTGTGGTGACCGGTGACAGGACCCAAGGAAATGGCATGAAGTTGTGTCAGGGGAGGTTTTTAGGTTGGATATCAGGAAAAGATTCTTCACCCAAAGGGTGGTTGGGCACTGGAACAAGTTTCCCAGTGCAGTGGTCACATCAGCAAACCTGACAGAGTTCAACAAGCTTTTGAACAACACTCTCAGGCACATGGCGTGACCCTGTGCATGGCCAGGTGTTGGACTCAATTATCCTTGTGGGTGCCTTCCATCTAAGCATATTCTGGGATTCTATGTAAAGGCTTCTTCCCTTGGTGAGCTGAAGATGAATCACTCTGATGGGCTAAGAGTGGTTCACCAAATTTCCTTTCTAGGAAAAGTCAATGGGGCCACGCTAGCTACAAGCCGTGGGAGCCAAAAAGAGACCCAGCCACCTCCCAGACACAGTGACAGCACTCAAAAGCTTTTGCAGTGAATTTTCAGCTCTACTGTAGCTTTTTCTCTGACTATTAACTACACATTGGCATATGGATACTGTAATTCTAAGATAGCAACATTTAAAGTGGTTTTAAATGCACTCTGGCGATATCTCCTAATAGATACATTATTTGTATATATATATAAAACTTCCTGCTCTACAAATTGAAACTGTTTAGAAACAACACCAATCTCTAAAGCAAATACTCATTCTAAAAGCCAGCTGATTATTTCTCTTAGCTCCATACATATATACTTCCTGTGTGATCATAAATGCTTCCAGTATCATTAATGATTTCTGGCAATATCTAAGAGCTGTGGAACAATTCATCACTATCTCTTCCTAGCACTCAAACAGAAAAGAAAATAAAGGAGAATTTGGAGTGGCAGAAAGGAGGGAAGAAAACACTTCAAAGTCTAGCAGTGAATCATGTTCCTATCTCTTGTTTAAAAGCTACATTGCTTATCATACCCAAAGACTGTTTCATTGAGGAACTGATATTTGGTTAATGGCCTCCTTAAAAGAAAACTATATAAGCAAAAGAAAAAAAACTGCAAAAGATCTTGTCATACTCTGTGCTTGGAACCACTGCTCACTGCTCAGGTTAATGAGGCACATTAAACCACTGAGGCATGCATTGCACTAATAATGCAGTTGATTATCTCTCCATAACTGATCTAATATGAGATACCTTTCTGAATCTTGTTACATGCTTTGCATGCTCAGGTTTTGTGCCCTCTGAGTAAGGAAAGAAAAAAAATCCCCGAACAACGCCTCTATCTCAGGTCAGAACAACGAGTTCTTAGGCAAACACTTAAATTCAACAGTGTGCATTACCTTTAACTATTTTGTTTAGAGTCTTACAGCACAGTATTGTGTCTTCCAAAAGGTTGGAGATGTCTACTTGCCTTTGACAGTGTCCACATCAGCAGCTATGAGGCAGTGGAGGGACACTGCATTAACCCAGAGACATCAAAGAAAAGCACTGTGACAGCAATTTGGGGCAGGGGAGATAGGGTTCCTCTATTCCCATACTGGGAGGAGGATCAGAATACTGTCAGTATTAAAATAAGCAAACACCTTACAGAGTTAAAGGCAGATCAAAGTTAAAAACTAGATCTTTAAAAACTCACAATATTGTCTAATGAACATGGACTCAGCCTTGAGTTTGGCACAGAATATTTTTTACTGAACAATTTACATGCTGTATCTAACTGAAAACAGATAAGCAAACTTGTTTCAAAGAAAATACAACTTAAGCTCTAACAATATTTTCTTAAATGTTGGCAAACAATCCTCATTTTAGACTGGAGTCTTTTTCTGTATTAGAATGTAGTGAAAAGTGATCTTAAAACATTCAGTCAGAACATCACTATATAGGAAAGTAATATTATTAAAATAAGTGAAAAAAAAATAGAAATTGAATGGATATTGTATGGTGTTTGCCCATAATTGGTATACTTTGGTTTTAAGGTAGTACTCATTCACTTCAAGTGATTGCTATTGCTCTGTTCTGATTGGTATTTTTAATATTTTATTTCTCTTCCTGAAGTAGCAACAACTACTAAATTATACACACTTTTAGTTAAATGCCTAGCTACTAACTAAGGTGTTTCTAGACAAAACTCTGTTCCTCAAGACTCAGTGCACAACACTAGGAAAGCATGAAGGTCATATGTTTACACTGTTTAAGTACAAGTTATGAGGAGACATTGTACAGCAAACAAAGAGAGGTCTGAAATGCTCCTTTATCCCTTTCTCTATAAAACCCAACAATAACTGGCTGCCTTTTGTACCACAGGATTTATGGCTAAGTTCCTCTACTCTTTAGGCACAGTCCTGCCTGAAGTAAAAGTTAGAAGCAGCAGAAGCTTCATTTAGTGTATTATACACTTTGAAGTCAGTAAAACTACACAGCTTTTCTAAGTCTTGGATATGAATTTTGATATAAAATTTTTGGAGCAGTAAATACTAAGCTTTAAGTGGACCATTTGAGGCTGTTGTATATCGTAGAGTTTTTTTAATGCCAAAATGCAGAACTGCACAAAGAAACTGAGTGAGCAATTGATGGACTGATAAACTCTTTCCTTCTCACACTGTGCATTTCAGCCACATCCCAACTGCATGCTGAGGCAATATTGCACGTGCAATGACCTCTGTTTGCTCTCAGGGTCACTGGAAGGAAATGTACACGTGAAGGGAAGATGTAGCCTACCAGTCAGCTGGGAAAAGTGAGGTTAAACACAGCCCAGCAGTCCTAGAGAAGACAAGAAGATTGGCTTCTGCATGTTAAGAAATCTGGATAAGCTGTATTGGCTGAAGTGAGAGCAGTGCAATTCAAGACTTCCTTATCAAATCTGTCAATTTGCCAGTATTTAATTGAAGCTTTGAGCCAGAGTATGCCAGCTGGGACTGCGCAGGAAACCTGCAAAGACCTTCATCACAAATGACACAATCTCCTGAGGACCTGCACTTGGCTGCACAGCTGAAACAAAGCATAACACCACAGGCAGAAGATGACTGGAAATACAAGAAATGCGTAATCATGGTGTCTGGCCTAGCATGTACATTACAGTATTTCAATGGTGAAAAAAAATACTTTCATCAGAAATACCTCTTTAACCCTTTGCAATGATGAAATTTTTTCCCCCCCAATTTGTGGAACAAATTCAAAATGTAGATGTTAAAAAAATGATGATCCTTACATATACCTCTGTGAATGTATTCGTATGAGCAGCTTCTCTCTTGTTCATCCATCCCACCTCAAAGGAACAACTAAAGAAATACAAGTTTCACAATGTTTGACTCAACATGTGTATATTAACATGCCTAGATCCTTGCGACATCATATTTCAGCATCAACTTCTCCTAACTTCCAGGCAAAGCTTATTTTTAACTTGTTGGGACAAAGTATCCCACAAATTTAGGTGAAGAGGGTAGCAACATGTCACAAATCAATTCAAAGAGATTTAATCTTGTAATCCTTGAGAGCAACATGAAGAAGCACTGCCAAAAGAGATGATCTGATTTACCTTGCTGCTGTGACTTACAAAAATTTCACTGTTATCCAGCGAAGACCCCCAAAATTTCTTTTTATTCAGGAATACTGTTTCCTCTGAAAGAACTTTATGTAAGTTCATAAGGAATTTATAATGTGGTTTTGCCTTCCATTTTTCAAGTGGGGAAAAAATTGCTCCCTCCTTACATTTACTTTATTGCTTTTATAGATCTGTGATTTTTTTAATGGATTAGTATTTATGAGGAAAACAATAGCTAAAACTGTGTGAGAAAATCACTACATATACTCTAAGTTGTATACTATTTCTCGGAACTCCAAACCTATATGAAAAGTGTTTTTGCGAGAGAAAACAATTTTGGTCAGGTGAACTCAAAAGTGAATTGTAACTGAGTTTCACAAGCAGAAACCTCTGCACCATCCTAACAACATCTTTTCCTATGCTCAGATACAAACCATTTGCTCGGGGCCTGGGGAGGGACCAAAAAGTTCACAGCAAAACCAAGCAGGACATGGAACAGGAATTGCTGCAGCAGCCCAGCTGATAGCAGCCCTTGTTCACAAGCACTCCAGTGGATGCTGAAGGAACCACCACACAACTTTAGACACAGCATTCACTTTCACTGAAGATCTGATCATTACCAGTTGTCTCCACAATTATTTTTATCTCTTTTTTTTTTTTTTCTGGCCATAAAAATGTCAGCATGCTTAGTATGAAACCTTTGCTTACATTTATAAAGCAATGGGAAAAGTGACGATAAAAACATCTTCCTAAACATAGTTAAAATACACATGGTATTAGCCACAACAACTAAAGTCTAGTGACTGTGGTAAATTCTGATATTTTATTTTTAAGTGAATGAGTGAGTAGCATCTTCCCTGCTATGCCAATTTGAGTTACCTTTACTTGATTTTAGTATCACAGCTCCAAGCCAATACTCAGGCTGCACATAATAATCAGAAGCAGCTCCAAAGGGAAAATCATTTACTGCTGTCATTGACAGCAAATACATTTCAACTCAAATCTCTCAAGCTACCTTTATTGTGAGGTGTTTAAAGGTCATTGACTTAATCTACTGATTTTTATTTGCACAGAAATTGGAACAGAGGCAATACCTGATTTAAACTTCTAATATTCAAGGTCTGAAAGGCTCTGAGACTGCAAACGGAACAATATTTTACAGGCCTATTATGTACTTTTTATATTATAGAAGTACTTTAGACCACTAGTCTTGAGCTTGGGTGCCCTGCCCTAGTTTTATAAAGCTTATTTACCACCCCAAAATCCCCGCTATCCAAGAAACAATTAACTAGACAGAAGCCGGAGGGAATACTACAGACTACTGCTGCTTAGTGTGATAGATTGTAGTCAAAAATCAAGAGCAGCCTGAACGTTTCAATGGGCAGAGCAGAGAAGTTAACAAAAGTTAGGGGAGATTGAACAAATGTATGAAAGAAAATGAGGGAAAGAGATGGGAGCTGACAAGCTGCAACAGTACTCACAGTAACTGGTGGACTAAGTGAAAAGGGCATTAGAATAGAAAACACATCGTGGTTTGAGGGGCACCAAAAGTTGAAATTTCTGTAGTGCTCTAAGCATGACAATGGAGAGCAAATTCAGCAGTGCAGAAGGAAATAAAACAGAGGTTTAACAACATCTAAGCAGAGATATCTGCCTGCTTTCAGACCAAAAAATTAATTTTAAACTGCTTTCTTAAAAAAATTCCCTGTGACAACAACAGACCATTAGTAGTGGGTTTGTTCACAATGCTTTTCTCTCCGTAGAAAAAGATAACAACCTGTTCTTAAGGTTTTCTGGATGGGTAGAAGCTTGTCTTCTAACACCCCCGGGGAGCAAAGACTGTATTTTCAGTAAAATAAACATAGGACAAAGTCATTCATCATTTACTGCTACTTTCTCCTTTAGTTACTAATATTAACTATTTTATTTACACGTTTATAAGATTTACCAAGCTTAAGGGAGTCTTTTAGACTTTCAATCACATATTCACATATGCAATGGTCAAAAGTTTGCTGAAAAAAACAGATGCTAATAATAATAGTAATTAGGAAAATTACACCATGTGAGAAGAACTAGTTACTCATTTGCTGTGGAGGAGGAGCCAACTTGGAAGGAGAAGTTAAGACAACACATATACACTCCAACACACATTATCCCTCTTGCCCAAAACAAACAAACAAACAAAACATAAACAAATAAAGTCCCCAGGCAAAACAGCCCAGTGTGGAATGTCATCAGAGAAACGTCAAAAAGAAAGTGAAATGAAAATGTAATGTCAGTAATGAGGAGTCTCAAAACATGAGCCACAAGACAACTCGATGATAACTGCGGATTGGACAAACACTTTCCTTCTCACATCTCTTGGATCTTAGTCTCCGAAGACACACCCTTCATTTTTCCTTCCCCACTCCTAGCAGGAGTGCCACTGAAGAAAACACAAAATGCTGTAAGGTAAACAGCCATACAGTTGACCTAAAAGGCGCTGCCTTGACTCTATTCAACATGCCATTGTGCGGCCAAGATCTCTACCACCACGTCCAGTTGTTACAGGAATAATCAATATAAACAAATTATCTGCTAGCTTGAGTTGTGTTCATCCCAGAAATTATTAATTGGTTTATACTAATTTTTCTGCACCTATAAAACCAAACTTATTACAAAGGTGTATGTAGGAAGCACTCAAAGATCCACTCTCTTTCCCTCACCTCAAACCAAGCATCCCCTCACCCATAACAAGACACGTCTGCAAGTCTCACAGCCACTCTTTGGAAAGACCTTCTCATTTCTTTTTGGAAAATACCATCGCTTTTATCTTTCCCACACTGGCTCAGACAATCTCCCACATGGCTTTATGTAACTACTGAAAAGATAGTGTATCATTTTAAAGTTTAGAAATAAAATATAAAAATCCAGGGATTTTTGTCTGTATTGTGGTCCTGGAAATATGCACAGGAAAAAGTGACTGTACACGAGGCACACATACAATTGCAGGACGAATAATGCTACTTTATCCTGCCTGACAATAAAATCAAAACCACTTTAAAAGTGACAGCCACAGCAATCACGTTTAGATTTTTCTTTCCATCTTAATGCAAGATGCTTGTTAGAAAAAGAGCAGGAAAAAAAATAGTTAGGGGAAAAAAAGTTGAAAAGAAACTTTTATTGCTTCTTAAATTTAGGGTTGTATTTTTAATAGGGCAAGTACGACCCAAGGATCCAATCCTGTAAGCTGTTGCACAAATTTGTGCCTGGGTGCAGTTAAGCCACGACCCGGGGGAACAGGCGAGACCCGCACGCTCAACCTTACACGCGGCCAAGCCTCGGGGCCACGCAGGCTCCTCATCTGCCCAGCACGGCCGGAGAGCAGAGCGGGTCCGCAGCTCCGGGAGGGGACGCGGGGACCCGCCGCAACCCCGGCCGTGCCCTGCCCGCACTCGCCGCCGCACGGCGGGACGGAGCCGCACGACGGCCGGAGCGATCCCTCAGCCCCCGGTGCCGTCGGGCGCGGCTCCGGGCGGGCAGACCGGGGCGGGAGCCAGCGCCGCGCTGCCCCGACGGCCCGGCGAAAGGGACACAGTAGGTGCCACCGCACCCCCCGCCCTCCGTGCCCCGGACGGACGGGACGGGGCGCCCCCGCCGCCCACTCTCACCTCGGCTCCGCTGCCACACGGCGTACCACAGCAGGGGGAAGGCGGCGCCGAGGCACAGCGCCGGCAGCACCTGCCCGAGCCGCAGCCGCATCTCCCGCGGGCGCTGCCCGCACGACCCCCGCGCCGCCACCGCCGCCTCCGCCCGGGCAACGCGGGCAGGGCGCGTTGGCGCTGCTCTGCCCTGCCCGCCTCCTGCGCCGGGGACAAGGGGCATATCCTGCCTCGCTGCTCGCCGGGCGGGGCCGCCGAGCTCTCCCGCCGCACATCGGCGTTCCCCGAGGAGCGGGTGTCCCCTTTGTCCCCACTTTGCTTGTCCCCACCGACGGGCACCCGCTCCTCCGGCCGCCCGGCTTTCCCCCGGGAGACACCAGCCTCGCGAACGAGTGCCCACGCCAATTCTCGCCGTAAAGCCCCTTCCCTGCCCTCAGCCGTCCCGACCCTCAGAATCACACCGAAAAACCTCTTGACTGCGGCAAGTAATAGACTGTTTACACGGCAAAAACGTGTCGGACCGGCACTTCGGCAGGTGCCCAAGTCATAACATTGAAAGCAATAAGATGAACGTGTCCTTACAAACAGGTGCTGTGAATCTGCTTGTAGACAGGGCCAGAGACTGTGGAGAAGGAGCTAACGGGAGAAACTATCAATTTCGGAAAATGTTACTAATTGACAAGGACTGCTGCTCAGCCAAGGTCACGCTAACTTCCCGAATTTCGAGAAAAAGAGTAAAGACTTGACAGAACTATCTTTGGCAAGGGGTGGTGTGTTTGCGTGTGCGTGTGCGTGTGCGTGTGCGTGTGTGTGTGTGTGTGTGTGCGTGCGTTAAGGGAGATGGAATAAGCAAATCGGGAAGTCTGCACCTCCCAAGTACCTCAGGCAATGGGGAAAGAAAGAGGGTGATGTGGCTGGGAAAATCAGGATAATAAGGGGGCTGTGTCCTCCAACAATTAGAGAGACCCCATGGGAAATGCCTTATGGCCTCTCCCTTTGTTCATGAATAAAGTTACAGGACTTCTCTGTCTTTTTTTGGACATAAACCTCTTGTCATGTGAATTTTTTCTGCACAACACAGTAATGGTCAACATTATTTTGCTCATTTAAAACCAATGGGGCATTTGTTAGCATATTGCTTATAAGATTGTATCAGGAAGCCAAGCTGTGTACAATTAATACATGCACTTAGCAGAGTCACAGAATAAGGTAAATAAACCAAGTTTTTCAGTTCACCTTTAAAGAGGAAAGAGGGCAGCTGCAAAATCTAACCTGATAAAAGTCTAATGATACACTGGTAAAATTATTATACTTCAGCCATCGTACCTTGCTTCACACAAGTGCCTTTCCATTTAGGCATGCACAGCTGTTTGCCTTTTTAGATCTTCAGCAACCCATTAAAATTAGACAAAAAGTTAGTCACTGTTTAGAATACATCTTCTACAACATAGTTTATAAAGAGAATGGATACCTCATTTACCAAGGTTCCTGGAACCGCTTAGGGCAACACAGTTTTAATAGAGTCACTGAAGTTTTATAAGAATAAATGTTCCTCCTTCTTATACCTGATCAGCAGGTATTTAGTGGCCTTTGCTTTGACATGTTCTCTACCTGCTCACAAATCCACCTCTCATTCTACACTTATTATAAAGAAAACATGGTTTCCTATTCTGTGTTGCAAACATGCAAAGGACAGCTTCAGAAATCAGCTCTCAAAAGCAATAAGCTTTTTGCTATCTAAACAGTTATCTACTCCCTTAATGTATTACTAGCATATATAATTCATTACCTTATTTACCCAGAGGATGTAGTATTTTAGATAATTTGTTTTGTAAAAATATGTTTGTATTATTAATACAGTGTCTCTTCCTTCCTTTTCTCTATTTGCTTACTTAACAATTTACCTCACTTTGTACCAAACCCCAAAATCATTTGTGAGGGTGCGGTGCAAAGCAATGCCAAATCCTACAATATTTGTGTCCAGACAGAGGTGTGCTGCAGTCCTAATGTCAACGCTGCCTTTCTGTGCCACTCTTTATACTAACAAGAGTATAACTATGTCCTTTTTGGAAATCTTAGACCTCACAAACTGTATATTGCTGCTCTGGCAAGGTTAGTGTGACCTTCCTGTGTTTGAATTATGATATGGATGGGTTTACATCTCTGCTTATTAATTACTTTGAATTATAAATGTTATTATTCATTAAAAATGCAGGAGACTGCTAATAGCCTGTGTCAGTATACACATGAACTAAAAATTTCAGTGTGGCTCCATAAATTACTGTGAGTTAGACCTCACTATTCCTGTCCTGTACTCATTTGTTATAAAGTTCCCTCCGCCTTCAGTTTCTGTGCCTTTGAAATTTTTTACTGAGAAATCATCTTTTAGCTACACTTTGGATATGCATTTATAACTGGTTAATAAGATGCAATGCAATCATGACACAATCCTCTTCCCTACTGCCTCCCCATCACCATTTCTTTCTCCCAGTTAATAAACTAAAAGCTCAGGGCACTAATTTTGATGGAGGGTCAATGTAGATTTTGGCTCACTTGCAGCGAAATAGAGATTTAGAACTAAGAGGAACAAATGAGCATTAAATATTCAAGTAATGAATAGAATGTCTCTATTGGTTGCTGTTCTATCTGTGATAAAAGCAAAGAAGAGATGGAGGGCTGCTGAAGATAAAACTAACAGAAATCGAACACACATTTAATTTTAGCTTATGTTCAGAGCAAGTAAGAAAAAACAAACAAACAAATAAAAACCAAACAAAAAAAACCCAACAACCCCAAGACCATCCCATATTTCCAGAATCTAATAACAAACTGACACAGTGTGCAGGAATGTCCACGGAGACTGCCATTGACTGCATTAGATGTTATTTATTAAGGCAGCAGATACAGTTACTCAGCCATGCTGAGCTGTGGTGACCATTTACTTGATGCTCACTTCATAGACTAGCTCATTAACTTACAATGAAGCAGTGCATTTAGTGTTCCTCAAAAACAAACAAACAAACAAAAAAATGAATCAAAAATCTCATGACTGAAACTGTGATGAGCTTCCACTGCACATGGACCTACTTGCAAACAGGGTCCCTTATCTGCTTCATGCCTTCACAGGATCTCCCTCCCAGGGCTCTCTTCAGATGTTATTTCACATGCTCAAGAGCTGTGTACAACTGGAGTAAGTTGTGCTGGGGGTTTTGGGGGGCGTTGTTTCAGAGCAGTTTTACCTCCCATCAGCAGACTTTCTGTATTTTTGGCAAATGGATCATCTTTGAAAAGACTCTATAGAAGAGTACATTGCCTGAGTAACCTGTAATACTTAACACTAAGCAAGTGATTCAGTGCACTGGTTCTCTTTACCTGCAAGAGAGAGTTCCTAGGCTTGTCCTTGTGCTTTGTAACTGAATGTCTCTTCTTGCTCAGATGATTGCTCCACATTTTTATACTGTTTTCACACATCTGTGTGTAAGCAAGTGTAGAGATAAGAAACATTAAACTAAATATTTGACAAAATACAGGCTCCAGGCTGAGCCAAGCAGTGGATTGTTTTGCATGTCCTTCATCTGCCAAGGTACATGAACAAAGAATATCTATCAGTAATAATACATAATGGTTGCTGCCATGGAAAGTTTTCTGACTCGAGAGAGATCCAATTGCTACTGCTGGTTGTTTGCCCTGCTGTCACCCAAGAAATGGGATTTTAAAAGGTTAACGGGTTATGATCTTTACTTCAAGCAAAGTCTCTGTGAACATAAGTCTTGAAGGCGAAACAAGTTCCTCTACTGAACACGAGAGGAAGGTAGAATTTGTTTTCTACAGCATGGTATTTTTGACTGTCCTAATATAATTTATTAATTGACTGAACATGATGATACAGAAGCATCTTGCAGGATTCGAGTGCTAACATTTGTACAAAATCAAACATGCTTTCTGTTTTGCAGTTACAAAAAGCTGTGGAAAAAACTGTCAGAAAAGCATGTTATATAATTTTTAAATAATTAATTGGTTACAGATTTTACTTTAAAATACAGATTTAAAGTGAAGAAAGCATCATATGAGCAAAAATAAGTGTAAGAGTAAAACATGCATCTTTTAAACTTGCACTTCAGAAGTGCTTAATTTAAACCAAGACCTTAAAATGTGTCAAGCTTACCTCTACAAATCTAATTATATCACAGAGAAGTGTTGTGCAGTGTCAACAGCAGATACTCTGCACATCAGTCCTGGAGAATGGAAGTACAGAGAACTGGGAAAACAGTAATCCTGTACTGTGTGTATGCATTATTACAGCGAATCACAATAGGAAGTGGAACAAATTCCAAAACATTTAGTAAAAGTTACTTCTGTTCTTAACATTCCACACAAAATGTAATTTCTGTTTAAGTATAAATATGATGAAAAAATATTCATATTGGTATGAAGCTATTTAATCCCTTAAAAGATGCCACGGAAAGTGAAACCCTTGAAGCAGAAGCACTGTTTAATTTTGGTATTAAAAAAATCAACAAAAGTCTCATCAACTAGAAATCTCCCTGTGTTATTTGTGCACACCCACACTTTAAGGATGCACCTGCTGGACTTCCTAAAATTCCAGTAGCTCATACTTTTAATGAACTACCTCAGTGCAATCCATGTGTGGGCATAAAGACTGGCAGGAAGAACTTGACCACCCTCCCATTTCTTCACATTGTTGCAATTCTTCTGCCTTCCCAATATCAAACTAACACCCTTCTGCTGCCAGGACTCCTCTGACAAGATTGTTTCAGCCCAGCTATGTTTAAATACCACAGCAGCATTGTGCTGCCAAGCTGTCAGATGGGAGGTGCAGCACAATCCTTTTTCCCCCGAGTATTTGCTTAGAGTTATTTCATATACAAGCTAGGTGGGAGCTGCAGCTTACACCCAGGTCCTGCAATACAGACAAATTTCTTTCCTCCAGTTTCTGTTACCAGTTCTTAGGCACTGGATCTTTGATTTTTTTTTTTTTTATTTTTTTTTTATGTTGCTGTTTAATTTATTTATTTTATTTTTAATATATATTTCCTGGAGTTTAGCTACCTTGGAACAACTTATATACTGGTAATGTGATAAAACCATCATGTCGTCTTGTCATCAAGTAAGAATTCTTTTAAATAGAGGTAAATACTTTCAAGCTTATTTTCAGGCAATGCTCCAATGCTTTGAAAGTCAGGTTGCTCCCTAAGCAGCTACATTGCCTCTTAACATGCAACATGCACCGCCTCTCTGCAGTTTGTAAGAGTAGGAAGAAGACATGCAAACAATTGAAGTTCACACATCAATGGTTTCCTGACACGAAACTTTGCACCCCTATGAGTGTAGAAACCTAGAGAGAGGATGCCAAACAAGTTGGTCCATGCTCTGAAATCCTCTGTGGGACATAGGCCATCAGACCTGCTGTGTGGCTTTTGATTTTGAGTAAAAGTTACTTCAATTTCCACACATCAAAAATATATCAGAATGCAGTCCAACAAGTCTGTCAGCTCCCTTTCAACACTCCAAATTTTGCATACAATGCTGTGTTCAACTGATGTTTACCGAAACAATCAATTATAATACAATGGAAGTAGTGACTGAAACTAAATGGAACACTCAGGCTGAACTTCCATTCAGCAAAGGCTGGGCAGGATCCATGACAACACACTCCTTAAAATCATCTAGCCCAACTGTTGCAAGATGTGGACTATGCAAACATTTCCTTAAGAAAGCATATCCTTTGGTGTTTCGATCTTTACCTACTTTCAAGTCTAATCAGCAAGAGAAGAGATTAAACTCATGAAACAGAGAGCACCCAACAAGCTCTAGGTGAAGTCCGGGTGTTAGGAAAACGAATTACTTTTTGGTAGAATTGTCTTGTTAAGGTTTAGGGCTAAACAGGCTTCAATGTTCTCAGACGCAGGGGAGCTTAACAAAGCTCGGGAAGAAGGGTGTACCGCTGTGGGCACAGCGGCTGTCCCACAGTGCACACAAAGGATGCAGAATTTAGGGGCCACAGGGACATCCGGCAGAACTCCCAAGACAAGGCAGAAAGAAATGAAGACAGCTCGGTGATTGTGCTGAAATCGGCTCCGGCTGGATAACAGGTAATTCCGGCAGGGACAGACCCCGAGCGACTCACGGAGCACCGACCCGAAACACCCACCGGCCCTAAAGGAGAAACTGAGCATGGCATTAATTAGCATGAGAAGAGAGAGTCATTAACCAACAGAAGACAGAATACCCCTTAGTAAGAGAACTGCGTGACTCGCAGCCAGTGAACACTGATCCCTCCGTTTGCTATTTTATTCAAATAGGAAAAAGTTCTGAGAGCTGGGGCGCTAGATCTGCGGATCATCAGGGACCACCCAGGGCTGTGCAACTCTGAAACAGATACTCGACGTCCCTCTGGAGTGTGTCATTAGCGGTTTGTAACACACCGGGCGATCAGTGCGGTTTTTGCGGGCAGCAGCGGCAGCGCTGCCCGGCCCCGCGGGGCAGGAGGCGGGCGGCGGCAGAGGGACCAGGAGATCCCCAAGCCGATAAGGGCCACCGGGAAAGGGAAACCTCTTCCCAGGCGCCACTTCCGCCGCCTCCCGTGCCGGCGATCACTTCCAGGTCGGGAGTCGGCTTCCGGCGGGATGCGGGGGGCGGCCGGGCCCCGCTCGGTGCCCGCCGTGCTCTGAGGGGCGGCGGCGGCCCGGCCGCGAGGGGGCAGCGCTCGGGCGGGGCGGGAGCAGCGGCCGGGGCGGGTTGGGGCCCCGCCGCCCGCGGAAGATGTGGGCGCACGTCTGGAGGTTCCTGTACAGCAAATACTTTCGGTTCTGGCTGAAGTGGATCCTTCGGCTGCTGACCGGCAAGTGCGAGCTGCAGCGCCTCTTGGGCGGCGCGGAGACGGGCGCGCGTCGGACGCTGAGCGTAGGTAATGGAGGGGCCGGGGCAGGGGCCGCGGGGTCGCCTCGGAAGCGTCGTGTAGAGCTGCTTCCATTTAGCGCGGAAAAGACCGTCGTGATCGCCGATCCCAGCCATTACCCCAGCACTGCCAAACCCACCGCTGAACCGCGTCTCCCAGTGCCACATCCACGCGTCTTGTAAATCTCTCCGGGAATGGCGGTGACGAGACTACTGCCCTGGGCAGCCTGTTCAGTGCTTGACAGCCCTGTCTGTGATGACATTTCCCCTCATGTCCAGCCTAAACCTCCCCTGGCACTACCTGAGGACGTTTCCTCTCCTCCTGTCACTGGTTACCTGGGAGAAGGGATCGGTCCGCTCCTGTCCACAGCCTCCTTTGTACAATGGTTGTAGGGAGCGACCAAGTGCCCCCCGAGCCTCCGGATTGCCCGCAGCTGGAAATCAGCACCGGGTGTGCACCTCCCGAATTGCATCTTCACCCTTCCTTTCATCCCAGCTATCCTGTGAGAATTTTAAATCACTGCCAGAGCGAGCTTCCTTGTCTGGTTGCTAAGGAAATTCCAGTGTCATCAAAAAGTGAATCAGAAATCATACGTTTCCCTCCAGAGTCTTCCCATCACTTTGTCTATATGCTTTGACCTTCCTTTACTAAGAAAAAATATCACACTAAATAGATGTAAATGCATTTTTTTGGAGGTGAGGAAAGAAGAGTGATTTCACTTACAATTCTGCTTGATGCAGACTTTTGATCTAAAATAGCAATTCAAGAAACTACTGAACGTTTTTGTGGTTTTACAATAACTTGCGGAAGTGACCGACTTCCTTTTTCTTCAGTAATAAACATGCAATAATGTCTGAGAACAGGAAAATACCAATTTACAACATATTTCTCTCCTAACGCCTTTTCAAATTTGTCTTTGTTTTGTACGTGTAATTCATGCTTAAAAAAAATCCAGATCTACTTTCAGCATTGTACTGAAAAGTTATAAAAAAAATCTGTGTAAATGAAGACGTTCTGTTACCTGATAACATGTTCATTTTAAGAATGATTTTTTTGAGCATGTATAAAAGGGATGTAAAACTTTATAATACTTATATCCTGCAAGAACACTTATTGTCAATTATTTAAAACAGTTCAATTTAACACTGACATCTACTTTTTTTCCATATCACAGAACATTCACTGGAATCATCAAAAAATAAGGTAAGAGATACTAAAGATGAAGCTGTAATAAAACCTTTTTTCAGAGACAGATCCCAGAAAAATAACAGTTGCATTTACTTTTTGAGAGAGGAGAACTGAAGAGGAGTAAAGGACAGAGAGAAGAAGACTTGGAATTTTGTGTTCTGTATGCTAGGTTTATTTAAGGTTTCTCAAAAATAATCCTATGTCCCTTCAAATGTTTGTATTATTGAAATCTCAGCTTTGTTAGCTACCTGCCTCCTAATTCTGAAGCATTATTTTCTTGGCCGCGCTTGTTTCAGTTGGATTAGTAAGCACATATTTCAATTCAGCAGCTGAAAGCAAACAAGAACCTAGACCAAGCAACTCTCCAGCTTTGTATTTATTCTTTATGCAACTCCTATGTAAACATCGTTGTTTACAGCCTGACAAAGTTACAAATCATGCTTTCATGTAATTATTGCAGAGCTTTTATAGGCAGTTTGCATTGTAAGCAATTGCCTTAAACTGACCCTTTCCCTCTTGTAGTAAATACACACAACAGATGTACAGAAGCTGAGCAATAATAAGACAGTAGATTATGTCTTCGTTCCTCATGAAGTCCTTTACTGTGTTAACTTCCTAGGTTTTAAGAAATGCTGTACATGTTGAAGAAGCTGAAGTGGAGAAGTGTGTCAGAGATGTGATGAAAGAAAAGAAGATTGAACAGAAGGATACAGGGTGTGTTTGGAAACCTCTTTCTGTTCTCAGTTGTTTGCATGTTCTTCCAGCTGCTTAACCTCATGCAATATTTAGGCCATTCAACACAAGTATTCAGAATGAAATCGGAAAATAAGGTGTGGTTATGTCCTCATTAACTCTAGAAAACAATTTGCAAAGTTTTAATTCACGTGGATTTGGCATTACTGGATCTCTGTTTTGCAAGTCCCTTCTGTTACTCCATATTTCTAACTAGTATGATCATTGCACAGGTTGATTACAAGAACTATACAATTCTTAGGTATATTTGAGAGAATATAGTGATGCCTGGTTAATGTTTGCATTCGTCTGCATAAGTAATTAGTGAGTGGCAGGGAATAATCAAAATTTCAGAGTCTAATGAAATTATTCTTTGAAACTATAACTATTTCTGACAAAGTTTGACTGCAAGACTTACAAAAAGTTTGGGGGCAGGTGAAGGTGCAGTGGTCAGGATGGTACGTGGAGTTTTCTTGTGTCATAATAGATTTCAGCTGGTGGGGGTTTTTTGGTTTTTTGGGGTTTTTTCCCCATAATTTAAGGTGATAGAGTCTGACTGCAGCACTGGAATCAGCTAGAGATGTTTCAAGTATGTAAGATCCATGTAGCAGTGTACTTGACCAGCATGCTGTAGTTTGTAAAGATGCACATAAGGCACTTCCTAATTCAGGGGTTTACATTGCTTTAGCATAAGAAAGGTCTTACCTGGTAATTCAAGCTAGAATTTATGGCTATTAAAAAACTTCTCTATGGTGTTTTGTTATTATTTCAGGTTTAAGACAAATTTGCATATATCCTTGCTACAGATATCAGGTTATAAAAAACTGTATTTGAATGTGGAAAACCTAAGGAAGGTCCCGTATGATTCAGAAAATGAAGACCACGAGGAACAGTTAATTGAGGTGAAATAATTTTTGAAATACATGTGCTGTTTGTTTGGTTTTTTTCCCTCCAACAGCTCGAAAGAACTTACTGGTAGCATTCTTACCAGCTGGCCTATTTAAAGCAGTTTTCTACTTACCAACTGCAAAGCCATTATAGAAATTAAAATAAAACCTCCAAGAAAAAAAAAGTAAACTAGAGTTACCTGCAATGGAATTATTTTGTGTGAAATCAGACATAACAACAATATAGAAGTAGAAAAATAGATTTGTGATGCCTCAGTGAAGAATCACTACTAAAAAGATATATTAAGTTATGCACACGTCTAACTTCGGAAACCACTAATTACTAAATTAAAAAAACAACCCCAAGTTTTTCGTATTACTGCATCCCAGTCAACGTCAAGGAAGGTATTTTGATACTGAAAGATAAAAACTATTTTCTTGGCACTTCATAATTATCTCAGCTTGCTATGGAAGCCCCGACACTGACATAATAAATGAGTATTCATTGAGAATTTGTGCTTCATTTAATAGGTGTCCCATTACAAAATGATGCATAAATTAATTTCTGAGGTGAAACAACTCTTTGTTTTTTTGGTGTTCATAAAGCATCTTTGTCTGTGAAGGGAAATTCCCACGTTTAATGTTAAATGTAGTAACTTTCATGATTGCTGAAGGGAGCCATTGTAGCAAACTCCAGCTTGCCACTAAGAGAAAAGAGCAGCATGCAGACTGCACCCTGTTCCTTGGGGAATGGTTTGTGGTGTGCAGCAGCAAGTGCTCTGAATGATGTGACTTGGAATACTTGGGCAGCATAACATGACAGTGTATTTGTGCAGCTCTGGAATTTGCTGATGCCCCACGAGAACCTGAAGGCCAGGATCAGCAAGCAGTGGTGTGACATCGGCTTCCAGGGCGACGATCCCAAAACAGACTTCAGGGGAATGGGGCTGCTGGGCTTAGTGAACCTGGTGTAAGTCAAAAGATGAATTTCATTCCTTTTGTAACTAATTTTCAGTATCTGTATTTCCTTGCCATTTAGTTAATGCTATTTCTAATGAGAACTGATTAGAAGCAAATAGAAAGCAGTATGCTTAACGTTTCTAGTGGCTGCACGTTGTAAACATGTAATGTGGTTGGGTAAGGACAAAGAAGTGGGAAAGGAACAGAAATTTGCCCGAGACAACTTAATTTTTTTTGCCTTATGATAGAGTTGGTAGGTTGTACCTAACTTGTGAAAAGCTTTAAAAATTCCTGAATGTAAAAATTTCTACTATGATGAAAAATAGACAAGTTTTTAGCTCTGTTAAGCTAACTTTTGGACTAGGTTGAACTTCATATTTGATATTCAGATCACTATGATTTTTTTTACAGTATTTTTTTACATGCTGAATATAATTTAATTGCTACCTTTTCCTTGGTTTTCATTTTGTGCCATTTTCCAGATACAGGCTAGTTTTCACCTTTAGTTTAAAGCTACAGATTTTAATGTTGACAATAACACTGTATTTCTTTTTCCCAAAGAATTTAAAATAATATTTTACACTGCCAGGTATTTTAGTAAGCATTACACCAATGAAGCTCGTCAGATCCTTTCTCGGTCAAATCACCCAAAACTGGGGTAAGTCACTCCACAGTTTTTTCTGGCTGCTTCTATGTAAGAACTTACATGAAGACTGCTAAACATGTGTCCAGAAAGTAAAGAGGAAAATATCTGTGGGTTTTTTCCATTAAAGAATGAAAAAAAGGGTCAAAATAGAAAGGTGTGAGAAACCAAACACAGAAAGCAATTTCTAACTGGGAGCTAAGTGCAGCTTTTTTGTTTGTTTGTTTTTTCTTTTCAGAATGGCTTCGTTGGGGCTAAAATGTTGCAAAATATCATCTTTATTTAACACAGTAAACACCTTTAACATTTTAGTTAGTTTTTTTTGTAATAGACTTTGATTAGATTTAGAAATTTGTACTTATTTTTCACCTTCTGACTGATTCTGTGTTGGGATAGTATAGATTACCTCTTAAGGTCCTTTTTTTTCCCCCTCTAGGTTTCTGCTCTGTAATAAGTGTTTACAAACAGGTGTTTCATTGTTCAACTTTAAATTTTTTTAAAAAAAAAACTTGGCATATTTTAAACATATAGCTAATTTTACAGGGAAATATACTCTCAAACCAGTCAGGTATAATAATCTGATCCAAGTCCCTAGTTAACCTGATGTCCTACCAAAAAACAGGAGCCCTTCATGACTTTGATTGCAAATAACATTACCCTGTGCAACTCTGTCATGAAGAGGGTATGTGAGAGGTTTTGCTCAATTACATAATATACAGTTGGCACAAATTAATTTTTACTTTTCCTTCCTCCACAAACACTTTAACTGTTGTTTAAGAATTTCTATTATAATGCTTTTTATACCATGCAACAAAAAACCAGATTCTTTCAGCTTGAACAACAGATTGAAATAGCCATTCCATTTACACTGCAACTTTTTTTTCCGCATCCAAGTTTTAATATTCCAGAAGGATTTCAAAAGAAAGTTGAAGTCAGTATTGATTGGCTATGCCATCTCAATATTATAACAACTTTTACAGGGTTGGATGTACATGGACCAGGGAATGGTCTGTAGATTGGAATCAGCTCATCAACAAGTATTACAGGAATAATTTTGACTATCACAGCTATCCTAAAGCAGAGTGTGCCAGGGAAGCTCTTAAGTCTTTCAATCTGTAACATAAACCCATGATTTGTGTTGCAGATACTCCTATGCCATAGTTGGGATCAATCTGACAGAGATGGCATACAGCTTGCTCAAGAATGGTGCTTTAAAGGCTCATCTCTACAACATGGTCTCTGGGTTGCCACAGATGGAGCACTTCCATCAGTTTTACTGTAAGTGTCTGTTTGGGCTCTTTGGAGTCATTTCCACTCTTATCAGCCACAGCAATCTGTTTGTCTTCTGCATCAGGTATTGGAAATGCACGTGCTGCTTAAACATTGTGCTGCAGAAATGTACACTTAAGGATAATTCCTGTGGCTTTCTATATTTTAGATACTCCAGTCTGAAAACTCAGTATTTGCAGATTTATTTTTTGATTCACTATTACAGCATCCAAAAGCTAGCTGTAGACCAGGATGGGACAGTCTTTGTTTTAAGGGGTTGAAGAAAGTCTAAAGGATCGCTCTAGGAGTGGCTAGATCAAGGCATGAAATTGTGGAGGTCGTTTTTGCAGATCTGTATTTTATTTTCTTCACAGGTTATCTAGTTTATGAGTTCGACAAGTTCTGGTTTGAAGAGGAACCAGAAAGCATTATGCACTTCAACCAGTACAGAGAGAAATTCCATGAAAAAATTAAGGGACTTCTTCTGGATTGCAATTTGGTACTGACCTTACAAGATACAAAGAAACCTTAATTTCTCTGCAGTACATGAGGTTCTGTATCAAAAATTGAGTGATGCATTTGGATGGATGTTTTGTGTGTTTCACCAAAAACTGTCTAACAATAGAATTTTTTTTTTTACGTTAAAAAAAAAAAAAAAAAGAAAACTAGCAAAATTCTGTTAAGAAAGCTTGGACAATCAACCTCTGTTTACAGGTATTTTTATGCTATTCTCCAAAGGGCAGCTTTTTGAAAAGGAAGTGAAACAAAACCCAACCAACAAAGCAACACAAAAACCAACCCATAAATCTCAAGAACCTCTGGATTGCTTACTTTTACTTTTTCTTTTATACTTCTTGGTGCAGGAACATGAAGCAGGTATTTATGCTGCATCATATTTTCTATGAATAGGTTTGACTGTTAATGGTCTTTTAAAAGACAGTTTAAATTCAGCTTTTCAGATTTGAATTTAAATTCCAACCTTTTAACGTAACGGTTGAAGTGAAGCTTTTAGTTATTGTGGTTTTAGATTTTTTGAGTTCTTGTTCCTTTATATGCCATTGATCCTTCACTCAACAATGTTAAATTTCTCTGTAATTAAGAGGTCCTCAGAGGAGACATATTATTTGTTTGTAATTTTGGAGAAGAGGCTTAATCAATCAGCATATTGATGTGCTTACTAGGAATTACTTCTGCATAAGGAAGTTTGTCTATGGATGTGTACCAGCCAATTCCTATGCTTGGAAGAAGTTTAGTTTGCAAACAAACAAAAAGAACCACGTGTCATCAGCATGAGGATAAGATCCTCAGGCTAAAGCTACTCTTTCAAAAAGTATCCCTGTTGTAAAAACTTTTGATTCTTTCTAATCTGACTTCAAATGCTGAGGATGATTGACTCAGAATCTGTTGTCAGCCCTTTCTTTTAGCAGCTAAGGGGGGTATTCTTAGTGGGAGGTACAACAGATCTACTTTAGCCCTTTTATAAAAAAAAAAAAAAACCAAACCCTTTATTGCAGCTGAAATCTTTATCTTGTAAAAATAAATCCACATCTGAGTGATGTCAAAAAAAGATATATTTTCCATGGAAGGGATGCAACTTTGATGTGTTCCTTAGTCTTGCTGTCCTCAGACAATCTAATAGATAGAATTTCATGTCTGTATTGTGACTAATTATTGCTTAGAGCAACTTTAAATAGATTTGGTATGACCATCACTTTGTTTTCTAAGACTTTCTATTAAATAAGTGCCTTCTGCTGTTTTCAATCGGCTTTTTATTTTGATTCTTCTAACTAGATCACAGCCTTAGGAACTTGAGTAATTTGAGAAAGATTTTTTCACCAGAAACCTAAATAGCTCACAGTGGCACAAAATTTGTATGCTGATACAAGCTTTCATATATTTTTTTTAACCATCTCAGGTAAACTAGTTAATTTCTAGTCAATGACTACTCCAGAAGAGATTCCTGAAGAATACAAGCGTTGAACACAATGAATGCAAGCACGAGGGGAAAAAAAAAGAGGGGAAAAAAAAAGAGGGGGAAAAAAAAAAACAACAACAAAAAAACCCCCTTTATGTAATGAGCATTATTACACTAATATTGCATAAGTATGAAATGTAATATGTAATACTGCATTTCTTGGAGATCATCAAAACCCACCTGGACATGGAGATGGCCCTGACCTGCCTCCTTTGAGGGACCCTGCTTTAGGCAGGGGATTGGACTTGGTGATCCCCGGAGGTGCCTTCCCACCCCAGTAGTTCTGTCAGTCTGTACTGTGCAAATAGTGACTTGTTGCACTGCATCCACCCTTGTGCTCTTGATCCCTTAAATGCTGGGGATCTCTGGCTTGTGGGGAAGCTCCTGATCAGGGCACACAGTACATGTGTGTGGGGTAACACAGTTCTCTTTTCTTTTTATGATACCTGAGGTACAGACAAGAGTCAGACAAGGGTGGGGAAAGATTCAGTCTCACATGTGTTGGCTCGATGTTGTTCTACCAATATAAACTAAACCCCAGAAAACAACAACAACAACAAAAAAAAACCCACCTCTGTGAAGGTGAGCATAGGGAGAGTATTTATGGTTTGCCCTGAACAGCTGTACTGAGCAGATCAGATCCAAAGTGACAATGGGAGGCCCAGTTCTTTTGCTACTTCCCCCTACTGGATCCTGGAATACTCACACTGAAGAGCTGAGGTCCTGTGGAGAGCATTCTGGGATTCGGGTCCTGTGGTGGAGCTGTGTTTCTCTGAGCCTTGCAGACACTGGACATGCCCAAAATCCAAGGAAGGAAGTGGAAAGTGGAGTCCTTTCCAGTGGCCCAAGTGGTTACTTTCTAGCCCCATCTCTGTCCAGTTTAATAACTTTCTCTACTGCTTGTAGAACTCCCATCCATGCAAGCAACACAAGACTGACTTTCTGAATTCCAGAAGTGACCTCAATTATGTTTGGCAGCAGCAGCAGCAAAGGAGATCCTATTTGTTTTCCTCTACTGCCTACCAGCTAGTAACAAAATTGTTTCAGCCAGGTCTAAAGGCTCCCCTGAGCTGTGTCTGCAAGCTTTTGTTTTGTTTTGGTTTTTTTTTGCAACAGTTGCAAAAGTAATCTTCACCCTTGTCTGTCCAGCACTGAAACTTTCACTGGGCTCCTTGTTCACTGGGAGACTGACATTTAACTATTGCTGAGGCTTCTAAAGCCCAACTATAGAGTCTCAGGGCTCCTATCACACAGCTGAGATGTTTTAGTGTCAAATGCATTTCAAGCTTTTAATAAGATGCATCTTGGCTAGTTGTTATCTTCTTAAATCAGTGGGTGATCTGGGAGTAAACTGTGGCGGTATACAAGGAGAAAAAGTAAACCCAACTGTCATCAGATGAGTGAGACATAAGGGAATACTTTAGTTTGCATGTAGTAATTAAGGTGAATGTTTATGGTAGGCTCCAGTGCACCTTCCCAGGAAACAGTTAGAATTTGCATGTGGGTTTTTTTGTATGATCAACTAGCCCAGTAATTCTGTCTAGGAGTCACTCACTATATGTAGACTAGTATTGGGTGTCCGTGTTTGCACCCCTGGTAGGTTAACTGTATTATGGTGGTAGCTAGAAAATGTATTGAAATAGGTAACATTGTGTTTAGAGAAGGCAAGAACAAGGCTTTACTGGTCAGTGGTATTTTGTGCTAACTCTGTTGTAGGGTGACAATCCTAAGGTTATGGAAGACTGGAAATGGAGGTGGGCCACTTTTCTGCAAGCTGATATAATCTTTAACATCAGAATTTGTTGCTCACAGGTTATTCTAAGAGTCTTAAAAACTCAGTAAATTATTTTTTTATTAACCATCATGTTTTAAATACATATCTTACTAGAACTTGCAAGTGCTGTTAGTTCTCTAACTTGCTGCCTCTTTAAAACATTCACTACGTGAAAGCTTGTATGCAATAGTATTAAAAAAAATTAAAACTGGAGACAAGGTGTTTTGCTAAATTTGTTGTTCCTGTAGCAAAAGTTTAACAAACTACCTTCACTTTTGTTGTTTACTGTATGCTTGAAACATGGTGTCACTCTATGAACAAATTAAACTGAAGATAAGCTGAGGTTTACTACAAGCAAATGTAAAATCTAGTCTTTCACTAAGTAAACATATTGTTTCAGAAGTAACTAACTTGACTGGAAAGCCATCTGAAGACAGTGCTACATAGGAAGAAAGAAACAAGGTTTTCAAACTGGTTGTGCTTCTGTCATCTGATACAGCCACATAAAGAATAGGGCATTTTGTCCTAAAGGGCAATTTAAACACCCCAGTTAAATAGTTTTGGACTTTCAGTCTTTGAGAAACCAAACAAAACAAAAATGCAAACAAAAATTTTACACACACAGAGCCTCATTAGTTTTCCAGATTTTCCATCCTAGTTCAAATAAAATTTCACAAAAGGAATTCCTTAGCCTTGTTTTAGGAGCTACGATGAAAAGGTTTGTGTTTAGTTAGGTGGGAGTTGAGCAGTCAGTGTCCTTGGCAATACTGCTAGTAATGTGTGGTGAAGATGTAACCTGTGGTTTCCTTCTGTCATTCTTGTTTGTGTTGCTGTAGTTCCATGGTGACCCATCTTTGGACTGATGTTTCTTGTGCCAGCCTAGATACCTTCTCCCTCTAGGGAATTCAGAACAACCCAGCCCAAGAGTTTGTGGGCAGTTTCTTCTTATGACACTGTGCTTAGATAGCTGCATACTAATAGGAATTCCTGTTCACCACAATATAAAAGCAATAATGTATACTGTGATGTCTGTGTACTAGAGATGTTTACAATGGTAGCAAATAAAGAACGGGTTATTCCAAAATATTGTCAGCAGTCGTGTCTCTGGCCAGCTAGAAAATGTAACAACTTTCAGTTTCATGCACCTGCACTGGGATATGAGTGAAAGCTTTGTCCTACTTTTTTCTTCCCCCCATCCTCCCAACTTACCTCCAGCTTGTTTAGAGGTCCTTGGTTCTTGATCCTGTTATGTAGATGGGCTACTGTACTCTGCTGCAAGTGGTAGAGGTTTATTACTGCTTCATTTCAGTTGCTTTTAAAATCCTCACTTGAAAAGAAGCTCTGTCTTAAGCTTTAAAAAAAGCCCAAACATGCGCCAAAAAAAAAAAAATTATTAAAAAATTCCACAACACAAAAAAACTCACCCAACCAAACCCCCCCAAAAAAACCCCAACAATGATTTTATCTGAAGGACCTGAAAGTTAACTCTCAGAGGCAACTCCAAATGTGAGCGTTTTTGTTCAGGAGGAACAAAATTGAAAAGCTGGAGAACAACTCTGGAGAAAGAAAAAGAAACCCTCAAGTGTTGATGGTTTGGGGGTTTTTTTCAGACTCTCTATCTTCTGGCATGCCTTCATACAAGCTATGTTACATCATCTACTTGGGTTTTTTTTTTTAGTTTATTTGTATCTCTCAGGCAGCATTTGTTTCTCCTCCTGAATTATGGAGAACAAATGCTTCTATTAATGTACCAAAGTGCTGTTCCGTGAGAACTACAAGGTCTCACCTGTAGCAATTTTTTATTTCTACAGAAGCACAGAACAGGCCCTGCCACTACAGGAACACCCCAGTCCTCCAAACTCCGAATGTCAGGTTGATCAGTTATGCAAATGTGTTATTTTAGAAAATGGGACAAGCAAACAGCTATTCAGGACATTTCAATTGTGATCTTGAGAAGCACAGGAAGGAGAAGAACGAGAGCTTAATTATCTTCTGAAGTGACATACTTTGAGATACCTGCCACCATTGATCAGGAGCATCCTGTGCTGCTGTTAAGACTGACTAAGCTGTGTTTCACAGCTTGTATTCCCAGTTCTAAGCCACTCTTGCACAGCAATGCTGCTGCTATCAGCACATGTTGCAATTCTCTATTATTAACTTTTTTATTTTTTTTTTAAATTCTTATTTGCTGTCGGGCCAATTCCTGGCTTTGCTATTGAATAAATCAACATTTTAAATGTTGGTGGCAGTTTTGGCTGAGGTAGATTTAATTTTCTTCCCAGGAATTGGTATGGGGCTGTGTTTTGGATTTGTGCTGAGCACAGGGTTGATAACACAGATGTTTTTGTTATTGCTGAGCAGGGCTTACACAGAGCCAAGGCCTTTTCTGCTTTCTGTGCTGCCACACTGGAGGAAGTTGGGGGTGCCTGGGATGGTGGGAGGGGACACAGCCTGGACAGGTGACCCCAACTGACCAAAGGGACATTCCAGACCATGTGACATCAAGCTCAGTATATAAAGTGAGGGGAAGAAGAAGGAAAGGGGGCACATTTGGAGTGATGGTGTTCGTCTTCCCAAGTAACGTGTGATGGGGCCCTGCTCTGCTGGAGATGGCTGAACAGCTGCCTGCCCATGGCAAAGCAGGGAATTCATTCCTTGTTTCGCTTTGCTTGTGTTTGTGTGGCTTTCTTTTCCTGTTAAACTGTCTTTATCTCAACCCATGAATATTCAGGCTTTTACCCTTCTGATTCTCTCCCTGATCCCACTGGTGGGGGAGGGAGAGAGGGAGTGCCTGGGGCTTGGTGGCTGCCTGGAGTTAAACCATAGTGTTAAAAGTCATAATTGCAGCTTGAAGTACGTAACACTTGACTCAAGACTACCTTCTAGTTGAAAGAAACAGAAATAGCATAGAAGGAATGTTTTTTTCTGACCAAAGCTCAATAATAGATACAACTGCTTCACTTTCAGTTTCACCATAACACTCCTGCTCACCTAAACTGGTGAGCTCTAGTCACAGATCAGTCTTTTCCCTCAGCACCAGGAGTTGAAGGAATACTGAAATCTCATACACTAACCAAGCAGAAGGCCAGGAGACCACGGCACACTCTGCCATAGGCTAAGCTGACCTACGAACTCATACACAATACCTCAGTATCTTCTCATTTGTTCAAAATGTTTTACTCTAAGCCCAACTAGTCAATGTTTCTTACCAAAACAGGTACAACACATCAACTACATTTACTGTTAATATCTTATTTCTGATAAAAGGTGTCTTCTAGCTACAGCATCCCTTGTAACTGGATTACCAAGAACTGGAGCAAACTGAGCACTACAGGGATGCCAGAAGTTTGCAGAGCAGCAGCACTGGGATTCACCAGGGTACATGCAACCCAAACTTGTTGAGCCCTTCTCCCTGTCTTTAATCCCCTAGGACAGCCTTCTCTGACCTTCTGCTTCTGCATTCAGGCAAGCTGTAGATTTAGTCTTTATGCAGCAGCTTCATTGTGTTGCTCTAAGTATTCTGATGGAATTAAAACCCTTCCTGATGCTTTTTTGTCAGTTACCGTATGGCACCTCCTGCTGACAAACCCAGTTATCACAGTTCAGTTCTGATGCTGCAAAATTAACGGTTAGTAACAAAGACCTTCTGACAGGCCCTCCTCCGGAAGCCCGTGGAGTACCTAGGAGGTACCAAGCCTGGCTGCACAGCTTTCCAAGCAAAAGCACTGTCCCTTTGCCTGACCAGCAGCCTGACCTGTTCCATAGTTCTCACATGCCACACCAGCCTCCACCACCTGAATTTACAACACAACACCTGACTTCTACTGTAACAGAAGCTCCAGCATCATTGTGTAAGAACTCAAGTGCTTTTCTCTTTACAACAGTTTTGATGTCATTTTCCCAGTAGGTTTAATACATCACATAATGAGCTTCTTATCTGTGCAACACAGCTCATATAACACAAACATTTTCAAGTCTCAACCCTCAGCAGTAATACCTAGAACTCAGGAGCTGCAAGATGCTACAATGAAGGAGGTAACTGCCACAGAACTTCCAGGTGTTAACAGCTTCTGACTAAACTGAAAGACAGACTGAAAGAAAAGCCACAAAGAAATATTCTTCTCAAGTTTTTTCTTTTCTTTTTAGTAGTCAAAGCTCTCTACAAAATAACCTAATAAAAAGCTCTAAAATAACAGTCCCCAACTGAACTCTACAATTCCCAGAATAAAGAGACTGTATGTAAGCACAAAAAGCACAAGACAGGTACTTTTGAAGCCATACTCACTTTCTGTGTAGCACACCTGCACATACAGTGAGCCTTTAAAAATACTTACATTTTCCCAAAAGTTTCACACCGTTGTATGCTGGTAAGTTGAATCCTTGTGCAGCTTTCCGTTCACCAGCTCCCACACCGCTACTAAAGAAGAGGCACAGCAGATTTGTCATCAAACAGGCAACTCCCAGCTGGTCCTGATCAAGTGAGCAACCTCATCCAAACAAACCTGGAAAAGATCAGCTCACCTGGCTGCTACCTATAGCAATGCCATTCTTAACGAGGACCTGGCTTACACTTGGGAGCTTTGCTGATGGGATGAGGAAGGTGAGGAAGGCTACCAGAGCAAAACAAAAAAAAAGTTGCCTTGCAAACAGGCTCATGTTACACCAGAGATCCACTTGTGGGGGCCTCTTCTTGTTACAGGAGCCCAAAGGGCAAAACAATTCTTGTCAACCGTTGCACCCATGCCGTGTGGGTGGGGTGGGAACAAAGCTGATAAGCCCTTCAAAGATAAATGTTTTGGGGCTGTGTCCTGCGTGTCTCTAGTGGTGTGTGTGAGCTTGCTGATAGGCTTAAACTCACTTTTACATAACAGACACCTAAAAGAGAAATATTTTAGGGATCTGCAGACTTAAAAAGGTCAGTAGTCCACTTAAGGATGCTGAAAAAACTTCCATGACAGCTTATTCAGCTGCCAGACATTATAATAAAGCATCCCACTCTGGCCTTGGCATCTTAAATTAAAACAAAGCAATAGTATTCAAAATAATGTTGATAGCTTCAAATTAATATCATTATTTGATACATATGTAAACCCATCCACAGTCGCAGCAGAAAGACTACAGTGCTTTTTCATACTGTTACCAGTAGACATACCAACATTTGTCTGTGTAAAAAAGCACAACCACCTCATTTTCCCTCTAGCATGACTTTAATAGTTAAAAACCAAATCTGTGCAGAGTGTACTTTATTTGTTCACATTACCTATTTGTGGTTAAAAACCACTTCATCTGACAGTTTAAAAGCATTCTTTTAAAACAAAAGATTTAAACATAGCTTGTGCTAAAAAAATCTGCAAGTTACATGGATGCAGTATTATACAGGAGTATAAAAAAATCAACAGTATTCTACAGAAAATATTCTCAAAACAGCAAATAAAGATTAGGCATGTAGGCATGATCCTGAAACAAACAAATATGAATTAAAAAACAGCTAACAAAATTAAAAAAAAATCCCAAATATCTGTATAAAAAAAGCAAGGATTCAAAGTGCAGGTGCTCCAGTTTTCATTTTAACATATTATTCAGTAAGTCAATACAGGATACTATTCATTTCATATAAAGTGACAGTGTTCTCAGTAAGATTTAAACATTCAGTTACATTATCTTGCAGATTTTTTTTCATTACTGCTGCTTTACACTGTAGTAAATAAAGACTTATGCAATACAGGCTTTTATTTTCTTAATCTAACAAGGATATAATAGGTTGGTGGTAAAGGTTAGTTTTAAGAACTAAGCTATATTTGCTGTGGATTCAGCCTTAGAAGTAGATATATAGACTTTTTTTTTGTTTTGTTTTGAGCTTTTAAAAACAGACTTAAATTTTTGAAAAGAGACTCTACCTTTTCTGTTCTGGGACCTGCATACACTGTCTTTGGAGAGCACCAGCAAAGCTTTCAAGTCCACTGGTTAGGAATACAGCCCTGGGCAGGGTCATGCTGGAAATCTTCCTTTGGTGGCCACAGCTGGGAAAGGGCTTTCTCTCTGCTGAACCCAGGGAACGGCAAATGGGCAGAAACCATCGCATTGATCCACATTTGCCAAATGTGGCAGCTAGCTTGGGATGAACTTCTCACTTTCACTTGAGCATACCAGTGTCAGGCAGAGCAAGTTAGGAGCCAGGCAGGTGTCATGAAGTGGTCTTTCGTATATCCAGGAAAGTAAAATCAAAGCATACGTTCAAAGCCTCTTTGGAAAAAAAAACAATTATATGAAATAAAATTATGCTTCAAGGATGTTGCCTGGAACTTATTTTCACCTGAGGTCCTTTTCAGGTTGACAGTGTCCCTTTAAATTTTAGGTTCTTCCCATTTTGTGGTGGTTTTTTTGGTTTTTTTTTTCCCCCCAAGCATCAGATCTCTATATATGTCTATTTTAAAAATGCACATAAATATTGGCATTAAGTTTATATTTAGAAATTAAGAACTAATCTTTACCATTATACACTGACAGCAATATTAATAATACACACACTTCACTGACAAGCGTTATTTTTTTTTCCGTATTTTGAATAAAATTTGCATGTGTAACATTTCCCACAGAAAGAGTGATTATACTTGAAGATAGTTATGTTTGCACCCCAACATTTTCACATTAGTGAAAACAACTATGTTTCCAAAATACCAAGGCCTCTGCCAGGTACTAATAAATAGAGAATAAAAAGAAAAAACGAAATAAAAAACCCGATTGCCTTTTATCCCGACATAGTAGAGATTTCATAGTCACTGGCTGAGGTTATGGGTTTACCCCTCATCCTGATGTTTTTAGCATTAGTAATCCGAGCCATCATGGACACGGGCTTGTCAAAGTACCTGACCAGCGCTGGTTCAGTCAAAAGGGAGGCTAAAAACTGTTCAAAGGTGATGGCCCAGTCCCTGTCGATGCTGGTGCTCCTGCGGAGGGCAGGGGCGTGGCTGCTCCGCACCAGCACCGTGTCCTCGCCGATGTCCTCGCAGTGCAGCTTCTCCTCCTCGTGCGAGCCCGCGCTCAGCACCGAGTACGAGGACATGGAGCTGTCGTCCTTCGTGTCGTCATCGGAAATGAGCATGGAAGAACAGGCTCCGTTATCCCTGGGAGAAGAGTCCTCCAGCTTAATGTCCTCCATCTGCATGCCCAGGGCGCTGTCGGTGCCGGCGGCCTCCTCCTCGCTGGCCACGAGGCCGCCCCGGAACGCCTTGTGCTGTTCCAAGGGGTACTGATGGTGCTCCTTCTTCTGGAACAGCTCACTCTGGATGGCTTTGCTGCAGTTGTTGCTGCTGTCTGTGTCATTGGGGGGCTGCATGCTGAAGAGCTTCCCAACCTCCCCGATCTCCAGCAGCAAGCTCGTCACGGCAGCCGTAGCGTGGTACAGGTCCTGCTCGTTGGGGTCCTCGCTGAACATGTTGTACATCGTCTTGCACAGCTCAATGAACTGCCCCTAAACACAGCGGGAAGGAACATTAACAACAGCAGGAAAAAATCATGCTGATATCTTCCAAATCAGTTTGAAAAGTCTGGGATTGAGGCAGGGTGCAAGAGTTTACGTGACTGAGGTGACATTTGATATAACCCACGTGCAGTCTAGGAAGTATTTTCTATGACTGGGTAGTCAGACATGTTGTGTGTCTCAAAGGTATTTAGAATAAATTACTGGATATTTTGTCCAACATATCACAAATACAATTCTCTGCAGCCACAGGGCTACAGAGGGTGAGCAGTGAGACACTTTGGATTCACTTTGGTGGATTTTCTTGTAGGAATGATGCTAAGTATAACTAAGGGTGCTAAAACTGATGAGAAGCAATGAAAAATGAAGAGCTGCAGCACTCCTTAGCTGACAGGAGTAACTTAGTTGGATACAAGTCTTTTGAAGTTCAAAACTGATGAATTAAATAGGAAGATTTGCTCAGGGCTACTTCAGCAAGAATCAGTGCTCTACAGGAAATAAACCTTCCCTCAGATGCTCTGGAGGAAACACCTATGCCAATGGGTCTCCTCCTTAGCAGCTGTGGATCTATGGGGATTGACAGTAGCAGTACAAATGACAAAATATAAAATACTACTTTCAGGCTATGCTTATTAGACATTAAGAGCTGGCTGGTGATATTCAGTGTCACATCCTTTGTTTAGAGATCAAAATAATGTTTTACCATTCCTAAATGTGTGTATCTCATTTTTGGGATGTTTTGCGAGCTGAATGCCAGTTCAAGTATTTTGTAAACAATAAACTTCTACAATCAGCTGACTGCTACTCCAGTTATAAAGTATCTGCTCAAAGTAAAGCCTTTGTTCAGTGTTAATACATTGAATATTTATAGATATATGAAGGAAGTTTAAATTTAATGAAAAGTAAGTGTCATCAGAAGTACCTGATTCAGCTTGGGCAAATCCTTCGTGTTTTTTGCTTTGGATTTATTCTCTTGGCTCCACATTCTCAGATAATTTCGATTATCTTGTGAGCTCTTCTTGCCTATGGCCAACAAATTACCCAGAGATGGAGGAAAAAGTCCATGGAGAAACCTTACATTATTACCTTTATTCCCCATTTTCAAAAAGAGCATCTTTACATGAAATGAAAGATGTAACTCACATGGAGACACCAAGCATACCTTTGTCTGTTTTCAGACTCACTGTAACAAACCCATCATCTACTCCATGTTTGTTCCTGCTGTCTAGGCCAACAACTAGGAAGTGGAGGGGCAGGGGGAGAGAGAGATCAGTGTGGATTTAGATACAGACATTGATTTCATGTGTACAGTGCAAAATGACAAAATGTTTACAAATATTTACAAACTCTGCAAAAAAAAGCAGAGTAAAAATTACAGGAATAAATGCTTTTAGCTTATTCCTAAACCTGCTGATAGATTCCATTTAATTTATAATATCACCGCTGAGGCTGGGTCAATCTTAGTAACACAATGATTAACCCATGCTAACAGAACACACCTCCTAGCATGGTATATGTTTGGGGACTATACTAGTGCTTCCTCTTTTGCCTCTCATGACTTCAAATTGCAATTTCTAGACTAGTAACTCTTACCTGTACTTTCAAACAACTTTCACTTGTAACCTGAAGGATGGGTTATATTTTTCTTGAATCAGAAAGAAACTTCACATCAAGTATCACAAGAAAGAGAAAGCCATTTAAAGCAGCAGTGATGAGACCCTGGCTCTCATTAGGGCACACATGATTTCAACCCCCTGAACTACATTTTGATGCATCTTTTGCTCTCAGTTTTTCAGAATGTTTTAAGTTCTAATCCAAATATATCTTGCAAGCCAATCTATTTATTCTTATTCTCCACAAAATTACTTCTGCTGCAACACACTTATGGCACTATTCTGCAAGTAATGCTGCAATGCACAATTCAGAGGGACTCTTAGTGTACACATGCCTGCACCTCTAAAGATACCGATATATACATATACACATATACCACATATACAAATGCTTCATACTTCTTTTTAAAGAGAATACTTTGCTAACAAAGTTTAATCCAATTAAAAAGTAGCTCCCTAAAAGGACATGTTGAGAAATGCATCACCTCATCTGTTCATGCTCGAGACAAAAGATGCCTACCATGTGTACAGTCTGGTGTGATGTCCTCAAAAAAGTACTGAGTAGCTTCAAAAGCAGAGTCTGGCTCTTCTTGCTCAGGGGACGGATCTAAGCAACAGAGTAATATTCTTTCATTAAAAATTCCACCCTTTAATTAAAAACTGAAAGATATTTCCATTAATACATGAAGAATGTCAGTTTCTAGAAGTAAAAGGACGAGGGTGTGATGGGCTAGGAATCATCTCTTTTTAACTCACAGGAGATGAGCAACTGGACCTGAATTGTTTCCTTCCCAACATCCAATACTGTCTCACAAGGAGCTGTTTGCTTTCAGAGGCTGGCTTACCCATCTTCCCATGCCTACTTCCACTACTTTCTTCAGTGTGTCCTAAGCAGGGTGTGATCCCTTTCCTACCTGCAAACAGTCTGTCATCATTTGGTCCCCAAATATCAGAAGCTGCATTTTTAAAAACATGTTATTTGTAATAGTTCAATTTCTTTTTTAACTTTAAGTATTTAAAAAAAGTATTTAAAGTCTTTTTTCCGCATTAAATTACTGAATCACTCAGGCCTACCTCCAAGCAAAGCCATCTCCGAGCAATCAGAGATGTTCAAAGCATACAAAAGTGAATGGCCTCTCAAAGTTTCTAGGTATGTTTACCACAGCATGTAAATGTGCACAAGAATTCAACTACCCAAGTAGTTGCAACGTTCTTAAAGTGCAGGTTTAGTGAAGACAGCAGTAGGTACTCTAGGCACATGTGTGACAAGCCAGAGAGTTCCAGTATAGCATTTTCAGAACTGTTCTGACGTGTTTTCATCCCCTCTCCACCCTTAACTGCTTCTCTCACTTAGCTGAGTCCAGGTTTGTACAGCTCTCTGGAAAACACATCTATGAAACAATCTGGAGCTTCCCTCTGCAAACAGTTGTGTCAGTCCAGAGGGGAAACCAAGAAGAAAGCCTGGGGACAGAAATGAGGAGCCAGGACAGACAGGAACATTTCAAACTAGCTTAATTTTCAAACTCTTAAATAGAGTGCATTATGGTCACATATGTTGAAGAACACTAGATTTATGCCTGGAGGATATCACCAACCCCAACTTAACAGGCAAGAGACATTTATATGTTTGTGGAGGGAGCAATTGAGGGCTGGGAGGGTGCTTTCAGACTTTCCAAATCCCTGTCTGGTTAGAGAAGCAGCTTCCTTATTTTACTGCTGCATAAACAGCTACAATAATTCCCACAAATTAATTTCTAATTGGGAAAGCCAGCCATAAACAAGTCTGCTCCAAATTCCTGCTCTCATCAAAACCAGAGCTATTTAAACATCATTTACTTACCAGGCAAAACATGCATTTTATACAGTAGCTTCAGCTTCTCTGTAAGATCTCCATGACACGCTGCACCTAAACAACATTATATGCAGTGCATTACTAGCCAGCATTTTGTACCATTTTGTTTGTTATTGCTGCAACATTTTGGTTTAGAAACTGCTACATTCACTCTGGAAACTACTGTACCCCTTTACAGCTCAAGATCATTAAGCAGCTACTTGACTTCTAAGATCATATAGTAAAAACAGTAAGAGAACACAGACAAATCTACCCTGAATTTCATACTTCAATCTTGGGTCCTTTATTAAATGCCTATTTCGTAACACTCCATCTATGGTTATAGCATTATCACTCAGAAAGGCCTCCAGCTGGAACTTAACAAGACTTTTCTTGTGTGGACTTCAAACTTTCTGATCTGAGGATCCAATAACAACATCACATGTCTCAGGGCAGTTAAGACATTTACAAAAAAAATAAAAAAACCATCAAACCAGAAATTCAAGTAAAGAGCATTTATCATAGCTTAGCCATGGGCTAAACTGATGTTCGGGCAATATTTTCTAGTGATTTTTCCACATCAACCCCTATTTGTTTCTGGACTACAGCAGAATTAGCTGTATGAAATCCAAGAGGTCTATTGAAACACCTCCTTCCAACTAATTAAATGGACAGTAGTTAATTTTGAAGTAACAAAATAACTGATAATCAGACTTTTTCATAAATCTCACTTCTTGTGACATGCCACCCATAAATAAATGAATTAACTTTTAAGAATTAGATTGTGCAGAGATTTATTTTACCTTAGAGGTGACTTTGTCAACTTACCTCTGCTATGCAAACTACAGAGTGTGGTGTGGCAAGTACTAACCATCACAGTCTCTTGTAAAGCTTAGCACTCCAACAAATACATATGTTAGGCCAAAACATTGAGCACATCTACATTAGCCATTCTGCTTGCAACATGAACACAGAACCTGACTGTGTTCCTATCTGGTGTATCACATCATGCAGATAATGTGTTCTCTTCTGGTAAAGGCAACATGAAATAACCCAAGGACAGAACGGGCTGCACTTCTGCATCCTGCATCTACAGGAAACTGCAAAATAGGATTCAGGGCACAGGGTGACATGTGTAGGCTTGTTCCTCTCTCTGTCCCCAGATACGAAGAGAACTGAAAAAGCTCCACAGCTACTGAGAGAAATCTGTGTGTGCTTCCTGATGCACACTTTTCCTTCCTCCTAATGCATCCCTCTTCCTTTTTGCTCAAAATTAGGAAAAGCATTGCCAGCTGGTCAAGGAAGGTGATCCTGCCCCTGAAAGGCTTGGAGAAGTGGTGAGGTTACCACTCTGCTTTTTGAACATCCTCCTGCATTCTGTGGTTGAAAAAACCCTGTATGCAAAAAAAAAACCAAAACAACAACAACAAAAAACCCAAAAACCACTCAGGTACTCCTTGGAAGACCCAGCTTTCATGGTCCTGACTTGGACAGGAGGCTGTGACAAGTACTGCAGTGAGCAGCAGCCACTGGAGAAGTGGGAGAGCTGTGTGCTCTGAGAAGAAGAGTATTGCAAAAACACCATGGGAGGTAGGAGGCCAATTGGAATCCATGCACAGTTCTCTGTAGCTTACTTGGATATGCAGTCAACAGCTGCCATGCTATAATCCAGTGTGCTACAGGAGTGCAGGGCAGCTTTGTCAAGAGTGAATAACCCAAAGAGCTCCTAACCTAGGCTGAAAACCTCCTCTGAGCAGCACAACTCATTGGGCAAACCACTCCTATATTTGGACTATATTATTGTAACAGGGCACAGGGTAAACACGAAGAATGCACCAGGTTATTCCATCTTTGCTCAGCTGAGGCCCTAGAGGCACCTGAAGCAGGAAGTCCTTGAGCTATTTGTTGTAGAGGCAATGAAAAAGAAGTAGAATTATTAGAAGTCCTGGGGCATGGTGAAATATGCTCAAACAGGCGCATTGTTCCTTTGTTGACTGCACTGTCTTTCTCATGTTCTTCTCAACAAAAAAAGACGTTGGCAGGGTTGATTTACTTTTTAGGGGGGAAAAAAAGAAGTTTCTCAAATTACACCACACTGGGCTTAGTTTCTGAAAAACACGAGTTTACAGAATGAGCATTTTTGATTCTTTTGCCCATTGAAGATTTTAGTTCAGTCATGTTGGCTAATAGCCACATTTGTGCATTTTACATTCATTTCTGTTCACAGTGCTCAAACTGGCCCTTGTTCATATTACTCATTATGGGTTCCAAAACCAATGCTGACTCAGTGAAAAGCTGGCTGCCTGTTACTAACAGCATCCTGTAAACTGGAAGAGTAGCTAATTCCGGGGTCCTCAAAAGGCCATTGAGTATTACCTGGCAAACAGCACCTCAAATACGAATCACTGCATCACTGGAAGCACTGGGATTTTTTGGGTGGTGTGAAGGGGAAGTGTGCAGCCAGTTTTACTGTAACAGCTATTTTGCACTTACAAGAGAACAGGTGCTACTACTTCTACAGAGATTTTAATGCAAGGCTGCATTTGGAGCCCTAATGCTTAAACACACTGTTACAAAGAGCTGCTGAAAGCCAGACTGGGAAACATTTTCACTCTCAAAAAGGATGAAAATGTAGAGTTGGAGAAAATTCCAGGTTGCCATGAAATGACACATGGTAGACGGTGAGATGTTGCTCACTTACAGCAAACAGCTCCTGCTATACTTAAAAAAGGAGTGGCTGGCTCCTGCCTCATCTTCGCTTCCTCATGTTAGTCCTGGGGCTCACAGTGTCAACTTCCATGTCGTGAAATCTCGCTTCTTCAAGACTGAAAACATTCAGCCTCCCTCTCTGACCTTCCCTTTTCTCCTTTTCAGGGGACTTCCAAACTGCTTTCTGCAGCCTTGGTTACTGATTTCAGAAGCAACAGAGGCATTATCTCACACTCTAACTATGCCTAGGGGAAATACACCGTTAGCAGTCAGCGAAATCCTCAGACCCTAACAGATCTGTTCATGAGTTGTCCTTTTACACCACTGGCTAATGTAGACTCACCCACTAAGAGCAGCCTAAACCCCAGAGGGAACCACTGTCACTGGCACGATAAAATGAGCTGAACAGAAACAAACAGGTTTGTCACATCAGTTTGAAAGCGCTGCGGATCCTCCTTACTCAGTCCAGAGACGAATTCACGGAAATTGATGAGCAGATCTCCATTTTCATCCAGCAGCCTGAACAGGCGGGCAGCCAGGATGTCTGAGTGGGTTCCACAGGCCCAGGGGAAGAGGAGGGCGAACATGCCCTTGAACTGCTCGAAATCAATGCGATACTGCTCCAGGTAGGGCAGGCTGGGGTCGTGCCGCTCCGTGGCATTGCTGTTTCCTCCCCAGTAGCAGCTGGTCAAGTGCTCTGCCTGAACACAAGGTCAACACCACGACATTGTCAGCACCTCTGGCAACAATTCATCGCTCTTCATGATTAAAAAAGCTCCAAATAAAATAATAAATTTAATTAATAAAACTCCAAAAACTCTTCCACACGCATTCTTAAAACAGTGCAAGATAACAGACACATTTCAATTTATCCAGCCCTTCCACTTCTGGAAGAGGTTTCTCCTCTAGCCAGTATAAAAAAGCATCCCTCTATGAAAAAAAAATTAAAGAAAAAAAAAAATATATATATATAAAGCAAAACTTTTTCTGCCTCCCAGGAAGGTGAAGTATAAAATATCTGTTTTAGCCAGAGCTGTGACTTTACAGGCTTATTGTGCTTAGTCACGCTCTGCACCATCATCTTGCAGTCAAGTCAGAAGTCTCATGAAATCTTTATTTAATCTTTAATCATATGAAAATAGATGTTTATCAGAAATATTTTTTGTAGAGTCTCAAAAACACTGAATAATGTACTATTCTTTCAGTCTTACTGAAGTCAGTGGGAGTTCTGGAGCCGATCAAAAACAATTAAGAAGCTTAGGGAAAAAATATCTCAGCACTGCACAGCAATCAACCAGGGTGGATTGTCTGACTTGGTCTCACTGGTTTCATGGAAGACCGAAAGAAGGCACTGCAGGATCTGGACAACTTGGACTTGTCATTACAGATAGGAAATTAAAAGGAAATAAATTCTTCATAGTATTAAAAAAAAAATCTCTTTTTATAACAAAACAGAGGAAGAAAGTAATTTCTTTTAAGACATTGTGCCTGAAGGTGAAGCGAACACATTTCAATGCTCACCTTTACATTCATGGATCCAATGGCACTGTTGTACAACCAACTTATGAAGACACATAATGCCACTTTGTGGCATTAAATTCCCATGAAATGCATTCAAGCACTAACAATGGCAAAAATCAGCTCTTGTGATAGAAAAGTATTAACTGTCTGAGATAACAGAATAATTGTGGTAAATTCCAAAACTTGGGTCAGGTAGAGAGAGATATATGTTTAGCTTCTAATGACTGATCAAAAGCCTCTATCCAATTTTTCATTTTATTTTTTTATCAGTATATACTTTTTTCCCATGGACAAATCAATTAGTGAATTAAACCCTTCACAATGTTTTAAAAACCACTTGAGTTTAGGGGTGTTTTGTGTATCAATAACACAGCAGCTAATTCAAGTTTGTATCAATTGTATCAATTCAAGATACCCAACAATAACTGACAGACTTGACCTTGTGCTTAGAAAAGACAGAGTCCCACATCAGAAATGAACATTTACACTTCCTGGAGGCACACGAGCTTGTCTTCACTTAGCTTTACCTTGAAAAGCGCATACAGTTCCTCCAGTTCATCGATAGTAAAAGAAGTCTCTGTCACAATTGTTCGTACCTTTGGAAACACAACATTAACAGTTACAGACCTGAAATCCATGTCTCACTGGAAAGCTAAGTTAAACTTCAGAAACTGACTGAACTTATTGCTTGCAAAGAACATGATTTCAGTACTGACCACATTGCGCTTTGTAGTATCTTCGAGGGTTTGGATGACTTTCAGTCTTTGTTTGAATCTCATTTGTTCGATTAAATCTGCCCGGATACTTCCAAATTTCTTGAAAGAGAAAAAGTAGTACAAAATTGTCTGAGTATTAATATTCAGAATATTTAGCTTGTCTTTACTGTATTAGAGAAATTAATTTAATTATCTGATGTACCACAAATGAAACTGCTGTTAATGCATTTTTCTAGCACATTACAAAATTGCAAAGACTTTAGGAATATATCACTGGATTTTATTTTTCCCAAGAACTTATTTTAATTTGAAAGGTCTTTATTCCATTTCAAACTCTCTTATTTCAAACTGTAATCTCAGAAGTTAGAAATTTCTTGTTTGGAAAATCTCTGTGAATAGTTTGTTTCCTAAGTCCTCCTGCAGAGTTTTATTTCAGCTTGAGCTGGAATGTCTCATTATCAGAACAGAAAGAGGATATTAAACTAACTAGATCTCTCTCTAATGGCTGAGATAGTACAGCAGTCCTTACATTCTGAGGATCTGAAACCAAGCAGCAAGAATGCAATTTCCACTAGCAAAATATTCCTTTTAGTACCCAAGTCTTATTTTCAGAAGTTTTCTTCATAATGCACATAACGGTGTCAGGGAGCTCCTGCACATATTTTAAAAGCCTCATGGGGGAAAACATGGAATAGTATTCCATGTTTTCGTATGTAGAGGAATGCCTAAGCCCTAAGATCTATTTTTGTAGAAGTATTATAAGTAGAAGTTTCTTGCCATCCAAAATCCACACAGATGATCAGCAGGAGTAATAATGCTATACCACGTGTAAAGCATAAAGGGATGGCATGACACACTTTCATACAAGATGAAATTATATTTCCAGTGCAAGTGCATCTACATAAGCAGGTCATAAATATGCTGGCACATTCTTGTAAAATGAAATGAATGCTAAAGCTGCATTTATCTATAAAGGTGTTCACCTTTATAGATAAATGGTGTTTAAAGGTGTTGATATACCTGGGAAGTAAAAAGATGCTTCATGTACTTGTGAGCACGTTTCAAATAGAGAAGCCTTTTGACAAAAATGGAATGTAGATAAACAGTCACGAATATCAAGCATCACAGAGGTCACAAAGCCTTGAGAAGGCAGATCTTTTGTGGCTCTGAGGCCACAGCTATTCCAGTAATCAGAGTTTATTCACTGGTCCGGAGGCCAGACAAGGTCTGTTCACATCCACAAAACTAAACCTCACGTTGTCTACAAAGAAGGAAGGTTGCAGGAGATTTCCTTCTGGGGATGGTCCTTTGCCCATGCTAAGTCTCAAACTGTACAAGGAGTTGGTGGAAGAATGCCACTTCTTCAAAGTCAAAATTGTATCAAACCTTTCCACAGCACAGACCTTTCAGTGTCAGCTCTTTAGTTAAAAGTAAAAAAGATCCAGATACCACTGTACACACAGCTAAAGTGTTGAAGACCTATTTTCTTTCCTAATTAGCTAACACACAAATTAAATGAGTTAAACACGTAACAGCTCTGATTATGAGCCTACACTCCACAGACAGCTAGTGAGTTATGCACAGGCTTTCAAAACTGCAGTATTATGCATTATTTCAGTCACTTCTACTATAATTATTATGACACCAGGATCTATGGCTTCTGAATTAAATGCAAAATTGAATGAAAGGATAAGAGTTTCTTTACTAAAAACCATTTTCAGTAAATTAAGAAAGTACTGGCAGCGTAAAATGCACTTGCTATGTATATTCTCTTATTTGAAGAGGGTATCTCCTTTGAAAGTAGAAAGTCTGCTCAATATCATGGCAGAGACAACTGCTAATCACCTATTTACCAAGAAATTCTTCTGCATCCCTTCAACTTTCACTGAAGACTTCTCATATACGCATCTGACATGATTACCTAAGAGCTGGACAGTGTCAGAGCATGATGGAAAGCAGGTCTTCATAAAACAATTCAAATATTGTGCCTTTGCCAGTGCCATCAAGTTCTCAGACTCATCACATTTCCATGACAAATATCACAGGACAATCTGGAAGGGACAAGGTTTTTCCCTCTCCTTGGGGGTGGTATGTGTATGCTTGAGGGAAGGCAAAGGTCTTCAAAAAAACCTCACATGTTCTTCAGCTGTAGGTCTCCCTATTATTTTTAAACTATTAATGTCTACAAGATTAGGAATAGATGGTTATCCAGCAAGTACTCTTAGCAGTTTAAATTCTAAAAAATAACAAAAATATGCTCATTTAGTTGATATTTCATTCTTTGGAGCTGTAACAAAGCTAGCAGTGACTTCTCAGCCCTGACTGCACATAACTAAGCAAGAAATGTAACAGATGTTGTGCTTTTGAATCCTAATAGTTTACTATTTTGAATCTTAATAGTTTACTAAAGAATTGTTGGGGTTTTTTTAAAATAAATGAATTAACAGCAACTCCCTTGAAACTAATTCTCTCTTTGCAACCAGCTCCTGCTTTCCTCACGGTTCCTCATTCCCCATGCTACTTGTTTTGCCTAATTACACTGAAGTGCAGTTGGTTATTTACCGAGAAGGAGGACAAGGTTCTGTGCTGCAGAAGCCCCAAAAAGACAGACTAGCTCTGCACAGACTCAGGTTATTCATCTTAGAGCAGTTAAGCCAATGCAAGCAGTCTTCATGATGAGGAAAATGGAAAAATGCAAGGGAAACACAACTTCAGATAAAGGCCTTGCTGGCCATTCTGACATCTACCAAATGTCCATCTACCCTGACACACTTTTCTCTTCAGCACAGAATACACAGAGGACTGCCTGCTTCCTTATTAACTGTGGTATGTTCAAGTAAGGGGGGGTTACAGACATTTACAGGCATTAATGGAAGTGCCTTTGAGCAAGCTGTGCCTTTGCTAAGGTGTAAATCAACCTCCTGAATTAAAGTTACTCATTTACCCCACATGTCAATGGAAGGGAATATTGGAAATTAAGGAGAAAAAAATCTTTACAGTTTTTCCCTAATTTTTATGAAATATGGCTATGTCAGTGTAACCATCAGAGACATTTTATCTGATGGCTTTTTGGTTTTTTGTTTGTTTTTTTTTTTTTTTAATATAAGGACAATTAAAACAGTCTGCAGATTTTAGTTGGTTTTGCAGGCTTTGTCCTGTGCTTTAAAAGATACTAGTTATTACCAGCTCCTTTCACTCCAATTTTTTTTTTAGCTTTGGTGATAGTAGAGAATATATGGTCACAATCAGCACTTTTAAGAAAACCAAAGGCAAAAGAAACAAAGTTTCACCGGTAATAGAAAGCTCTTCTGAAATCACACAGATTTCAGTACTATTTCAGTCTGGAGAAGCGCAAAAAAGCTTAAATGAGAATGAACTCTTTTCAAATTAAAAGTTCAGCCTTTTGTTTGTAAATCACGTTTTGCTTGTGGGCTGCTCTCCTTTTGAGGCCTCAGACTTCTCTATGAAAGAGCTCCAGTTATAAGTTTTGGTTAAAAGAAGAAGAAAGTCTTAACTCCTCTTTCTTGCTCCATTTCAGCCTTCTCAGATGAGTCTGCATTTCTTTTATGTTCTTTCCATTTCAAGCAAAGCCAAACTACAGAGTATCAAATTCCTCTGCGAAACAAGAAGTTGTGTGCCGTGGCAAGTTCTTGTTAAGAAATTTTATCCTACCTCATAGGAAGACCTGATTAGCCTGAAGATATCCACCTCAGGATAAGGCTCTACATCATCACTGAGCAGGGAGTGAAGATGAGGAATGGGAGGAAGAGTGCTGTCCTTATTAGTTACGCTGTCCAAATATCTGGTGGGGAAGAAAAAATAAAGAAATGAGAAACCCAAGGTAAATCTGTAGGCCCTCCCTTCTGAGGGTTAACATCACATTGATTATTACATGTAAAAGCAATCAAGCAATTTCTCTACGAAGAGTTAAGGTGATACTACTGAAATTTGTTATGAAAAAAAGAATCCAAAGTTCCAGCAGCATCTTGAAAACTAAACACTGCTACCAAGCACAAGAAAATCAGAGGTTACGCTCAGCAGCATTAGTTCTGGTTAAATGACTCAAGCCACTCTATCATCATCCTATTTTCACTGAAATCTAATAGTTCAAGAGCCTACCTAATTCTTCTGAGTCCTACTTAGTCTATTCCCAAACCAGATTTCCTTGGCATCAAGGCTTTTTATTAGTAACATTTAAAAGGTAGCAGGTTGAACTAACAAAACTCACGTAATCCACTAAAATAATAAATCAAGTTAAATTTCTATAACCAGGTTTGGGAAGTTTATTTGAATATCTTGAAAGAAGATTTTATATCTTTTTGGTCACTTAGCATTATTTTAAAACAATATAAGGACTACCTTATGTGGATGAAAGGGGACTACAAGCATGTAAAAGATTTACCTATATGGTACTAGTTTAACTTTAGTGTTTCAACATAGAATACAAGACAGAAAGAGCAAGCAAAAAAACCCACCAAACATGATACTTAATTTTCTGTAATAAATACCTTCCCAAGACTGTCATGGCTTCTCCATCATCTTTACAGTTAAGCAGCTTGTCTACATTAGCTTCGAGGACAGCGAGTGCTAACTGAAATATCACCTTTATTCCTTCACAGAAGAAACAATCCACAACTACCACTGCACTTTCAAATGGCATTACACTGAGGAAAAGAGTGAGGAACCAGGACAGGGAGATGGTGGAGATCACACCCAAGTCCTGCATGCAGTCATAAAGCTGTGGAATGTAGTCACGAGCCAGCTCTTCAAAGACACCCTGATCCACCAATGCTCCTGTTGAAGACAAATAAGGTTGAATTAATTCAGGAGCAACTGAGATATTGTCATTAAAGGGAGAAAAAAAAAAAACCAAACAACTATTTTTTCTGATTAATAAGAATATTCTGCATGGTGCTTATGCACATTTTCTCACTTTCAAATGAGTAACATATTCCATTACACCACTGAGTTATACATACTAACTGAACTGTAATAAGTTTTAATTATAAAATCCATAATGAATAAAAAAAGGATTCATTTGGTTTAGCACCAGCAGAAGTTAAATAGCGGCCTGATATTACCAATTCTAATTGGAGTAAGACCTCAGCATCACCTGTTGAATGAGGCCAGGGTGACTGTGAGGGTTTAGATTTACCTCAAGAGAACCCCATATTATACATTCCCATACCATAACATCAGTATTTTAACCAGGCCAGGAAGAATAATTTCTAAGGGTGAGTATCTCAAGTATTTGTGAGATACAGTAAAAACAGATTCCATGATAAACTGAACAGTTCTATGATAAACAGTTAATTTGGTTCTTCTTTTTTTTTGTGATGCCATTTCAAAAATGTCCCCATAGCATACCAACAACTCTTGTGTTGTAGTAGTCAGGCAGCATACGCTCACACAGAGCCACCAGCAGCCAGAAAGCTTCCTCCTCTTTTGCATAAAGGAGGAGCACTGAAGTGACAATATTCATAGCCTAAAAAAAAGGGAAATAAAATTATTCAATATCTAGCACTGTACCTAGGCAGATAAGTGGTTAGGAAATTAGCTGCATCTCTCCCTGCAGATCCCAAACTGTACAAGTACTTCCCTGTAAAAACAGCAGTGTTTCCCAGTGCTCAAAGAAAGGCTTAAGAAAGCCTCAAATCACAAAAAATCGTACGGTTTTTCTTTAGTTTTGTTCTTGTTGTTGTTTCACTGGGACTTTTTTTGTGGGTTTTTGGGTTGGTTGGGTTTGTGTTGCAGATTTTTTTTTAAGGAATCAACATTTTTCTTCCTAATCAAGGCTGACTCAGGTCAAACATCCCTGTTACACTGCTACTGATATTCTGCCATAGGTGCTCTTGGGGAATCTGGGTCTGGTGCAGCCAAAACACCTCCCACAGCACCAATGATGTACCTGAATTCTCAATGCAGCTGAACCAAATCTCAAGGTTATTAATTACTGTGACAGCTTTAGGGACCAGATCTGAAATGTCCTTCTACTGCTCCTCTGCTAAATAATCTTTACAAATGTTGTAGCTATTACTTAGTGCCACACGTGTTACTAAATAAGTTATGATGGCATCTGTCAGAACTGCTTGCACTTACTCATGTTGCATCTAAAAGTCTTAACAGTCAGACACTAATCAGGCTTCTTAATACTAATGAATTTAATTTCCTCTTTGCAAAAGTAGGTAGGAAGGCAAAAAAAGGCCCAAGTGATAAGCCAAAATTATATAGTAACAAGGAATGATTTAGGAACAGAAACTAAAGTGACTTGAATTATGGGCATAAGAAGCTCATAACCATGTACTGGGGTCAGCATTAACTCCACAGATAGATGGTTGGGACTCACAGTGATATCTCCTAGGATGCATTATTTTTTGCCAGGCGTCTGGGGGCTTTTTGCTTGGTTTTTTGGTTGTTTTTGTTTCTTTTCATTGTTTTGAATGATGGCATGGTATCACCGAAAGAGGAAAGGAGGTTCTGGAGGGTTATAACTAATACATTGAATAATAATTCGCTATAAGATGGATAGCTAAAAATAGATAAAAATTTAAGGCTGACCACAAAGTGTTTTGGTTTTGAGGGGATTTTTTGTTAATAAGAAAACAGCCTTTCTTCAAGGTCCATTGTCATTTTCTGTAGACAGGTCAGTTATCACCTGTCCAGTTTTTAGATTTATGAGCAGAAAATAAGCTTACAGAAAACATCTCTCAACATGTGCTGCTAATACTGCTGTTGAGCAGGTCCTTGTGTGACATCCCTCTGGCCTCAGCATTCCTGCCTCTCTGCAGCACTGAGGCGTGAGCTCACAGCACCATCCACACTCCACTGTGCTTCACCCAGCCAAACACACGCAGGTCTGAAGAAACAGGACTGCAAGGAAAGAACTGCAATTCCAGCAACTGAAGGAGTCCAGGGCATTTCAATTACCTGACAGTATCCTATGTTTGGATTTCTGAAAGCATAAGCTGTCAAGACTCTCCTCAAAGCAGCAATACCCATCTCATTCTGGAATGCAGGGTGCTCTGGAAGGGAGCGGTGCAGATCCCTCTCTATCTCTTCTGTAGCAAGATTGTATTTTCCCATGGATTTCTCCACTAGGTCCTCATAATAGCCAGGATGAGTGGCCATTTCATTAATGGCTCCTAAGAGTAGGAGAACAATATCAAAACCAGGAAAAAACAGAAGGTTTAGCAGGTACAGTATTCCAAACACAATGATCTGCTCGCCTTCCATTCCGAATGTCACCAAGCACTTCGAAAGCAAATATGAAAATATTATCTTTTTAAAGGTGATTACAGAATAAAAAGGATGTGCCTTGGTGATTATCACCCCTTCCTGTCTTCTCTACAGGCACTTTTATAATGAGGTTAAAACCTCTCTCAGGCAGAACAAAACAGGAGGCATGAAGAACAAACCAACTGTGCAGTCACATGGTATCATGAGCTCCCTCTGCAGCTGGCTGTGGGTTTGGTTATCTTAAATAACTCAAAACTTGTCTCTGAGAAAGCTCCTTGCCCTGAGGACAGAGTAGATTAATGTTTGGTTGCAGAGAGTATGATACGTCAGCCAAAAGCAGGAGACAGAAACTCATGAGTTCTATTCCTACTTCTGAAAATGACTCTGTCATCTTGGGCAGGGCACTCAGCTTTAGGCATACCACTACACTCAGCTCAGAGCAGCTATGAAATTTCACTACTGACTTTACAACTTCTCTGGAAATGAAAATCAAGTGTCAGTAGCACAAAGTACTCTACATAGAAAATATGAATTATAGATACACAGTGAAAATTAGTGAAAACTAGCTGTTAATAGGACACAAAACAGAGCTGTGCATTCCTATGTGTATCTTCGGAAAACGTTGCCTTTAGTGCCCAGCAGCAAAGAGAAAATGTACGTGACTGTGTATTACTAGGGAAGAAACAGAAAACTAACTTGAACGCATCATTAGGGGATCAGATAAAGGCCTTCATGTGCTCATATTGTAAGTGGTGTGAGTAGCTGTGGTAACTGTCTTGGGAAGGGTAGAGCTAAAGAAGGCATCTGGTGATAGGTTATGAAGAAAGCCTGAGGTAGGATTGATTTCCATATGACTATTAATAAAATTCTTCAACTTCAAAGAGAAAATGTTTAAGTGGACACAGATCTAGAGAATGCTTTATGGCACAGAATCCCAGACAAGTATTTTCTCACCACTTATCGCATAACAGAAGCACCTAATAAAATGTTAGACTAGCTTTTTTTAATTATCAACGAAAGAAAAGATAGTGCTTCCATGCCACATGCCTAAACTTTGAAATTCTTTGCAACAATTGCTGTGAAGACCAAGAGCTTACTGGATCCAGAAATTATTAAATAAATGGGAATTAGGTTTGCTGGTGGTTACTGAACATCTAGAAGGCCCTTAGACTACTGGCTTCTGGTTACAGAGTGTGTGTTCTGCTTTTCATATGTTCTTCCTTAATTATGTTATGTTCCTTAATTATGTTCTTAAGCCTGCTTGAGAAAGGGTATTTGCCAGTCTGAACAGAAATCTGGTCTCAACTTGTCTGGCGCCCGCTAACAATCATAGCCTTACTTACTCCAAATATTTCCAGACACTTATTATGTGCACCTTTAATCATCTTTGAAATCCTTGCTTCCCTCATGCTTTTGCTTATATCCCACAGACACATTCAAACAAAAACCTACCTGAAAAGAGCAGCCAGAGTTCCCCTCTCATGCTTTCTGGAATGCCCTTGAGCACAAGGTCTCTGGTTTTCTCTGTGCGATACATACACACCCCTTGGCCATATTCAGCAAAGTGAATTTTCCAGGCCTGCTCCTTCAGGAACTCCTTGGCCTACAAGCAAAGAAAGGCAGGCATAAAGAGGCAGCTTCTCTTTCTAACACTCTGACCCACTAAAATCTTGAGTGCTAAAAAGCCTGCAATATCCTAACCTTCCAAGTGAGCAAGAAGTAACTTGGCTACAGTCCAGTTACCTTCTTAATTGGCTGCCTCCTCCCATTACCTAGTTTCTGTGCCAGTAGACCTTGCTGTTAAGGGAAGCAGTTACACTTAAGAGCAGGAATACAACCTCTCCTTGATTGACATCCAACTTTGCCTTTATGTAGTCAAGTTATTTGTATTGGTAAAACAACAACACGTTCAAGCCTTTACTTCTGTGAAAAATACTGCCTCTTCTAAACTGTCTAGCAGGGTCAGAAACAATGGGTTTTCAGGCAAACATAATTTAACAGCCTTTTCAGTCATGTGGAGCACTCAGAGGTGTGTTTTACCAGCTTGGGGTTGAACTCCTCGGGTGACCTGCGCCGATACATGGTCATTAAAGCCTGAGTTGCTGTTGGAATGCCGTTATCATTGAGGTTGAATTGGCGCTCTCCCTCCGACTCAGAGCTCAGGCTTTTGTGAGGGCTGGCAGAAATTAAACTACTTGACCTTGTGAACACCTGTAGAAAGCAGTCACAAGCAATACAGGCATAAAGATGAGCCAGTGTCTGGACGGTATACTTCACTTCACTTAAAAATTTATACATGCTTGCAGTTAACAAAAACACGTGGCAGCAGAAATTAAACCAGTAGAGAATAATGAAGTAGCTTCCAGTTTCTCAATAGCTCTCCTGAAACACAACCAAATTCTAGATCTAGAACTGCTAGGGTAATGTTAACCCTAAGTAGCCCAGGGTAATTTAACCAGCTCCCTCACTCTGTCAACATCATAACCTGTTAGATTGTGATTTGGGAGAAAAGTATTTTGAAGAAAAAGGATTTTCTGACTTCTCAAACTGCTTTGAAGCTGCATCACAGTAAAATCTCACGGAGCAGTTCACACCAAATGCCTGAAATTGCAAGTAGCAGTCATGCAGATCTAGATATGTAGTCATATTACAGATTGTAGTAAAGGCTTACAATTAGTTTGTTTATAATTCAATAGGTAGAATATTTAGATCCACTTACAGCAAAAGTTCCAGCACTATACATGCCTATGTGCTCTGGTATACAACACCACAGTGATTATATCTCACCATCAACAAAGCCATTAAAAAAATTCTTTTAAGACATACATGGCAAACAGGGTAAGGCTCCTCAGGACAGTACCAAGATATGGCTTAGGACAGACTTGGAACATGACGTCTATCTACATGATACCAAAATGATACACCACCCTTTCTACTTTGAGATCTGAATTACTATACTTGGCTGGGTTTAAACAGAACTGATGAGGTTGTTATATGAAGCATTTGAATTTATTCATAAAAACTGGAATTCAGCAGAAGGCCTGACATTCAAAGCACCTAAGAAAAGTGTATCTAATCATCTTTTAAGAACCATTTACTTTGCACACACATATATAAAGAGGTGGTTCAGAATAGGGTAATTTGATGTTCAGGACAGGACTGCTGTTTTCCTGCTAGGTCAAATGTGCCAAAGTTCACTAGCAGTGCACACGTAAACCTGCTCAGCTCAGACACTGTTTTCAGAAGAATCAAAAGATGGGATTTAGCACCTAAAGTCTTGAATAAAAGGAGTTTCATGCCAACTGATAATTTCTTCAAATTATTAAAATTCCAGAATTACATTTGAGTTGGACAAGTAAATAGATATTAAAAGTATTATTCAATTATCCAGTTAATTAACTATGACACTTTCCAACAAGATACACCATAATTTCAGAATGTAGCAGCAAGAATTAGTGCAGCTCTTAGTCAGCAGTGATGATTTCTCTTAGGTTTAACATGAAAAAATAGATATCCTAACTGACAAATTTCAACACTTCAGCTCAAAGGCATTAACACAGAAGAGGTCACATTTCTGTGCCTAAAGGTTTACCTTTGCAAAAACTTGAAGGTGTTTCCTCTCCCCACACCAGTTAAAATCCCCTCCTAGTAAATTATTCATGTTCCTTCACATACCTCATCATCTGAGCTGATATAGCTTCCAGAAATATTTTTATCCAAGTATATTTTTGAAGTGGTTTGTTGCAGAAAGTCCGAGATCCTCTGTACAAGGAAGTCTCTGTCTTTCAAGTTGGCAAAGAGGAATGTCATTCTGTTTTTCGTGCTGATTGACAGTGGGCTGGGCAGCACGCTGGAGCTGTCTGCCTTTTCCACTATTGTCACCTAGGAAGAAACAGTTGCTACAGCTTAAGATCTTTAGTTAATCAAGCTGCTTGCTCTAGGAAACCATCTTACTACAATAAACACATGCTCCTTCCACCCTTATATCAAATCCCTATGGACACCCCTTTGTCAGAAAACATGGTTTGCTACAAGGGCTTACAAGCCTGAAAGATGAAGGCTGTAATCCTTCAAACAACTGGTTTCAGTACATTTTCTATAAAAGCTCTCCTGCACTACTCAGCTGATTTTCCTCAGGCCCTATTTTAAAAGAATCAGTGAAACAAAATTTCATGTACGGGATACAAATCTATCAGCTTTTTTCCAAATCCCTCTCCTGCTTCCTAACATCTTCAGCACAGGCTGAATCCACAGAAACCTTGGCCTATCTTTTACTGCCAGTACATGTGAATAAACCATTTTTGAGATGATGCTCCTGTTCAACTGTATTATAGTTGCACACTGTGAAAACAGTTGCATAGTGTTGTTTTAACTGTATTTTCACAGTACACAGGAACTTGCAACAAAGGGAAATTAACCCCATGTCTTCCCGTACAAAGGAAAATATCTAACCCTGTGAAGTGGAGGCTTCTGTTTGGCCTTCAGTTGTTAGGGAAATGGTCACTAATCTAACTGAACTCCAACCTGTAAACAGGACTCATACCACAATCTACTGAGTACAGGAAATGAGTTCCCTGAGATTTTGGTAATGCACATTTACACAAAGAAATCTCAGGGATAAATCATACATACATACACTGCTGATGAATTATTTAACAGTTGTGTGTCCTAAACATCACCAACTATCAGCCTTAAAAACATATTAATCCATCAAGTTTGTGCAGTTCATGCATTGAACAAAACACAAATCAAAATTGTAAATACTTTTAACCACTGCTTTTATGACTTTAGATGATTTCTTAGGTAACGAAAACTGACTTACTGCCTTCAGAATAGAAGGTGGCACATTTAATTTTGCTAGGACTTTTACTTTTGCTCCTCTAACCCTTTTAAAAACAGAAATCAATGGTAAGACATGAGTACTGTAATATTAATAGCTCTCTAGCTAAATGGACAGGGTAACCATATTTCATGCATACTCTTTGAAGATTTAAAGACTGCAGTGCACCGCTCAGGTGCTAAACCACTTCTCTGTTCTCCCCGCTTCCTTTTACGTTTCTGTTAACGACAAATCTACTAGCTATTTGTTAACTTAAAGGACTTCACTAATAGCATATTGAGGTTAGCTAAGAAGTGTTCCCTACATTCTCTGTTCCACTTTAAAACTGCTCGCGCACAGTCAGCACAAAAGACAGACAAGTTCTAAAGGCACAGGACAGACAATATTACAGCAAGTTTAATTATAGCTCTGCTGTAATGAGAGCTGATATCCACTTATTTCCTATTCAGTGGAGACACACACATATCTGAAGTGCTTTGTCTTGGAGAGGGTGCCTGCTGAAGGTGCAGTGAGCACCGCAGTCAGCCACTGAAAAACATCTTTCCCCATCATAATTTTGGAATCAATGCTTTGCTATTGTCTCATCTGTCAAAACACCTCCAGGATATCACAGAACACTGGAATTAACTTAGGGTTTAACCCAAAGCTTTAATTAAATAGAAGGCTTTCCTTGAATTACTAATGGTACTGAGCAGTTGTTCTGAGGACTGGCACTACCCCCTGGTTTACTGTTCTCCTTGCTCGTGTTTGGACTTAAAGCTGTTCTCACAGAAGAACTTATTCCTTCAGCTACTTGTGTCTCTTAAAGCTTCAGAGCTGCTCTGAATCCCGTGCTGCTGTGACTGTGGCTATCAAAAGCACTTGCTGAATCTGCATCCAGGAAAAGGGGCCCTGCTAAATGAAGACTTTGACTCCTCCTCCACCACTTTACCTGCAGGACTGCCATTCCCATGGATCTTCAGACAAACAGTGCAACCATAATTGAATGTCTCATCCCAAATAACCAAAGTCGTTGCAACAAGCTGCTGAGAAGCTGTACTTCAAAGTTTCTGAACAACTACCTGTTTTAATCATTTGTGGGGGAGAACAGTGCCTTGAAATATTCCATGGTTCTTCAGTCAAGCCAAACTGTCCTTGGTTACACCAGCTTTGCTACTCCTTCCAAAACTTACTTAACACAATTTTCCAATAAGCCACAAATCAAGTCAACCGTAAAAAAAAAACTCCCCAAGATAATTATTTTTTATTGCATCAAACAAACCCTTCTAACTGATGATCTGCTTTAAGTAACCAGTTTTAAAAAGGGAAACACACCGATTTGAAAAATACTGGCAAAATATTTTCCACACACATGAATAAACAATTGGAAGCCTATGTGAAGAGGCAATTCAAAACTTCAGGATTATGACTCTTTATACATCTGACAAAAGCCAATCTTATCTAACAGATTCTATAACAGAATTTCCACTCATCAGTCTAAGAAATTTCACCCTCCACTCCTCCCTATGAGGCACAAGAAATGTAAAATTGGGCTGTAAATCAGAATACAAATTATGAAAGAGGAAGAACTCACAAGGGTTATGAAAACTGAGGGAAAGAACTCTGTGTGAACTTTAGTACCAGGAACTGTGAACTAAGATACACAATCATTAAATATTACTTAGAACACATCAGAACGGCATGCTCACGAGAGATTAAAAGTATGAAAAGAGACTTGTCTCCAAAAATAATCAACAAAAACAAACAAAATACAAATAATAGTAAAAAATCCACACCAAAATAAAAAAATTCAAAGTTAGGCTGAAATATGTAGTAAGATATCAATCTATTACTTGTCCTATAAATTTAAAAATACAAATATTTACCTCTCGAAGAGGGATAATAAGGCTGCACAAGTTCTCTTCTTTACTAGTAAAGCAAATGTAGTTTGTAGAAACAAACATCTGACCCAAAATATGCATTTTATTGAATGGAGTCCAAAGAGTACAGTCTGTGTGTCCATCTAATTTCTCATCCTTGGGAAGTCGGAACAACGCGCGGTATCTCTCACTCTTTGCTCTGGCATCAAGATCCCTAAAAAAAAACCCCACAGAAACATATTCTTGGTTTAGGGAATATATAATACATTTTAAGATGTATTTTATGCAAATCATTGCAGGTTACCTGCAACATATAACTCAGCTAAGCAAGGACTGTAGAGCAAAAAGTTGGAAATAATTTGCATATAGTGGAGATACAGTCTTCACTTTTAAAAGGTTCTAAAACTACATTAAAAAAAAAGTCTGCCATGAATGACTCAGACATTTATCTTTACTTCTCAGAGAGAGGAAAGACTCAGTGAGCTTTTCATATTCAGCCCTACTTTCTGAAAATATGTACAGTGAATCCAGTTTTTGCTTAGTAATGCTTCCCTGAGGCTTATTTATGAACATTATGGAATCCCTGAGGTTAGAGTTTGTTAACAATTTCAAGGCTTAGTCTTGATAATGCATTCAGTGCAAACACTCAACAGTAAGGACAAACAAATGTGATATAACGTATGTCAGATGTCACTAAGTAATGAGAAATATAAACAAGCACTTGCTATAATTCTGTATGGTAAACTAACATGAACAACATATGAAGAAAAAATGAAACAGAAACTAACAAGCTGAAGTATGATATAAAAGAAGAAGAAATGTTTTCCAGACAACTTTTCATCTCTTAAAATTTTGTCAATTTTTGTATCACTGTTACCTAAACTACATTCTAGATAGAATGAATAATCTAGAGTCATTTCTCAATTCCAGTGATAAGACCAAGTATGAATGCTAGGCACAATTCTTAATAACACATTAATCATTTTATTACCTTCCCCCACTGACATAAAATGGCCTTAAAACAGACAGCAAAATGCATTTGGCTCAAGTAAGTCCATTTTTGCAGCATGCTCATATTCAAGTATTTTCCATTTCCTATTTCAACCAGATACCAAGTAATTATATTTAAACAATTATTCACATTTTGCCTCTGCTGGATTCAATCATTCCCTTTGGAGTAACAGTAAATGGCCTCAACATTAGAAAAGTTTTGGACAAAATCCTGCAAGTAAAAGGACTGAGAAGGAAGAGAGGAGTAAGAGCCAGCGCTACCTACCTTTTTAGAGCAGATACTTTTTTGGGGGATTTCTTTTTCAGTTTGGGTAATGACCTGTCTTGTTCAAATCCCTCATTGTCCAAAAGCTGTCGCATAGCTATGTTTGCAAGCTGTTCCATTAGTTTAAACGTCTCACCGATATTAAGGAATACTGAGAAGAAATGTTCACTTGACCTTGTGCTCACTTTGATCATGTCAGGGAAGAGCAGTGTAGCATTCTTCTCAAGCTGAGTGATATCAACCCAACGGATAACTAACTTTGCTGAATGGGAGAAAACAAAAAAAAAACAAGATTCAGTATAAAAATGAGCATATTCAGGAGCTTTTAGCTTCCTTTTCCTATAAAATGCATTCAGCTGACTTTTTCTTGCACCTTGAAAAGTTGGGAGCACAGCATAAATAGACCAAGCTTGTACAAACAAACCACTATCACCTGACAAACAGCAGATGAAAGAGTTTAAATGTCATTTCCTTTATTTACAGAACACCACACAAGCATTACAAAACTAGGCGAGCTAACATGACTTATCATTGTCACCGCACTGGCTCAGACTCTGATGTCCTCTTTTCCTATGGAAGCAAAGAAACACAGTCTAAACACACCAGACAGGCTTGTGTTATTTTTACACAGTATAAAGTTGCAAATATTACAGCCATGACAGAACCTCAGCTTTTCTCCCAACACCAATCCAGGTGGTGTCCTTAAAGCCGGGGCTAAATCCCAGGACTGATACTGATCCATTGCCCATAACCAAATACTGCTGAATTGTTCACCTCCACTGTGCTTTGAATTAACTCCCCGTACAGCAGACTAGTTGCATCCACACTGTGCAGTTCTTTATTCTGGGCCTCCTCTGAAACCTTTCTGATGTTCTGGTGTTGTACAAATGTAGATGTGTCATTTAAGGCCGCAAAGTCTGCCAGAGTAGTACTTGAGGATTGTGTAAGAGCAGAAGAGAAAGCCAGAACTGGTGTGATCTTGTCCCTATTCCCTTTTGGGCATAGCTCCTGAGGTGAACCATGTCCCTGGGCAATGCCAAACACTGTTTTACAGAGGACTACTTTGAGAAAGACCAAACAAACAAGGGAACAAGCACACAGTTAAGCAGCGTGACAAATCAGGGAACTGCTCCCTGCTTCTCTTTTTCTCAGCAGTGTCTTTGTACCCTCAGAGATCAGCATGTGAAAAGTAACAAGCTACAGGAGATTTCCTAACCATTTTTAGATGCACAAATTACCATTCCACTGAAAACATACCTTCCCTGCCCATGAGAAAAGAGTAAAAGCAAAGGTGATTGATGCTGAGATACACCCAGCCCTGACGGGGAACCTTCCCCTTCCAGTAACTGCAGGAGTAGTAGTTCACTAATTTCTCTTCTTCCGGCATCCCAAACAGCTTGTGAAATTTCACTATGGCTTCCTTGAATTTCTCTGTGTCATCATCCTCTTTGATGCCATTGATTTTGTTGTACTCAGCAATAATGCCCTGGTAGGGAATGAAGAAAGGACATATCCTGTTAGCGGCCACAGGCTATCAGATATCCTAATTCCCATTGCTGCCCAGGCCACAGGCCACCATGGTTACTGCAATGCCCGGGAAGTCTTTCAGTGAGCTCTTTTTGTTCTGCTCACTCTTTGGCATATGTAGTCATTTACCTTATTCAAGGCTTACTTTCTGGTGACCTTACTCTCTTCTGTGCCTGTGGCAAAAGGAACCAAACACCAACCACTTGCCAGTACCTTGTTTTAGTTAACCAGCCTAATTCAAATACTCTTAACAGCCCTGTGAAGCACCTATGATCGGTGGTATTTTCCTCTTCCCTCCTGGGGAGACAGACATATGATATCACATGAAATTTTTCTAAAGGAAAGGAAAAAAAAGTAAAAGGGAGAAAAGCAACTGCTGCTCTTTATGGAATATCTTAAATTACTTCTATGACTCCTCTTATTGGACCTTGAGCTTAGAAGAGGAGCAAAGGTGGGGGGGGGGGAAGAAGAAAAAAAAATAAATCTTCAATTAGATTAACTAATAGGATGGGAAAAAAAGTTCCACTTTCAGGTGCAAATGGCCTTCATGAAATTTGCAGAGGCAACAGGTGAAAAGTTGTTTTTTGATATTTATAAAGACTACGGTTCCTTCTGTTCTATACTGAAGCTCTGTTTTATTCCCTTATTTTCCCAATCTCCATTACAATCATCTCTATTGTCTTTTACATTAAAATTATACAATATTTGCCTTTTTTGTGACTTTTTGCCTTCAACTTGCTCCACATTTACATTCAGAGCAGAGTGTAAGACAGAGAACCATCATCCAACTCTAAGAAGTAACAATTTCCTGAAGGATTATATTTCAAAACACAAATGTCTTCACATATGAGGTATTTCCATGACCATCTGTAGCCCTCATACCTGATTCACTGGGAAAACACAAGCAACTGTGGGATTCATAAGAGCTGACTTACTATATGAAATGTTAAAAGAAGAATGAGACAAAGCCAATACTTCAAACACACACCAGTAAAGAGAGTAATTTTGCTTACAATCTTTGAACAAAGTATTCATTTTTAGATAACTCTTAGTATGAAAAAAGTACTTTTTGCCAGTATAGCTATTATCTGTCCTATAAAGAGAAAAAGAAATTCTGAGAAAACCAACAATCCCACTTCCCACCGAGCAAACAAATCAATGTACCAGCAACCCTTAACACCTATATGAAGTGCAAATGCCAAAACTAAAGGATTGAGCTCCACAGAAGAGGGCGAGATTATGAGTGCATTAAAAAAAAGAAAATTAAGCCTTGCAATGGAAAAACAGCTGCACACACAACTGTCAAAGTTTAGGACAGTCAACAGTGCAATTAATTTTAGAACTTACAGTGCCTTAAGCCCTGCCTACGTATCTACATGAGTTTTTTAAAGATCACACTGCTGTAAGCTACATGCACTGATCCCAGTTTCCCTGATTTTTACACACATGTTGCTACTGGTATTTCTTAGCATCTGGTATTTCTTCAGAAAGGCAGAGCAGCCTGGGGACTACCAGCTCCGACTTGCTTCAAATTCACATCAGTTTTCCTTCCACAGTCATATTTATCATTAACAACATTTGTAGTAATTAATGCACTACCTGGATTTTTCCTCTGACAAATGTATTTATGTCATTCTCATTTTCAAAAATTGAAAGAGTTTGCAACAAATTCTGTTCCAGCCATTCCCAGTGTTCAGTGATTTCTTTCCTTGAGCAACCTACGTAAAACAAACAAACAAAGCAAAAGTCACAAAATGAATAATTCACCAGTGTCAGAGTTCCTATAATAATAACCAAAAAACTCTAAGAAAACTTGCCACTAAGTGAAGATGCAATATTTCACTAGATGCTGTCCTCCTGGAAATTCCAAAATTTTCTCCCATTCTATTTAATTTAACAACTCCAATGAAGGCAACAGAATGCAACATTCTGTGCAACTTCCAGGGGAATGTCTCAATTCTGGTTGTGGTACAGACACATAAATCATGTTGCAGAACAGCCTACATATGTAATCAATATTTCAGAACCACAAATGATCACCACTGCTACTTCTCCTTAAAACTGCTGGATGCAACCAGACCTTTCTGGAACTCAGGAGGTGGTCTGAACACTATGTGATTTCTTGCTGGCTTTAACACTGCTGTAAAAAGCAATGATGAAATGCATGAGCTATGTATATAAAACTAAACTGTCATCAGAAAAGCTGCTTAGCTTGTAAGAGCAGTGACAAGCAGTGCAGACACTATCATGATGAACTATTTCTCAAAGCTGTCTCTTTCTGGTTTGTGGTTCAGCAATTATTTTTCATCACTTCTGAAACAGCTTTGGCTGATTATTCTCAACCTGTAACAGTACATCTCTTTTTTTTTCCCCACTGTTTTTTGTCTCCATTATCTCACTGTTTAATCTCCCAGTCTCCCCTACAGCAGAGCATGCAATCAGCCCAAAAGCTATACCCCAGTTCTCAACAATTCATCATCACAGGCTAGGTCTTTCTCTTTGCTTTGTTCACTCAGGACTAAAATACACATTCGCTGCAATGTTTTAAAGTACAGGTTATTTTATCTCTGTTACTGGAAAGTTTTTCCCTGTCTTAGCATATTAAAAGTATTCATCATTTTGCCACCATTGGCCTTTTAGGTAAATTAAGCAATTACTCTGACTCTCAGGGAAGGGGAAGAAGTCCAATTTAACAGTTGAAACGTTGCACTTCAAAATACAGAGCCCTTAAGACCGGCAGGAAATAAAAATGAAAATAGCTACAACATAGCAACTTGCATAAAATGCATATAATTACCATTACCACCAAAACCCCACAGCAGTTCTATACCTGAAAAACACACAAAGCCACTGCAAGAAGGACTGATTTTACAGGGGGAGAAGGATCTAAAAAAGTTGTTCGTTTCCAAACAGAATTTAGATTTAGCACCACTTTAACCTTAAACTGAGCACTAGCAGACTGGGGGGGGCACTGGCATGGGACACAGCAGGGCTACTACAATAGGAAAGGCTGACTGTGCACATTTTGCATCCCTAGACCATCAATCGTTCCTGAAAAGTAACTAAATAACAATTCTCCTGAATAATAATTCAATAGACAGAACTCGAAAGCTGTGACACCTTTGACCCAACACCGCACTGGAGAAAGGGCTGTTAAGAGGACTTCTCTCCAGAGCTATAAGGTTTCAGATTCACCACCCAGAATCCTCACACAGCCTAGATCAGTAGAGTTAATATCCAAGAAAATTCATATCCAAATCTGTCTAAACAGTCATTTTGGAGCAGACAAACCCCCCAGGATTACTTTCACCCTCAGAATACTCTTGTACTAAGCAAGACCAAAGGTCATAAACAAATAATGGAAAAATTGCATTTCTTTGAGTCACTCTGAACAGCTGCTTACTGAAGGCAGAGATTATTTCTTTACTGAGGGCAGAGAAAAAGACAAATTTCTGTAAAAATAAGAGATTACAAGTACCAAATAACCAGCAGTCTACCCTTAGAGAACAGGGAGGGACAATGCTGGACAAATCAGCGTTGCACAGCTAAATGCAGCCAAAGCCCTTAGTAACCTGTATAATTTTAACAAGCCTTGATCAGTTCAGAAGGAATTGCTTTAGTTGCAAATTCATAAAATAACCACAGTGCAGAGCCCTGGGGAACACTGGGCTGCTCAGCTTCAAGGCTGCATAGATAAATTATTTGCTCTTTGTAAAATTTTACCTCCCTGTAAGATCCACACTATTCCCCTCAAGTGACAAGACTACGCTAATGCAGTATTTTAGTTTAACTAAAACAACTAAACCATCAACCGGGTACAGGAGACAAAAAATTCAAGAAACACTCCACCAAATGCAGTCACAGATATACACATTAACTACATTAGCAATTTCAATTAAGAGTCATAACTGAAGAGCATGCTTATCAATAGTAGCTTAAATGCAGACAGAGTACTGTACTTCTACATAAAATCCACAGTATCATTCTCAGAAGAAAAACAAAATTCTCACACTTCAGAAGCATCATAAATTTCTACATGTACAGTACATTTACTTATTCTGGGGCCATAATTCATAACTCTGCCTTCCATTTTATGCCCCTGCTTATCTTGAGGCACACTGAAGGTATAAAATTACAGTCATTATCTATAGGTGTCATGCAAAAAAGCTAAAGAGAAGTCACATGGCCTATTTCCAAAGTCTTAAAAATCGTTTCGGAATACATGCACAGTATAAGGGTCTTTGAAGATTTTGTTGGGAGCTTTGTGATACGCTATTTTCTTTGAAAGGAAGTCTGCAAATAGCAAGAAAACTTGTGTCCTCAGCTGCCCCCATTCAAGTTTATGGGATGGAGGTGGTTACTAATTGCTGTGCAGTGACATCTGGATGAAAATAAACAAACATACAGGCAAGTACTTTTACCATTCTTTCTCTTCTGAGATCCACGGAAAGCTGACATGCATCACTCATGGTCACAGCAGAGTAGATGACCGTAAAAAGCACGCTGTTAAATGCAGATTTGGGAACAACCTTCATAATACTGACAACTTTGTTAATATCTGCTTTTAGTATATTAGCTATCAGGTAAATGATGTTATATGAATTTTAAATTAAAGGTAAATTATCTTGTATGAATTCTAAAATCTTCAGGGAGTTGGTACTAATGGGTGTAGAGAGGGAAAAGGTTGTTGGAACTGATGCCTTCTTTCAGGTCTGACACTATCAAAACTAGTAAGAAATACTTGTGCTAATAAGAGCTATTAGCAAAATTTCCTGTAAGATTCAGAAGGTGACACAGCTTTGATATCACCTTTGCCAGACACAGAAATCATGTGCTCCTAAGAACAGAGCCTGGTTTGAACTAAAATTATTAGCTCTATAGCAAACTTTCATTTGTTCTTCCTTCTCTTCCCTTCCCAAGAGGGTATTAGTCTGGAGGAGAAGTCATCCAAATAATCTAAATGTCAAATTTCATTGGGAGAATGGGCATTAATGAAGTGGCACAGTTAGTGCAGAAGAAGCCTAGAGCATCATTTCCCAGTATTTTTGAATGTCAGACAGCAGTGGGGGTGCTGGAGGTTACCAGGCCATTAAAGAGATGACAGGCATGTATGCATTCCTCATTTGTTTTCTCTTCTCAATTCCCTTTCAAATAAACAGAATTTTGGCTGTTGCCAAAAACTTTGTTGCCAGTGAAACTTTTGAGCTGGAGGAGCTGCACTGAAAAGTTTGCATTTGCTAAGACTGAAAAGCAATACTATCAAACCAACGATCTAACCTGACAAGCTTGGCCAATCAAAGCTAAATGACCTGGATCTTCTGCATTTAACTCCAGACACTATTTTCAGAGACAGCAGACAAAACCAGAGACTAACTCCATTCTGTTTTATGTTACTTGCAATAGGTACCTGACCAAAGAAATAAGTCTTTAGTACAGGATCTGATACATGCAAAAATCCTATTTAATGTAAAAAAATATCAACTCAATTGTTTTCACTACTATAATGACAAAAGGAGTAGTCTTACTGCTAGATTGACAGATCCAGGTCCAAGCCGGAGCATTAAAGACCATTAAAAACTTTAGAAGTTGTTGCATCTATGTAAGAACATACACTTCTGTAGTTAACTTCAGCCTAGCTACCATCTTGCTGAATTCTAAGTACATCGTATTTAGAAAGACCACACACCGCCTGAAATAAACATCCAGGAGGCAGGGCATCCCTGGGATCTAGATGGTATTTATCCCGGAGGAGACAGGAAATGTCTCATTGTTTGCTGTCCAGTATTCACATGACTGCTGGGGCTGCACTTTCTTCCTGGTTACCATTCCAAGGGAAGCCAGGTGCCCTGTCTGGGTAACTGGGGTGCTACAATCCAGATATTCCTCCCATCATCCTCTTTAGAGACACCCAGGAATACTGCACTTTGGAAGTGCTGTAGGAGTGAGCCCTGGGCATAGAGAAGAGCATGCAAGGAGGAGGAATGGTACTGCTGCTCTCGGAACACCCTTGGGAGAAGAAAAGTGGGAAGTAAGAGATGTTTAGTCCCTGCTCCATGGCCATTTCTGGTTGCATTCAGTCACTGTGCATAACATCCCCTCCTCCCCCGCCCCATGCTGGCATTCAAGGTCTGACTGTCAGAAACTCTGGTGCCACTGAATTTTACCACTACAGCAGGTTTTCATCCTGACCCATTTATTTGTCCTGAGATGACTGTGCCCAGCAGGAAGGATCGCTCTCTTATTATGTTATGTGACACAGTATCCAGGGAGAACAAAAATCCACATGTCAGTGTATTTGTCCTTACCACAGGCAATGGTCCAGTAGACCAAGGAGTCTGGTGCTTGGTAGAGGATTCGATACGGTGCCACTCTGGCACTGGAGTCCAGCACAACATCAAGAGTACCCACAAGGAGACCTGTGGAAGAGGAAACTCTGATGAACACACAGTGATGGCAAATTCAAGATCCCACAGGAGAGGGTTCTGCAGCCCCTCCCCATTCCATTTCACCCTCCACAGCAAAATGCAGATCCACATATTCATCCTCACACCTGTTGTCTCATGTTGTGAAGACTGAGAGTGATTTAACAGGGAAACATCTTCAGCCTAAACAAGACTTCAACTCTTTACCCTACATCAATGCTAGCATAAAGACAGGCAAATTGAAGCAAAGCAGAAGGTAGTTGTGTTATGAAATCATGTTTAAAAGTTATTTAGCTCTTTCCTGTGTTTCATATACTGTTGGAGCCCTGAGCAGTAAAAAACCTACAAACAAAACAGCTACAAACCCTCCTCCAACACCAACAAGAAAACCCAGACAACAGACCCTAAAAGGGTTCAAAACTTGAATGTCGGCTAGGTAAAACTCTAGACTTCAGCAAAAATAATTGTGCTACTTAACAGTCTGATTATACAGGGTAGGAAAAATCAAAATGCCTTAAGAGTCAAGCTGTTTTTCAGGTGAAAGGATACTTAGAAAAGACAAAGCCATACTGTTTTCCAGAAGTAGCTTTGAAAATTCTTTGCTACTGAGAGAGCCACCAACAGTCACATACCAAAAGCTAATAATTCCCAACTGTATTTCCACAAATATTAGATCCTATTTTTATAATAAACTACACATAAAACAAAACTCTAACCCCCCAAACTCTCTGCAAGAAGGACCTATTTATTTTTAAACTGTGTAAGTTTTCCCCCTTTTCACCTCCACAATGAATTTTCATCTCCCCTGCAGAGATGTCAGATTTAAATTTTCATGTTGAAGTTCTCAGCAAATTGTTTCAATTATTTAAAAAAAAACCCAACTGAAATATATAAACAACAAATGGATAAATTTTCAGAGATCTTTTTTTGTGAAAATATTTATTGGGGTAGAAGTTAGGGGTTTTTTAAACAGATGGGCACCAAACCCATTTTTAAACTCTCCTGTTAAAAGTTCTCTTCTCCTTTCAAGTCTCATGCATTTATCTTTTACTGTCAATAGTTTTGCAAGTTCCTCATTTTGCTCTGTTGTAACTGGTATACACAACACTGCTTCCCTTGCAGTTCTTCTTACAGATTTGTGCTGTGCATCATAAAGATACAACAGCACTACCCCTTCTCCATCTCAGTAGATCCCTCAAATCTGAACTGAAACTGATACTAAGAAATACCCCACCTATCAGTGATCCTGTATTTCCCCCATTCTATCTCTTTTATTTGTATTTTGTTTTAAACAGATCTTCTCAGGTGGGATCAACTGTCATCTCCTTCTGCTCAATGAATTAACATGCACCACTTCTTAATCCAAGAACTCTGCAACAAGTCTGAGCACAACATCAGGCCATTAGTAAGGTGTGCTACAAAGCTATCTGACTATTATAGGATACAAACACAAAATATTAATGTCAAATATCCCAGTGTACGTTAGTGTCACTAGCTTCAGTTGCCCCTCATTTCTCACACATTTTGATTACTGGTTGTACACTGACCATTCTCCACCAGCCCTTCTGGTACACCCTGGCTCCTTTCAAATTCAGGAGAATGAAGTAGGTTAAAATGTACCTTTAATTATTTTCTTTTTCCTCTCCATCTCCATTTGCTTCACAAATGCAGCACAGCCCTGGCCCAGAAAGCTTCAACCAAGGGCAAAAGCCTCAAACACGTAAAGCTGCCAGGACTGCTCAACTGGAGTGGGGACCAAGCCAGACACTACACTGTGTTCATCATCTGGGTTTGCTGCAAATACAGCAGGAATCTTTCCTTTGTGCTTTTCAGCTTCACATGACTACTGACAGTAATAAATATGCAGTAGGCGTGATGTAATATCTAAATAAAGTTGTATGCTGGCCAAATGCAATCTTCTCTGAGATATAGAAACACTGTTAATTCCCTGTATTCTTTTAAAAAATGCTTGTTTCTTTCCTCTTGCAGTATTTCCAAATTCACTGGCACATGGATGGTCCTGCCAAACAATTCTGCCCCTAGTTCTTGGAGTGATGTGAAAACTGGGATATGCAGGTAAGACCAAAAAGTCAAAACAAACCTACTGACTTGTACAGCAACATCAGGTTCAAAGGAACTTCCCATCCTACCTTCTTGTCCCCTGGATATGGCAGACAGGAGAAGAACATCCCCCTGTGCCACCAAACACACTAAGACAGAGCAATGTATTGAAAAAATGTGGAGAGCACTATGGAAATAAAAAAAATCAACAAAACAGAGAAGGCAGCAGTGACTGAAACAACAGATGGGAGGTAGGAAAGGAAAAGAAAACAAAGAATACTTTCCAATGGTGCAGTAAGTAGGAGTTGGTCAGGGGCTTTTCAGTAAACAGGTTGAAAAAATAACCATGTAGTGAGGTTAAAGGAAGGAAATTGACAGGATTCCAGAAGATCGCAGGGAAATTCAAACCCGAGCTTACCAAGATAATAGCAACTGACAGTTTATCAGTAATGTTTTACTTGTGTCATGCAGTAGCTGTTTTGACAGACAATATGTGTTATTAAAAAATAAAGTATGTTGTTTTTATCACATGAAAGTTCCTGCAATCGTGCAGCTGAGCCCGCTTGCTCTCCTCCATGAGCTGTTCCTTTCTGTGTGGTAAGGTCAGTGCTGGTTGGTTTGGGTATTTGTTGCTTGGTTGGGTTTTTTTTGCAATGCAGACATGTGATGCATCCAGAATGAAATCACAGCAGTTCATACTGATAATCTGTTTGAGGATTTTCTACATGAAGTAGAAATGAAAATTAAAAAAAAAAAAAATTAAGAGAATTTTAATACCGTTCATTAGTTCATTAATTCTTCATGTGGCAAGTACCTTTTCAGACAGGATTAAGTAATTGAGTTTCTATAGAAACAGAACAGGCAACAAAGAATCATATTCCTTAGATTAGACTGGCCCTTGGGCAAGAGCCAGTGAATTACCCAGGCATCAAATCACATGATTCCACTGATTGCAAATTTTTTCCCACTCTTTCATCAGGTTTCTGATTGCATAATGAAATAAGGGGAGAAATTTCCAATGTAAGAATACGAAACCTACAAGCCCTCATTGAAGCGAGAGGTTTTCATGAGAGAAGGTTTACAGCACATGGTATAATCTGTAGGGTGAGCACCTGGCTAACTGATGGGAGCCCCAGTCCTGAAGGCAGTCAAGCATGAGTAACCATTTATGTATGAACAGTCCCATCACACACACACACCAAATTTCTAGAGCAACCATAGCTATACACGGGGCAGGAGGTGAAAAGGGAGGGATAATGCCTTCACTTTGCTTGATACAACTTCTTAATAAGGTCAGGTTCCTCTTTTGCAAACTTGAATTCTAAAGCAAAGGTGCAGATGATTGACCAGTATTCTCTTTCTTTTCTGTACAACACAGGCATTAGTAGAGGAAAACTAATGCCATGTAATATCTGGAACCAGGGAATACAAAGCCACAACTGGCTGAGGGCCTGCGCAATCGCTCCTGCATCGTGTTACTGGAAGGACATACAATGCACAGGAGGGAATTACTGGCAAAGGGGCTCAGTTACCCGATGCACTTTGTGCTGAAGGAAGAAATCACACTACATTTTACTTCTCTGATCACATTCAGGGGTGCCTCACATTTAGTCATAAGCTGGAGGGGGAGCCTATAACCCTTGCAGAAAGTACAGATTAATAGCTTTTATTCATTAATTTATTTATGATGTGCTCTATTTGTATCCTTACAACAGCAACCAATTTTCAACCTGGTTTTTGTTTTTTGTTTTTTGGGGTTTTTTTGCTAGAAGGGATTATCACATGAAGCCTGACCTCCTAGATAACACAGACACCCTTCACAAATTATTCCTATCTCACCAAAGGGTATTTTTCACAAAGGTAGGTCATCTTGGTTTGAAAACTAAGCCAAGAGCTTCAGCCAGCTGAGATTCTTCCAAGCACCACTGCAGTCCTTGCTGCTTGGAGACCAGTATTCCAGATGGCTTACAGTCCAGCCTGATTACAAACTACCCACAAACAGGAATGAAATCAAGCAGTGACCTGTAGAGTCAACCCGGTGCATTTTAAGCACTCACACCTTGGAGTACATAGATTCCAACACCTGTAGTAACTCAGTATACCTGTAGTACCTGTAGGACCTCAGTATGCTATTTGGCTATCCATGGCACAGATCTTTGCTGCAGGAATATTTCTCTTTCTTTCTTTCTTTTCTTTCTTTCTTTTATCTTGCATAACAACTTGCAAGTGTCTTTGTAAAACATCACTTACAGGTGTTTTAAAAGGAAAAGCAAGTTTATGCACTGTACACATGAACAAACTATCAGCAAAGGATTTTCCTATGAGAAACACGAACCCTCTTCCACAGAAAGCCATGTTTTCATTTAAAAACACAAAGACTGAGCAGCCTTTATCACCCTTACACAGTCCCGCTCACAGCAGTATTATATTTGAGAGCTTTTGTGTTTTACCTGCTCAAAGCAGATTGGATTACATATTCAAGAGTGAGGATCTGGATTATGTATTACCTCTAGTGCACCTTATTAAAGCAGTGAAACCAACGAATTATAATAAATAATGGCACTTCAAAGCTTAAGGATTCCCAGCAGCCATGGCTTTGCTGCACAGCAAGCACCAAAAAGCTTGGGATGGTATCAGACAGTGATGCTTCCTAGTCACCTCTAACCTCAGAGTAGAGGAGCTTTCAGCACACACCAGGGACCTGTGACACATCCATTCTTCAGTGACAACTCGTGTCACACCTTGCCTGGAGCTGAAGGATGTCACCCTGTAGTTGGTGCCACTGACTGCTGTGCCCTCCCTCCCCCCAGTTTGCCAGAGTACAAACATGTTACTCACACGGCTCCTGGGAGGAGAACCCTGCCCTGTCTCATCCTCCTTCCAGGTCCACATGAATCCATCCCTCAAAATACCTTTTGTTAGATGATCTTTATCTAAAAATGTCTAAACAAAGAGCATGCACCTTTTTAGCACACAGAGTAAATACAAAACAATACCCTGCAAAGGAGCTGAGATACAATACAGGTCAGAGTATTGGAGTCAAGCTCATGAGCTGTCACTCAAACAGCCTCATGGATGTCAGCAGCCTGTTTGTGTAGGAGCTCCAGGAAAACTTGGAATGTCACATGTCACAAGCAAGAACTTTCAAAATAGGCACTGTGACAATCCAACAGTGAATCAAAACCACACTGCTTAAAAGGTCCTCAGTATTTGAAGCACACTGACGATTCTTCTTTCCACTGAAGTAAGATGGACACATCCTGAGCACATTTCTGAGCTCTGGTCATAAATCTGCAACACCCACGGCACCTATTTGGATTGCAGATGTCAGCTGATTGTCGAGAAAGCTTCAATCAATAGCGTTGATTTAAGCCATATTTACACCCTGAGCATTCAGTTTTATATTGATTTAATGGACAACGAATAAACTATTCCTAAAGTTTAAGTGTTGCTTCCTGAGCTATAAAAACAATAACTCTTAACAACACACAGCTAAAGCATCCAGCACAAGGTATTGTTTTTCATAGTAACAACGATGAATCATCTCTCTGCCATTCTTTCTCAGGGCACTTTATGCGATTAGCTCTCTCATTTGTTATTACAAGATGAAATCATCCCATTACTTGTCTGTCAAAACTCAACCAAGAGCAACAACCTGAACTCCATGGGTAATACTACAGACAAATCCTTTTAAAAGGGAGGGCCAATTCTACTTGATGTCATTTTACAGGAAAGCCTATATAAATTGAAAATATTATACACCACACAAAAATAATTGAGTGTTAAGCTGCCAATACCGGCATTAATATCCACAAAAGTAAGAACATAAGCTCTTCATTGTGAACACTGCCCTTAAAACGTTATGAAGGGCCACACTTTTTAAATAGGGGTTCATTCATATAAATGAAAGTAAAATGACCTCTAAAGACTTATTTCCTAACTGTCTTCCATGTGGCTTATATAGGCATTTAATGTGGTATCACAAAAACCAAATTCTTCCTCTGAACTTATGACAATTAATATTCTTTAATTAACTAAGAAATTAATAATTGTATCTATTTCTTAAATATATATAGTTCTTAAACAATTAAGAAATTAGGATTTGTTAAATTTTCCCCAGTGTCTGCCTTTGCTGCTCTCTCTTCTTACCAACACAGTTCTATAGAACCCTGATTTGTCCAGCCACCCTTTCCCTTGCACAGGAGTTTTCAAACATGTTCAGTGAAACTGATTTTAAAGAATTGTCACTCTACTGACATTTAGTAAAAAAAGCAGCAGAAACAGTATTTACTTTCTCTGTCTCCAGGCTGATGAACACAAATGAGAGAAGACTGAAAAACTAACCACTAATGCTTAAAGAAAAAGCTTGGGAAGGGCCAATGTGATATCTGGCTTGATTACCAAGGGATAAAGCAGCAACCGACACTAAAGCTTTCATCAGCCCTTCAAGTTTAACAATTGTGATTGAATGAGATTATCTTCCAAATATGTTCATTTAAAAGGGATCAGTTGGACTTGTTAAGGCGTCCAAACAAGTCACAACCACCCCTGTAAAAAAAATCTGTATCTTAACTTGAACCTAAATCTGGTTGGGTGTAGACTTTCAGCTTTTAGAACTTTTAATATAACTTTTTTCAGCTTTTTGTTACTTTTTTGGGCAACATTTTGTAACTTCTGCTAAGCTGAAGCTCACAAAAAGAGGTGAACACTGACAGGACACGCCACGGTTACAAGTATGTGAAGGCTTACAGCACAGAGAAAACTGATACTTAGACAAAACCCCAAATAATTCATTCTCTCAGTACTAAAAAAAAAAATTTTTAAAATTTTTAAAAAATAATTTTTACATATAAATCACACCAGTCTATATGAAATTATGGAGAAACAGTGAGAAAAAATATAGACAAAGTTATCAAATGCCTTCTAGGTGTGATATAAACAATTACTCCTAAGTTAGTAAAAAACACTTAGGAAAAGCACAATCAAGTAACCCAGAACAAAACAGCAGAGAAGTCACTGAACTTCACTCACAACTAATGATTTCTAAGTATCCGTCAGATTAGCACAAGCAAATCTAAGAGTTCATCTAACAGGAAAATTTAAATCTGTATCTGATTCAGATTCAGGTAAGATTCAGATAAACTGTGTAAGATGAAAGAACAAATCGAGAAAGTATGAGCAAATTAAGCAAAAAAACACCAACAAAAGCCAACAAAACCAAAAAAACTCCAAAGATCACCACTGCTGACCTAAGAAAAATTACTGCAAACTGAACCTAGTCAATGAAATTGTTTGAGGACTGAAGTGAGCACAGTAAACTCAGTTTGAACTCAGAAGGAACAGTCCCGAAGCATGTTGAAATACAAGCTAAATCTGAAAAGAAGCAATAGCTTCAGAAAAAGAGAATTTTAAATTCTAACAGTTCTGACTGAATACCTGCAGATAGATCAGATTACAATAAGCTATTTGAGGAGGCATTTTACCAGGGAAATGAGCAATGCTGAACAAAAAATCCCAATAACTGGCTGGTAAAATACTGGAAGAAGCAGAGGGGAAGAACAAGAAAATGAGGAAAGAACAGCAAAATCCAAAACATTAAAAATGCACTAGCTGAAACTAAGATTACTGCTGTGACAGAAATTCAAACAGCCCTATCTGGAAACTTCAGGAAAAAAAATAATCACAAATCCAGCATAGAAAATACGACCTTTCCTTTGGAAAGAAAGCAAATGGAAAGATTTGGAAGAAGTCCTCCAGAACCTAAGTTCACCTAAGCACCAGATTTAAAGTCAAAATGCAAATGTAATTTCTGAATATCAACATTGATCAGACAACAGAAGTGTGATTAGTGGTCAAGGAGATAACGAAAAGTGAGATTTCAGTCAAATGCTCACAGCTCTTTATAAACATTGGATCATCATATTTTAGCAAAATCAATGGCAGAGACAGCTCCTGCCGTCACAGGAAAAGCCATGGGAAGTGGGATACTGTGAAGGATAAAAACAAGCACATTCTGTCTATACCAAATATTTACAAGAAGAAATACCATATGAGAACACACAAATTAAGTTCCAAAGACATTTGAGTGTATGCTAACATACTTTGTGGAAACTTCTTTACTTCTGCAGGAGTCTAATTGAAACCATCAAGGACCCAAATCTCTGTGAAATATGATATATGGAAACTGATGTGGAGAAGTGCTACTTCTTCTACACCTTTCAGTGTGGGACCAAAGAACAATAACAAAAACCCTGGAAGCAATACCACTCTGGTATAACACAGGAAATTAGTAAGTGGCCTAGACACTGATTGCTTACTACCTTGTGATCCTGTGCAACATTTTCAACGAGATTTCCTACAAACAGAGGTCTCAGCAGAAATAGCAGCCCACCCTGGAATCCCACCTGTCAAACAGTAACATCCTTTTAAAGGCAAAAATGGCAAAAGGCAGCTCAGCTCAGCAGCCTGGATCACCTCCTACTCACAGTGTAGGAGATACTAAAGTATCATTCAAAGAAAGTCTTTGACCAAGAAATATTCAGAGGAGAGAAGGCAAAGCTACACCAAGCAACATCTCAGGCACTGCGTCTCCAGAGCCAACAGTGCCCTGCTGCAAGAGCTGCAGATGGAGAGAAGCATTGGGCAGGAAGTGAGGAACTGGGAAAAGCATCTGGGAATTCAACAGCAAGACTGTGAGTCAGTCTGGGGAATCAAACACCAGTTCAGCCCTAGACATCTGCATGCTCCTTGAAGTGAAAATGCACTGGTGTGGAGAAGTGAACACACCCACAGCAGATCCCCAAGGAGCAGCTCAGAGCATCAGGGTGGATTTGGGTGTACTGACAAATGAAAGCAGAGCAGAAGAGAGCAGCTCCCACTCTGTGCCAAAACAATCATGGAAAGCTGATGGATAGGCTGCCACCCCTATCCATTATGCTAATTACATCCATTTTGATAAACAATGTATTTCAAGTATCAGAAAGCACACGCTTTCTACTCAAGTCTGACATGCAAAATCCCAACTACTTGAATCAGCAAGGGCAGAAAGTGTCAAGTTTGTTAAAACATGGACATACGAACATAGCTTGTTCAGGCAGGTGATCACCTGGCCAAAAGCTTTTCTAAATCTTAAGCATAAACAGGTTTTCAAGCAATCTCTGCCTCAACTCTCTGAACTGAGAGGCTGCAAGACAGAATCTTAGCTCCAAATGTGAAATACTAATTGTGTTGTCCAGAAAGGCCGCAGAAAAGTCTTTAGAACACTGTCACAGTATTAAAAGTTATATTAGATCTGACATTGATATGTCACATCAGCCAGCTGAGCTCAGAAGCTCTCCTTTTTGCCTTTCCAATGTGGAAATTAAATGACAACTCCTCTTGCAAGAAATATCAGGGGAGAAGTAGTATTTCATCAGATCCTTTTATCACCAGAAGTCAGCAAATTTCCATCTGCTCTCTTCTGCTTAAAGATTTGAATCATTCTTGGCAACGTGGCATGGACTTACAACTCCTACTGCATCTCTCACACAGGCACTGTCCCAGCTGTAAGGCACATACACCCTATCTGCAAAATAATTCACTTCCAGAACCAGTTCTTGCTAAGAACAAGTTATTACCCCTGGGATTCAAAGGCCTCACATTTTAAACATGAAGTCACTTAGAATTTCATCTCCACTCCACACACACCAACGTACGCAGGCAAAAGGAGCACGGCAACCACCAGCTAATTGTTCCACAGCCTCAGTCTCTCTTCCTGTAAGCTCCAAGTGAATCCATTACTCTGCCATCCATTACCAGGCACAATAATTCCTTACTATAACCTCTCAAAGTAGAAGGGGTTGGCCAACATGACCACAGTAGAGCAGAAAGTAGTTAAGAGACATTTTAAAACCTACTTGTTGCATTGGAATGCAAGATACACTATATGACATGAGCCCTTTAGTTGTTTATAGGGTTTATGACATGTTCAAGATCTTTACATTCATAAAAGTCACACTGTCATGCAGGGCACAGTGTCCAAACGATGGCAGAGATCTGGGTTCATGTTCAAACGCCTCTGCTACAGCTGATGCAGGCTGCTGTGTAAATAAACACACCCCATTCCTCTGGAGAAGGAATTATTTCCTACAGGCAAAACTACCAGGCTGCCCAGGGAAGCAAGAGGAATATGAGGAAAGAAAGTACTTTTTTCCCTGTTGGTGAACAAAAGGAAGATGAAACACCTGACCAAGGGTCACATAGAAGCAAAATATGGGCACGGCATTATGTGCAAGGCATGAAACAATTTAATTACAGAGAAAGCTCATCAAACATCAAATACTTTTAAAGCAGAAAAGTACATTTTTTGGTCTTGTCCTGGAAGATTAATGCAGTGATGCAAGATAATGTGAGTTCGCAGAACAGCTATGAAAATCCAATTTCAAATCCAATTTGCAATCTTTCCTATTTCCTTCTTGTTAAAAAGGAAAATAAAACCCAAACAACCCCTCAATTATGGGTTTTAATTAACATGCTTACGAAGAAAAGTCCCACTGATGTGACCAGTACTGACATCGACACAATGATTTAAACGAATCCAGACCCTAATTCAGTATAAAAATGGATCCACACTGCTTAGTAGAAGATCTGTATCTCTGAGGTAAACTATTGATGCAATACACCTTGTTAGCAGAGATTACTTCTATGGGCTTGCTAATCAGCACTGCCCTAACACATCCAAAGATCACCATCGTACTCCTAACTTGTTACAAAGCAATAGAGCAGAGAAAATGTCCCCAACGTCCACACAAATATTTAAATAAGAGTTTCTCTATTCAACTGCTACATAAGCCGAGGTCAAGAGGAGAGAATCAGCGTAGAAAGGGCAGATTTTTCACCCCTTTCCCCCAAAATGACTGACACTCCTTTTCCTGCAACCATTGAGGCACTCAGAGTGGACCCAGGAGAGCAGATAACTTGAGTATTGTTCTTCTGCTCCAACACAAAGCCAACAAGAAGTACTTTCACCCACTCCCAAGACTACATAAACCACTTGGCTTTAGACTGAGACCTGCCAAAAGAAGTTTGCCATGATCACAGACGGAGAGAAGGGCATTACACTTCGCCCTGATCAGTTTGCTGATGACAGTTTCACAGCAAACCTAGATTTGAGGGCAGTGCCAGAGGATCAATGCTTCTCATTGTCTAGCCACTGCTTAAGTTACATGGTGAAGCCATCCAAAGTCATCTCACCCACAGTCTCATCAGTCTGAAAGTCAATTCTCATTCTACAGTTCAAGACAAATGACTTCAAGAGTCAGTGATGAGGGAGAACAAGTCAGCAAAAGTTAATCACAAAAACAAAAAAGGGACAGCTGTATTTACATCCTCTCTTGCAAATATGAATTGAGATCATCTCTAGCACAGTTAAAAACCTTGTAAACAATATTTCTAGTCAACTTCAAGGACATATTCCCACAGAGCAACCAGGCCAAATTTTACACCATATTTATGGGTGGCTAACTTCTTAGATTATATCTGAGCAAATTTCAGCATTATGTCACTACAGAAAGGGTAATTTAGGAGAAAAAAAAAACCACAAAAAAACCCAAAAAATCCCCAACACACCTCACCCAAAAGTTCTTTTTATCCCTGTTTACTTTTGACCAGGTAACCTCCACCTTTGCACAAGATCAGTATCACCTAGAGAGCTTCCAAAAGGTCATCCCAAATGCTATAATTACTACCAATTATGTATCCTGTTTACCATGTCAGCAGATTCATTCTTTAACTCAGGATCAGCTAGACCCCTCAATACCTTGCTTTTAAGCAGTCTTACCTACCAAGAACAACCCACCGCCTTTCTCCACCTTCCTTGTCCCTCAACTGGCAGAACACAGCTGTTAAAAGAAACCAGCAGAAAATTCCAGTATTTCCATGAAAAAAAAAAAAAAATAAACCTAAGTTCCACTTATTACTGTGCCTGTCACACTGGGACTGGCTTGGAGACTACATCCATCCCTCCCTTCCTCTCCCACCTTTTGTTGACCGCTGTGTCACAAACCCTTGCCATTTTAGCACATGGTCTGATAAGTTTCCACACTTTCCTTGAAATACTGCCAACACTAATAAATTAGTTAGTTACAGGGGTTTGATTAGCTATGGTTTTGTCAACATACAGAAAAAAGCTACAACTTTTAACCAGCCCTTTCCTGAACAAACAAACAAAACCCCTGGAAATGGACTTGTTGCTATGACCTCAATGCCATAGCAGCTGCAATTCCAGGCAAAGCAAAGGCATTAGTAAGAGCTACACGGAAAGCAGACTTCAAAATATGTGGAGAATTTCACCTTCTAAATGATACTCACTATACAGACTTCATTCACACACTAAAATAATGGATTGAGCACACAAATATTTAAATTCCGAAAGGCAGGGGGTAACGAAGAAACAAAGAACTATTTCTCTATTCTGAACTTGTACCAAATGCTTATCTGGCCTCCACAAAAAAAAAAAAAAAAAAAAAAAAAAAAGAAAAAAAAAAAAGAAAAAGAAAAAAAAAAAAGTGCACATTTATGAATCCTACTTCCATTCAAGAACAAAATCTTCCAAAAGTGTTTTCTCCATCTCCAAAATGGTATCACCAATCAGACTTAGGCATCCAACTGAAAGAAGACTTAGGTATGCATGTACTGTGCAAACAGCTTGAAGAACAGGCTCCTAAACTCTCGACCTGTTAAACCAATAAATGAGAAACGACTGGAAAATTGATGGCTATCTCAAACCACCTCCAATTCAAAGATAACCAAGTCAGACAGGTAGAAGAATGCCTTGTCAGACCTTGAGAGCCCAGGGGGTAATCCACGAAAGGAGAGCCTGAGAAAAATTTTTCAGTAAGCAGAGCAGAGGTGAACTTTTGAGGCAAAACACGTTTTTTTACGGATTTGTCAATCCTGTCCACGCTTCAAAAGATTATTTAAGAAATTTAAAATCTACAGCCAATGTGGAGCAGCTGCTGGTCACTTCCCACACAGGAGTGGAGTAGTTTATCAACACACAACACTGACTGAAGATCTCAGCAGTCTACATGAAAACACACTTCACAGCAGTGCCTTCGTTTACATTATGATCTGTTTACAAGTCCACAGAGCACTGAAGGGCTGAAGAAACGCTTAATCTCACAGTAAACACGCACAGGACCTTGAACCAAACGCAGATGCAGTCCATATGGTTATCTTGCTGAGCCTGTAGGACTAATTGTCATGGAAGCGTGTAAAGAAGAAAGCACAGGTTTCAGCAGAATGAGCTGAATTATTTCGTACCAATTCAAGAAGTACCAATGGAAACACCATTGGGTCCTGTATCTCCAATCTCATATAAATACGTTGCCTAAGAAAGGGTAGAAGACCTCGATGGATGTAAACGCACGGTATTACCGAGACCTGGATGAGTATGACCCAAACCTCTACAAAAGCGTCTCCAGCTGCCAGCAGGCGCAAACAAAGCATTCAGGGAACACACTTCACAAGGGCATCTGGAGAATACGGAGAAGCCGAAGCAAACCTGTTTCCTTCGCAAATTTCTGAATTACAGCACCGTCTTATTTTACGGAACGCGTGCTAAAGGCTCAGTCAGCAAATTCTCCCAGAACGCGGGGCAAGTCACACCCTGACGCACGGAGCCATCGCTCACCGGCGGTCTCCCACACAAGGCTCCAGCGCGCAGATCCGCCGGGGAACCCGCCGCCGCCGCCGCCGCGCCCCGGCCCCTCGGGGACCCGCGCCCCGGGAACCGCCGAGGGCCCCGCCCGGCCCCGGCCCCGCCGCCCTTACCGGCCAGTCCCCCGCCGCCGCCATCGCCGCCGTGCCCCTTCCTCCTCTGCAGGATGAAGTAGGGGTTGGCCCGCTCCGTCACCCACAGCGCGTTGGCCAGCAGCACCTCCTCGGGGTTCACCCACATGCTCCCGGCGCGGACAAAGGCAGGCCCGGCGGGCCGAGGGCTGGCTCACGCACGCACCGCCCGCATCGGGCGCCACCATGCCCGGCCGCCGCGGCGGACGGCGCAGCCCCGCGGGCACCGGCGGGCACCGGGCGGAGGCAGCAGCCGCATGGCCCCCGCCGCCTACCCGCGCTCCGCCGGGCGCCGAGGGGCGGCTGCAGCGGCCCGGGGCGGCGGCAGCTCCCGCCGCAGCGGTGACATCAACGCCGGCCCGGCCCCTCCGCGCTCCCGCTCGCACAAAGCCCGCGGGACCCGCGCCGTGCGCGCCGCCGATCGCTCCGCCCGCCCCGCGGGGAGCGCGCTCCGCGCCCCCGCACCTGTGCGCGGCCACGGGCACAGCCCTGCCGAAGCCGCGCCCGGCATCGCTCCGCAGACGCGCTGCGGGCAGAGCCGCGGTCCCGGAGCCGCCCTGCCTGGGAGGACTCGGCGTACCGGGGCACCGCAAGCTGGACCCGAGCCGGCAATGCGCGCTCGCACCCCAGAAAGCCAAACGCGTCCTGGGCTGCATCCAAAACACCGTGGCCAGCGGGGGAGGGAGGGGATGCTGCCCCTCTGCTCTGGCGACACCCCGCCCGAAGTGCTGCATTCGGCTCTGGGGTCCCCAGCCTCCTCTGCAGACAGCCTGAGAGAGTTCCGGTTGCTCGTCCTGGAGAAGAGAAGGCTCGGGGAGACCTTACGGCACCTTTCAGTACCTGAAGAGAGCTGGAGAGGGACTTTTTGATAGGACTGATGGCTTCAAACTGCGAGAGTGCAGGTGTAGTTTACATACCAGGAAGAAATTCTTCAGTAAGAGGGTGGAGAGGCAATGGACATGGGGCACAGGTTGCCCAGAGAAGCTGTAGATGCCTCATCCCTCAAAGTGTTCAAGGCCAGGTTGGGATTGTGCTGGTCTAGTGGGATGTGCTCCTGCCCATGGCAGGGGGTTGGAATGAGATGATCTTTAAGGTGCTGTCCGACCCAAACCATTCTAAGATTCCCCTTTGAACAGCCTGCCTTGAAAGATTTGGCCTTCTCATCATGTGGCTCAGAGAATTTTGTAAAATTGGGTGTTAGAAGGAAGAGGGGGCTCTGGTCTCAACCAGCAGGGAACCATGCACCAGAGGAGGTGGCATCGCCCTCTTGCCACAGCCCCTTTCCTGTACCTGTTCTCTTCCACGCCCCACACCATGTTTGAAGTTCACCTCTGCTGCTGAAGGCCACCTTGTGTCTGCTGCTAAAGGTGGGGGCAATTTTTGAGGAGCCCTAGAATAAAGCATACTCAAAGGCAACACCAGTGTGTACAGATAACATATTTTCTACCCTTGTATCTCTGAATGCTATTTGGTGTTCAAGTTGTCGGGAAAGGACTGGACACACTGACCTCCCCTTAGCTATATAACTGTTAGTTTCCAATCAGATCCGTATCTTTGTTTTATTAAAGATGTTGAGGAGGCTAAATTAAGCCCCAAAGACAACATACAGCCACATTTTGGGCACAAACTTCTCATGCAGGCTGTACTTCATAGTAGAGCCTAGCCTTTCATCAACTGCTGCTGGCATGGAGCTGGAACCCAGTGTCCATCATGTGATGGACACAAACACGGTCCTGGGAGACATGACTCTTCATGTGAGGTAGCAGTCATGTGGTTGTTACTGTGCAGGTAAAAGGTTCAGGAGGGGCAGGTGTCTGTCCCTGAGGTACACTTAAAACTTGCCGGTTCTGCTCTCATTTCCACTGCACCATGGAGAATGTTCATCGTCAAAGAGGGAGGCTGCACCTTGAATGGAAATGCAGAAGAGCTTCTTCACCCTTTCCCAGAGCAGCGGAAGAACAACTCCAGTGACAAACTGACCAAAACCTCCACCTCCCCATCCCCCTGTGCTGTTGGTGGGAAGGAGGGAGGGGTTGGGGAAAAAGGTAGTTTTTTAAGGGCTTATTTTACTTCTCATTATCCTCCTCTGCCTCTGTTAGTAATAAATTCACTTTGCACCTCTAAGTTGAGCCGGTTTTGCCCTTGGAGGATTTTCTCCTAGTGGTTCTTATCTCACTCATGACCCCATTGTTAATTTTTTTTCTCTCCTGTGTCCAGCTGTGACAGGGGAGGGTGAATGAGTGGCTTTCCTGGGTGCCTGGCATTTGGCCAGTGTCAAACCATGACAGGAACAAAATAATGAACTTCTGGTCAGTCCCTTGAATTCTAATAGGGATTTAGAAAAATCTGAAATGGAAATAAAATAATATTTGTCCCTGCATGTTTTATAATATTTTGTTGAGAAAAACCATACAAGGTTGGAACCTCAGTGTGGTTTTAACACTGAATGGGCCTGTTTAAAGTTCTCTGAGCCACTAGATTTAAAACTACAATGTATGTCATTCAATTTTTAAAAATAAAGAAATCAGGAGCAGATATCAATTCAAACTGAGGACTTATTTCATATAACATATAATAAACCTTCCAGGGAAGAAAAGAAACATGATTCTAGAAGGACAACCATTCTGTGTAATATCATCATACTAATGGACATTAACATTACTTAAGCGGGGAAAAGATGAAATAAAGCAGACATTTTATCATTTATTCCCCAGAAGACTTTCTTAAAATGGATGTCTGGATTAGACACAGCCAACTAGCATTTGCTAGTGGTTCAAGACAGCCATTCAGTTGACTAGGAGCAAAGTTAAAATATCAAAATTTTGAGAGATTATCTTTGAGAAATGCACACGTTACTTAGCTTGGACAAACAGGTGTATATATTCAGGAGAAACAAACTGACTGCAAGCTTTCAGTCTGGATGAGGAACCTAACTTTCCAAGGAAGATTAAATGAAACAGTTTCATATTCTGAGATGCACTTACTTTTTTAACTCTCTATGATTATGACAGCTGTTCTTCAGTACGCACTTACTACTTTTTCTCTCATTGTGAATGACACCTTTCTTAGGCTTTTTTTTTTGGTGTCAAGTTCTGCCGTTCCTTCATGACAAATGGACAACTTGTTACCAGTTGATAAAAAGTGTTTCCTTATATTTAACTCCCCTTAGGTATCATGTTGACCCCTTTACTCTTTCCAAAGCCCTGTTGGTGTTCCAGGTTCTCCATGGGTCAGGCAGGTGCCTGTCCACAGCCCACACATCTTTTTGTGGACTACCCTGAGGTGTGTTGGATAAGACTCACAGTTTCCAGCTCTCCTTCATGTCTATACTGTCCTGCGAACTCTGATAATTCCCAGAGTGTAGGCGTCAGAGGTCGACTCTGTATGTTAACAGAGCTTTACCAGTTTTGGTTTTGACAGAAGCAAAGTCTTTGCTAGTTTGGAGACATTATGTCTGGATCCTTTTTTTTTTTTTAAACACACTGAGCATTGTATCCAAAATCCTCATTCAGTAAAGCTTTCCAAAGCAGTTGTCCCTATTTTGGTTATAATTGACACCCTTTGGCTCATGTCTGGTTTATGGACATAAGCACTAGGCTACAGTAGAGTGATCTGAGTCCTCATATAGCAGTGACCTTACATCACTATCTATCTCGTCAATCCCTGTGTCATTCAGAAAATTGTCATAAGGTTTCTTTAGCACAGAATTGATCATGTAGAATATTGAAGTTATGCAGGGACTCCTACCAGCTTTCTCACACCTTATTATCCCCTTTTTCTCCAATATCTCTGTGGGTTTGTTTTACACCCAGATGTTATGGCCAAGTTAATTTTATATACAATCTGTCATTGCAATTAAAATTTCTTCAGCAAAATCCAGGCATATGATAACAACCCTACTATTTCTATTGACCAAAGATTTCACCCTCTCAACACAGAAGCTTTGTTTGACCAGGACCTACTTCCACAAGACTGTGCGAGAACTCTTATATTCTCAGCCTGGAATTATTTGTTAACACTGTGGCAGATTAATTATTCTGTTATTGTAACAAAGTTCAGTGATAGACTAACCAGTCCATGGTTTGTTAAGTCTCACTAGCTAATTAATAGAGCTGCGTGTTTTTAAATGTGGAAACTGCATCGCTATACAGATAAATGTATGAATTTCAACATCTGCTATATTCCAGGGGAATGAAAATAGAAAAGGTTTAAGAATGAAAACTCCAAAGAAATTATTAAATTTCCTATGATAACAAAGCTGACAATGATAAAGCTGACAAGAAAAACAGCTCTTTGAATATGCCTTGAGAGACTACACACAGCTGAGCCAATGTTACTAACATAAATGGAAAGGCAACAAACGTTTGATGGCAGCTGATATTTTAATGTAACAGTGCACAGTTACCATGTTTCAGTGCAATGTTAGAGAAAAAAAAAAGAGGTATACATCTTGGTAACAGCAGAATTGGCCCTTTTTCTAAATTCAGTGATCCAAATCCATCTTGCACCTTCCTTTTGGCACCTTCTGGAGCCACCAGCAACCAGGCAGATGAGAAGTCACCAAACCAGTTCAGCCAACAGCTTCCTTGGCACTGTTTCTTTAGCATGACATGAGTGAGAATGTTTAAAGGTAAACACTGGCAAGAAATGAAGTTTCTTTCAAAGATTTCGATGGTTTCATTACATGCTCATGTAATCAACAGTTTTAACCAGTCGGAGATGAAAGATTTCTTAAAGAAGAACATAAGTCATGTTGGACAACAGAGAAATGCTGGACTTAATTTAGTTTTAAGAGTGTTAACACTCAATAGTTACTTACCCGAGGATCCCTTTGTTAATTACTTATGCTAAGTACCTGACTTTAAATACTTTGATATGTGTCATAAGACTTAATTAACATTGCCCATTCATAAAGTGGTTAGGTTCTTTTATCCTTAAATTCAGAATAAATTTTGTTTCCCTTCTGATTATGTTCCTTGCTTTTCTGTACACTGGTTCTGTTGTCTGTGTTATGCCCAAGTAGAATGCACATCTGAAGTGAAATAATTCAGAGAAGCAACACTCCATGGAAAACGAAGAATAAACCTACCTGCTAAAACAAGTAAAAGCCAAGACACTGGTCTGTCCATTTAAACATTTGTGCATTGAAGGATTTACAGAGTTAAGTCAATTTGCAGTTATTTGTTGAGACAGATGGGGTATAGTTGAATAATCATTACCTGAATTATTTCACAAGTTATTGTACTGTTTGTTTTTCTTTCATTTCACCCAGTTTATTTTATCTTTCTTTTTAAGTGTCTGAGATGTTCTCTACTTGCTTCCAAAACAGATGAGTATGTTCCATACACCAAAGAAACTCATAATGCAACTTCAGTGCAATCAGTGAAGCTAGATTCCTCCTCGATGTTTCTTTCTGTGACTAAATACTTTAAAAATTATTATGTGACAGCTGGTATCTGAATTGACACTTAAAAACTTCTGTTACATGTTCATGAAGGAACTGGATGGTTGCTGAAATGTTGATAAATATGCTTGATTTGGCATCTAAATGATGGGTAATAAACTGTTTACCACTTACTTGCCTGCTTATTGAAAATAATATGACAGCACCAAGATTAGTTAAGATACTGAAATATGAAGAGCTGAATTCTTTTGAAAGTATTGCATCATTTGCAGAGGAATACATTAAAATCCCCGATAAATGATGTCACTGTACTTGGTCTAATTTAGGAGAGGATTGCCACTGCAGTAGTTCCACACAGCCTTGCAAAAACCCAAGCAGATGAACTGGTTTCTGCTAATTTTCTGAACCAGCCACGTAAAACAACACTGACCTGGTTCCTCCACCTCCTTCTTCACTGACCTCCACACCCACAAGTATTGTGTCACCCAGCCTTCTCTCTAACTGCAGTTGTACAGTTGAGGCTTTTTCCCCCTGTTTTAAACCTCTTGTCCCAGAGGTGCTGCCACCGTTGCTGATGGGCTTTACTTTGGCCAGCAGCAGATGCATGTTAGAGCTGGCTGGCATTGCCTCCATCAGACACAGGGGAAGCTTCTGGCAGCTTCTCACTGAAGCCACCCTGCCATACAAACCTAATACATGAGCTCTCTGAAACCCGAAAGAAGAAAGACTGCAAGTTTTTGTTGTTGTTGTTATTATCGGCTTTGTAGACCAAAAAATCCTGATCTATTTCAGCATTCACAACAGAGGTGTGGACAAAGGAGGCTTTGAAATGCACATCTGTAACTTTGGGATGAGGCGGTACCCAGCGTGATGTCTACCAGACCCTTAGTAAATCTGCAGTTTCTCTAGGAAGTTTGAAAGAGAATATATAGGTGGAGTGAGATAAAAAAGTCTTTGATTATCAGAGGAAAAGACACAAATCAATCTTGTGAAGCACCATGGAAGGCCTACTCTGCTTACATTCAAAACAAACAAAAACCTCAACTGCCCCCCCTTCAGTGGCTTGAAGTTCAGGCCTTTCCCATCTCCATTCAATGTCTGGGATTAACTTTCCTCCTTCCAACGAGATAGCTGAGGGAAAATGAGTCAGAAAATGCCTGGTCACAGGTTTATTGCTTCAAGTGAGTGCTGCCTGGCTCCTGAGCTACCTAGAGTTGCTGAGGTCACTACAGGGGGACATTGCCATGACCTGGATACTAAGGAGGAGATTTAGTCACAACTCACCCCTCAGCCTTTTCATTAAATCTGATCATTCTCACCTCTTGAGTCCAAGCTGCAAAAATTTTGTATTCCTTCATTAGAATTCTCTTTTCTTTCTTCCAACCCCCTCTTCTCCCTGGAAGCAGAAGAGAGTGGTAGTTTATTTTGGTATTACAGTAGTGTGTCTACCCAAAAGAATGTAGAAGCCAACATCGTGAATGCAATTTCTGCATAGCTCCTGGCTGAGTACCAGCACATATCATTGAGCAAGTTTCAGAAAAATACAGAAGTTGGCTGTTTGAACATAAAAATGCAAAATTAGTGGTAAACTTCAGAGTACAACTCACAGCTTCCTCTCCCTTTGGAGGAAATTTCTGCTGTGGGCTCTGGGCAATTACTTGATATTTGCCCGTGATTGTGTTGTGGCTCCTGTGGAAGGAGTTGCTCTGTTCTACCTGTCCCAAGGGAAAGGTATGGCAAGAAATTGGAGAGGGAATAAGGGACCAGTAGCTACTGATAAGAATGAGGATTATTCCCCTCAGGAATATTTACAAGTGATTTATCAGTCATTTGTAGCCATTTCCCTTCCATTCCACTAGGAAAATCTATCTACAGTAAAACAGATTTGACGGCTGACTACATGCATAGGCAGTAGTTTTCTACAGAAAACTGTATTTTGGATCTTTTCAGGTGGATATTCCAAGTAAAATCTTGTGAAATTTTCCTCTTTGCTTAAAAACAGCCACTGAGACCGGCCACAGAAAATATCAGACACCTGTTGAGAAAATCACACAGCCAACAAGTCATGCACCTGCAGAGCTACAGCAATGGGATTACAACTTCAGTGGCAATTGAACTACAGCATGGGCTACCCCAAGAGTTCCCAACACAACAAATATTTTAGTTTGCTCTTCATTTGATTGGCAATCCACATGGACTGTTACATCCAAGATGGTCTTGATAAGAGCATTTCTAGCGATTTGTGTCATTTTGTTAAATGTCTTATAGGAATTCTGACATCATTTTACTCTTCTCTGCTCACTTACCTTGACTTGGCAGAAAAGATATGTAAAAGTTGATCTGTTCCAGAACAGAAACTTCTGTTAAATGTGTGCTGTTTTCAGCTGGAGTGAAGTTAATTTTCTTCATATCAGATAGTATGGGGCTATGTTTTAGACAGCATGCCAGACATTTTAAAATAGTTTTTGTTCTAAAAACCTGCTATGTTTTCTCTTAGTTCAGAGATCAGCATATCAGAGTTATGCCAGAAATCAATATTCAGGAAGAAGTGTATCTGCATGAAGAGCTTTATTTCTAATTTTAGTGGTGGAAACCTGTGTCAGAGACGGCCTTTAGAACACTATACAAATGAAATCTGCTGTATCAGAGAGGATCATACCTGTGCTTTATACTGCACGTGCTCAAATCTCTTCCTAAACCTTCCAGAAATCTAGTATACTTGATAGATATACTCCCAGCTGAACTCCCATCCTGTTTGCCACTGCACATGAAACTATCTGTAGAACCTTATGTATTTGATTTAAACTATGATTTTACACATTACACTTGAGGGGGTGTAGACACCCACAAACAACCTTTGTGGTAAGGATTTTGAGCTTATGAAAATTTTAATAAATTACTTCAGTGTTGCTTTTTAATTTGCATAACGTGAACTTTTGTAAATTTCAGATATAAATTTTATTTATCCATATGCATTTATTTATAGACAATGTATAAGAAGCATTTGCCAATACTAAAGTGTGACAGTCAGTATGCGGTGAATCATTTGCCAATTTCATTTTCAAACAAAAGTATCAGTATACATACTGTGGCCACATTGCCATGGCAGAACTTCCAACGGTCCTGAATTGCCACGCTTGGGAGAAACATGTAGCTTTAGAGGTTTCTGAAAACTGAGAGAAACAGGAAAGTCAAGGTTCAGATGCAAGAAAAAAAGAAAGAGTTGAGAGATTTCTGAGCCATGTACACTGCTGTAGTAGGTGAGGTACATCTAAAGTAAATTAAAACTCTAATTTTAAGGTGAAGTCCAAAAACCCGTAGCGGTGGATGAGATGTATCGGTAACTCCGCAGGTGTAGCCGGAACCTCCAAGCGTCCTGGCAGGGCAGGGGGTGTGAGTTACAGTGTAGCAAAAACCTGGAGCAGGGCAAAGAAACCCTGAGAGCTGGGCAGTGCTGATGCCTTGGGAAGGCCGACCCAGAACAGAGACGGGACGGAGCTAATGAATAAAGTGGGTATTTATTGAAAGGTCTCTAGGATACACCTTGGGCAGGACAGGAGCTCGACCAGGGCTACACCGAAGGTGGACTAAGACTGGCCACAAAAATGGCTGACCAGACACGAGGTCTTACACTTTCTAAAATTTTCGTCCATTTCCATATTGGGGTTTAATTGCACAATTACAGCTTCAGGTTGTGAGGTCCCATCCTTCTTGTTCCTCCCTCCAGTCCACCACTCTTTATGCTTTTGGGCCTGAAAGTTGTCCTTGGTCTTCAGCAGGGAAAGGATTTGTTTTGTCTACCTACTCTGTGAAGAGAGCTTACTGGCACTTAATATGAAGCTCAGAACTACACCCCCAGGTAGCACAAAATCTGAAAAACGTGAAAGTTAAAACTTAAGGCATCTGCGGCAGCCCCGCTCCTGAGCATCACCTGGAGAGGCTCCCCAGTGTTTATCGCAGTCTCTGGCTGTCCCTGGGTCCAGGCTGTGCGGAGGGGGTGGCCTCTGGCAGGACATGAGGGTGTTCCCAGGGGCTGGCACAGCTGCGCTGGCTCTGGGCTTCCCAACAGCAGAGCACTAGAGAAACAAGTTGCCAAGCTCTCTTCCCAGTGCTGAAGCGGCCACACCAGGCACAAACGAAACAAAACAAATCCCCCCAAAATGATACGCGATAATAACCCATCCCCAAGAATTATCTGTCGTTTTGTTCTGCTTATAATCAACACATTTTTAGTCTTTGCTAACCTTGTTCTGCCTGCCCAGGAAAAACCAGATCCCACTACTGTTTCTGATGATGGAGAAGTCCTGCTGATGCAACCCAGTGGTTACACAGCCATCCCTACAGGGGGCTTGTCTTCATTTGGGTTTCTTGGTTACTTAAACCACAGTAAATCACACAGTTTTAACAACAAACAAAACTATCTCTTTGGCAGGCTATGAACTGCTGCTCTCTCTCCATCCCACTCTTCTTGGCTGCCCACCAAGCAGCTGCTGAGAGTCTGGGACCAGCGTTTCTGTCTCCACACAAAATGCCTACTTTTACTGGCAACGGTGGGAGTCTGGATGCTCAGACTGCTTCTCCACCTGTCTGCTCACCATCACCCAGCCAGCCTCTGATAGAAGGGCTGTTTGGAGCTGCAGCTAGACCTAGCATAGCCGAAGTGGCTGTAAGCTGCACAGCTCCAGCTTAGTGCAGTTCAGTACTTGCCTGCTTTCCAGACATCCAAAAAGGTCCTAATGTCTTCCCACAGCTCCACTCTGAGGCAAAACCAGGCTGTCCCTTATTTATGGCACTGGGCCAAAACATATCGGTATAAAGCTCCAGAGTACCTACTCATGCACATATGCAGAAATAGCAAAAGAACACAAAAGAAATGTTCCTGATGGAGGCTCATATCCTGTCTAGATACAAATATGCAAAGTATTTGGTATTACTGGTGGTAAGTCATCACTTGTTAGCATCAGAAGTCGGGGAAAAACCCATGCCTTGGAGCCCTTCCGTAACCTGTGCCAGGACTAAGGGGGGAAGATGAATCATTTCTTCAACCCATTCTTGGCTGCTGTGAAATGAAAGTGAAAGAAAGGGATGAGAGAAATGAAAGAACACAGAAAGAAATGGCTTAAGGTCGAAGGGAAAAGAAAAGTATATGTAAATATAGAAATAGAGGCAGAAAAAGAGACAACTAATAGAAATGTATGGAAGAAGGGACGGAGAAGAACAAGAGGGAAGAAATTAAAGGAATGAGGCAGCACATCAAGTTATCAGTGTTTTAATGTTGGCAGATTCTTTCAGTGCCCTGCTATCAGGGTGGTTTGTTGGGTTTTTTTGTTTGTTTGTTTGTTTTTTCCCCATCACAGGAGAATTCAGTCAACAAAAACATGCTGGCAATTCATACCAAGGTGTAGGCAATCAACTCTGCCAGATCCTGGCAAGTGCAGGTGATGAGCAGATAGCAAGGCACTAGCACAAGGACACATCTGTCTCCTTTCTTAGCTCCTCTGGGCAACTGTGTTTTGTTAGGGTCAGGCTTGCTCCACCACTGCAGAATGAAGTTGTCTACTTCCACTGCACAATTTCAAGGAAAGAAAAAACCTCCAAAATACAAACCACCTAAAAAACCATGAATAGTTTCAGAAGAGAGATCACTTCACACAGAAAGCCTTCTCCCCACAGCACGCTGGACACCCGGGGAAGAGAGGCTTTGGAAAAGCCCACTGCAGAGCCCCAAGGCTTCCCTCTCCCCTCAGACCCACCTAAAAGCTACAACGATCATTTTGGGCACAAGGCAGATGATCAAGGGATAAACTAATCATCATAAAATCACCCAAAGACAGAAAGGAAAATCGTTTAGGTGAGAATTTATGTATCACTGAACATGGTGATGAGACACTAGAACAAAGAATTAAAGGAACCATTCCAGAGAAGATTTTATATCAGAAGGGTCAAAAATGCCTCTGGAAAGAAAAAACAGTTTACAAACCAAAGATGACAGAATAAATGAAAGATGACAGCAATGATAAATCAGACCGGGAATAAAATATGCCTGTACCTGTGATTGAAAGTGGAAGAATTGACTTAATAGATTTATGGAGAAAAGTCATTATCTCACAGCTAGTAAGTACACCATGACCGTCTTACTGAAATTAATTATTCTTGAAATCTCTATTTTGTCCTAAAAAGAAAAAAGTAGGATGTATTGAGTGAATCTTTCAAAAGAATTTGTCAAGAAATACACATTTCAAGTAGTATCATATGCTCCACTAAAATACAAAAAAGCTGCTTTGTGGTTTGTTTTTTTTTCTGTGCCGCATCCAGCAGCACACAACCACAACAGGAAACCACTTTCAGCACTTTCATTAGTTTTTCTAGGTATGACTAACTATGAAATTGTTTCACAACAGGTAGGGCACCAGAGACATCACTTAATCTTTAGCTATGCTGGTTAGTTAAGCATAGTCTTGAAAATACAACATTATCCAATAAAATATCAGCTACGAATTATGCAGAGCAGTCAATAAACACAGCAACATACAAAAAAAAAAAAAAAAAACACCACAACCCCAAACCCCCAAACTCCTTTCTAAGTAACTTGTAGGGTATCTTAAACTGATTCCAGAGTTGAAACAAGTTTTGGTACAAAACACTGAGATTTTCTATTTACAACAGCCAGTCTTTAAACAAGTGAACTTTTTTTTACCAGTTGGAAGCTCTGAAATGATTCTCAGTACTGTTTTAAAAGTTCCCCATGGATAAACTTCATTAGTTTCTCTGTAGAATTAATTTATGATATATTGTTAAATTGTATGCACGTGCATTATCAACAGCTTTGTAAACCCATAATAATGACTTTGGTTTGTCCCCTTCCAGAAGCTGACAAATGCCAAAGAAAAACCTGATGACCTGTGGGTTTTCACTTCCCCATTCAGAAGCATTCATGGGCAGCAATATCTCAAAAGTCCACAACTCATAGCTCTCTACAAATTAGCAACTGCAGTCAAGAAAAAATGAAGATTGAAAATAATGGCCATAAAACATTGCACTTTGGGGCTTTTTTTCCCTATAGAAGCAGAGATGGCATTCACGTAAAGATCAAAGTCCATGTCATCGCATATTTTGTGGTGTGGGATGGAGGCTTAAGCATTCAATCTCTAAAACTCTACAAATAATTTAGGAGAAATAGCTATTTCGTATCTTAGAATTCAGCTTTTCTGGCAGCCTGTATTTGGATGGAAATGATATTTCTGTAGCCACGAAAACGAGTTGTGGAAGTTCAAGGCAGTTAATCAGGAAAGTTTAGGTTGAAAAGTTTTGAAGGCAATCTGGTACAACAACTTCAGAAAAGATTGGTTCAATTTTACATAAAATAATCACTAGCCCTAACATATTTCAAAATGCATATATATATATATATATATATATATATATATATATATATATAAAATGGAAAAACCTCAGAAATCAATTTGTTGACATCTGAGAGGAAACAGCCAGAAATACTTTTCATTCTCTGCACAGCTTCCTGACTTATTTCATTTGTGGCTTGCTCTGAAAAGATGAAATGTAATTGCTCTCAAGGCAAGAAGAGACACAGAGCTTTTCAGAGATTGGAAAGTCATGTGTGTCTGGATCAGACTGATTTTTTTTTTTCTTTCCTAAAAAAAGCAAGGAGGGGGAAGGAAACAAGCTCTTGATACGGAAAGATATTGCTATAGAGATGAAGACAATCTCACAGAAGCACAAACCCAGATATTAGAACTAGGTGATCCTTAAGGTCTGTTTCAACACAAACCATTCCACAATTGTATTATTTTGGGTAAGAGAAGGCCCAGCTGCTGCTTGCATGTTTCAGCAAAGCAGTTACAGTTTGTGCCTATCTACATTTTTATAGTTTTCTTCTCATTCTAAATGATTTCTGGTGGCCCAGTCACAGGTGGATAATGTGCAAAAGAGTTACACGCCTGTTTCCACCACATTCCCTGCTATAAACCAAATAAAATCCCAACCTAGACAATTTGTACAGAGGCATTTACCTTCTGATCATCTTGATAATGAAGTGCCAGTACTAGTTCCAGAAAGCAGGCAAAAGCGGTGCTAAGGAAACATTGTTCTGAGCTGGTGAGGTTTTCATAGGCTGGCTGCCAGGTCTAGGTCAACCTCTCAGCATTTCCTGCCTGCTTTTTAGTAGCTGAGTATCATGTTAATTGGAGAAGGAGAAAAAAGGTAAGGGGGGAAAAGAAATCAGTGGAATCTGGTAACCTGTTCAAAGAAGGAAGCTCCAGCGTAATGGATAACTATGTAATAATTCTGAAATAACTCCTCAGACTCGTTTAAGAACAAATTCAACTTCTTCAGGCTCAAGTCTGAAAGTGAATTATATTGATTTGGATTAAGTGACTATTTTTTCCTCTCAGAATAAGATTATGGTCCAAGGAATCCTTCAGATAGAAACACTGCAGCAGAAACCCACACTTCCCATGACTTATGTTGATTTTAATGTGTAGACTTATGTTTTGAAGAAGGACAAAATTAAAAAATTACTGCTATTAAAACTGTTTTCAAATGAAACTTTAGCAGCTGCATCTTAGTTGAAAAAAATGGGAGCAGGAATAATTTCAAGGTTTGGGGATTTCAAGGTCAACCAGTTTCAAGATTTGGGGTTACCTTTGATTACCAATCAGTAGACCCCGGACCTGGGTTCAAACAGTGACACCACAGGGAAGAAGACAGTGGCTTCCACCTGGTGCAAATCAGCACATCAATGGATTTATGCTGGGGTATTTCAGATGTGTCTCTGGACTACCATGATCTATATTTGAAACGCGGTATTTTGTGTCCACATGTGCCAACATGGACAGTCTCCCTTTTCTGCTAATGGTCTTTGTAACCACGGTGCCCACATGTTTGTTTCCAGATGTTTACCCACCTGTTCATATAGAAGGTGGTCTGGTAATTGCCAGAATAGTATAAAATACCTGTAGGATATTTTCATGGGGGAGATTTTCATTCATGCCTCACTCTGCTTTATTGTCTGTGGCCCTGAAATATTTATTCAATAAAGCTGCACTGCCTGCTTAACAAATTACATCTTTCAAACTTATTTATGAGGGATGACAGATGGGGCTACTGTGCAAGGGAACACTGATGGATGGTGGGAGCATATTACAACACCAACGTGGCATGAAAAATTATTCTTTGATTATTGAGAAGGAAGAGGTCTCTCCTAGCACAGATAAACTGCTGCACCTCCATTGTCCTCAGTGCAAGAGGAAGGACTGACAAATCAGGGAAACATTATTGCTAATTTGCATTGAACCAGCTTATTAAAATACATGTACTAAAAAGCTCAGAGGTCATGAAAGAATACTTACTTACAAGTCACTTGGCAGAAATATTTTCTTTCTCATGGCATGCATTTCAGTGGTAAGCAGCATCAGAGAAAGATTGAAACACTTCATCCCTTTGAGTGTTTAAAGCTCTTTTTAACAATTACATTAGTTCAAACAACAGCCAGGTCACTTCCATGGACTTTGCTGTGCTTCTTGATCTACAGTCTTGCCCTTGCTCCTTTGGATCTGGTTTTCAGAGTGAGTTAAGCAATCTACCCAGCCCTACCTGTGCACCCTCTTTGTGAAGCACATCGCTGTTCTCTCACCTCTCTTCACTCTCCAGTAGCACCTAGGCCGGGGTAGGAGCTGGAATAGGGGGGCCACTCCACTTAGCATGAAAATACACCTTTCTATGGCACTGGGAACCTGGGACACCCAGGCACAGGGTCAACCAAGCTGTGCCCCCTTCCCTCACTGAGGCACGTAAAGCTTTTTTCACTGCACAGAGAGGGAGGTGCATTTGGAAAGGAGTTTTCCTTCCTCTGCAGGAAATGGAAACCTTTGCCTGGCAAAGGAGGGATTCAGGAGAGCACGTTGCACATCCTGGCTGTTCTGCATGCCCAGCAGCTGAGTACCAGCCTTGGAGGCAGCGCTCGCTCATCCGTGAGGCTCAGCAAGCTGACAAGAAGGTAGCTCCTCCATGGGTCAGTGACCTGAAATTTCAAAGGAGTGAGGCAGTGAGCTCAGGAGGGGCAAGAACCTGGGTGGGGGCAGAGAACCTGTTCCTACAAAGGCAGCAATCAGTCAGGACAGCCCTGCAGCACCACTGTGTGACTCCTTTCCTGATGGGTGCCCCCCAGCCCTCCCACCTGCTGACTCAGGCAATACCACGGGTCAGTCTTTAAAGGATGAGCACAGGGAATGATGCCAGGGACGTCAGTGTATCCCCATGAGTATCTACTCAGCTGGATGCAGAGGCATATCCATGCCATGGAGGCATCAGGACGAGGGGAACCCCACTCCAGCACTGTTTCTTTTATGTGATTTCACCTTCATGTGCCCACCAGAGCTGTGGATGTGCAGGGAGAAGGTGATTACTTTTGAGCAGGAAAAGCTATTTGGAGGATGTACCTGCAGAGAGCATCCTGCTGTGCTGCATCAAGCATGATGAGGTCTGTCACATTTCCTTCCTCTCCTAAAGGAAAGCACCTCGGAAATATCAGGCTAAAAGCTTTCCGTCTCTCTTCCTTATCATTAATGGCAACTGTGTTCAGCTACTAGCCCTAGCAAGAGATCTTTTTATGTAACTTAACGTACACACTGCCTGAGAGCATGTATAGAAAAGCTTATTTACTTGAATGGATGACTTAAGGACTGTGTGCAGGGGCAGTGTGCTCGTCCATACTTCTGTTGTTTTGGTCCTGACTCCCAGTATTCTGGGCACTGGTGAGGAGCTCACAGGGGGATGTGAAGGGACTGCCAAAGCGGCACCAAAGCAATGCTCCCTGCCTGGCACACAAAGCCGACCAATTTACTGGACAGGGTGTTGGCATGCCCACTCTTGTCCTCGCTGTTTTCCAGCAGCTTGGCCGCATCTGAGCATGCCTTTTCTTCTCCCCTTGCCCATATGGGTAGCAGCCTTGGGCTGAGTCCCACGTAAGAAACCAGAAACAAGGAGCAAAGACTTTTCCAGAATTAATTAATGGGAACAGGTAACTCTGCCAGCAAAGCATTATCCAGAAGTAGCTGTCAGGCACCAGTGCCCAATCTCCTCACTGTCAATTCATTCCCTTGTTTCTCCAGATGAGGTATTTCAGGTCTGCCTCCACCACCCTTGGGCCACAAACCATTTGGTGTGCCTGGCCCAAGGAACGTGTGGCCACCACAGGCTGCTGCTGCAGTGGTTCAACACCTGCTCTGGCACCACACTGACTTTTAGAGAAATAAGATTCATTTTACTTATTTTCCAAGGCTCTTGATGGAGCTGTTGCCAGATGCTCTTTCAGGTACACCCTCAGCATGTGCAGCAAACATATTTCTGGCACTGGGGTGTTCTCCCCTGCCTTCATCAGGGAGCTGTCCCAGCTCCCCTGCTCCGAGATCAACTGCTCATCCACTGCATTGGGTGACACTGCACAACTGGTGCTGGAGGAAGATTTTAACTGCATCACTCCTGGTAAAGCAGATCTGTCCCTTTGGGCAAGTGAAACTCCTCCTGGCAAGGGGAGTTCCACACTCCCCTGCCTGACAAGCTCCCACAGCTGGGCACCAGGCATCATGGCTTTTCCTCCACCATGTCCCTGGCTTTTGGTGGTCCCCAGACCAGAGTCACAGTACCGTATTGCCTTCAAGGACAAAAGATTTGCTTCATCTTTAGCCCTGTCCAGTTTTTAATTTCCTATTCCTCTTGCTAGAAAGGACACACTGCATTTCCAGCCAGACAGTCCCTCTAGCCCTTTGCTAATTACATACACTCCTGGGGAGGATAAAAAAATCTGTTTCTGCATTGCCTCTAACAGTTTGGGGTGGTGTTTATTTTTTTTTAAACTCCCTACCCATAATTTATTATATATATATTTATTTTTAAAAAGCCCAGCTCCATAGTTAAGATCAGGAGCATATCTGGAGGTAGGTAGAATCAGGAAAGCTCCTCGTTCATCAGCCAATGACTTTGGCTGGGCTGACATTTTCCGGGCTATTTTTAGAGCATGACTCAGACACTGCGCTATGGAGCCGGCAGAAATCCCTGTGGGCTGATAGCAGAGCCTCATTCAAAGCTGTGCCGAAGCACCAGATGAGAGGGAAAGGGAGTCAAAATGGGCAAAGGATTTTGTTCCTTGGGAGAGCCTTTGGGGCTGTCTTTAGAAAAGCAAGTAAACATGGAAAACAAGATATTATGGCATCATAAGGGGATAGTAGGAACTGAAAGGAAAATTGCCTTACCTGGCTCTGACAGGAATATTACCTTTACACGTTTTTAGGCTGCTGGATAAAACCACAGAGCCTTATGAGTGCCTGCTCCTAGATGTGCAGCTGAAAACCGAGAAGACAAATTTTGAGGCTTTTTTCCACAGCCAGTCCTACGAGTATTTAACTGAAGCCCGTTTCCCTGCTTGTCCATAGCACAAGTCTCAGCTCCCACCTGGCCTCCTGACCATTTGTTACTGTGAAGAGAAGACCCAAAGATCTGATTAATGACTGTTTGGTAAGATCCAAGAGTACAGACGGATATTGGGTTGGGGGAAGAAAACTGGGATCCAAGAAGGCATCAGTCTTTTGTGGACTGCTTTGTTCTCATTAATAATTGTTACGCATCACTTCACAGAGGGCTGATGGAGTAACTTTGGGGGCTTGTTTTTAAATCCCTGTGTGGTCTCCAAGACCAGCCTGTCGAAGCAGCATGTCACTGGAGAAGAAGCTATTCCTGTGAGCCAGGTTTCTTTTATGAAGGATGATGCAACCTGAGTCCTCATCAACCAGCTTTAATGCAAGTTAAAGTAGTCAAACCTTCCCATGAAAAAATTCCTGGGTTCCTCCAGTCACTGGATTTTATTTCTTTTTTTTTTTTTTTTTTTCTTTCTAATAGCAGAAAATATATTTGGCCTGAAGTGTAATAGACACTTTGCTGCATCCTGAAAAGAAATCACCTAAATTGCTACCTATTACTTCAAACAAGCAGCAGGGCATCTCAGTACTCAGCCTGGACTTGGGTACCCTAGAAGCTCTGTGAGGGTGGTGAGGCCATGAGCCCATGCCCCCCAACTTCTGAAGAACCTGACCCTCTCTTTACCCTGAAAAGGGAAGAAATAAAAGCAGAATCCTCGACGTCCTAGTGCACACAGCAATGGTGCTTAGGGAGAGGTCGAGCTGTGTCCTTACTATCACCTGTCCCCCAGCTCTCACACAGATTCTGTCACCTGGGTTTGCTGGGCTAGTGATTACAGCCATATATGAACTAGGGTTTGGAATTAAGGAAAATGCTTCCCACTACAGCTCTGCAATACATCGTAATTAAAATGAATCATTTACTTTTTGTCATGGTGCTACTGACCACACCACACCTCCCCGGCTATCTTCTGCTATTCAAGTCTCAGCACCAGTTCCCTGGCTTGCTTTGGGATGCCAGGCTGTTTATCCCCCTAGCAGAAGCAGGGTTTTCTTTCATTTCTTTCCCTCTTAGCTGGACATATTCTGATTTTATTTCGTGTGTGAGCTCCCTTCTGGCACTGGGGTGGGAGGGAGCTGGCTGAGCCCCTGGCAGGGGTGAGCAGTTCTCAGTCAGCAGCACTACATCGATTTCACTCAGCCATGGACCTGGCATTCAGCCTGCTCAGGGAAATGTTACCAGTGGCTCCAGAGTGAGACACAAAAGACTCCCGGCACATATAACTGGGCATTGCAGTAATATACAGGAATGGCAGAAACTCCTGGACCCCATCAGCCAACTAGTCAGAAGCAGAAAGCTTGAAGCCCTAAGGAGTTTTTGTCATGCTTTGTTTCCATCCTATAATAATTTTAATTCTAGTTAGTACAACTACAAGCATTACTTGTGGCGCCATCATTTTAAGCAGTAGAAAATCCCACAGATCAATAGGATGTTGCATTATGTTATTTCCTTTCATTGCTTTTAGGTCTCACATCTTCCATGCCTTAGTCTCAGGCAGAAGTAAATAATTACATGACTGTTTACTGCAATGGCATTTTACACATCCCTTAAGCTTTCTCTACCAAACAAACACCCATTTTCATATCCATCTTTAATGGGGGGTAGAAAGTGCTTAGTATCCTACAGTATTTATGACTCTCTAGGTGATTCTAGGAGATATTGGTTTTCTGAGGACTGACTAGAAGTGCTCAAAGCAGGCACAGAACACCAGCTAACATGAACCCCAGTGTGATTTCCAGCTCCATCCTGGGAGCCAGCTCCTCTGCCCAAGGCAGCTCCTCAAGATGAGTTGCAAAAAAATTCCCAATCAAAAAACCCTACCATACTTCAGATTCATTCATATACATCCTAGAGAACCATCCTTCTCACCACCTTTTTTTGTGATAATCAAATACCAGGCCAGGGTTGCCTGAGCACAGCCAGCACAGAAAGTTGTTGCTGCAGAAAATAGCTCCTGCTGTGTGATCAGAATGTGAACAGCTGAGAACTTGCACTAACAGGAGAGAAGAAAAAATGCTCTGCAAAATACAGCAAAGCAGCCCGGCTGCCTTTGACCAGCAATGTGCTACTGCAGGCTGAGCCATCACTGCCTGGCCTTCCTGCACTTTCCCCTATCCAGGCCACTGCTCCTATCTCAGCAGCCTCTTCTCCCTCCCCAGTCAGTTCTGCAACCACCTCATCTCACTGCCACACGCACATCCTGCCCCTTCTTTCCTCCCCCTTGCTTCTGCTTTGCAAGCTGAACTACATCATGTCAGCGTATATCATACATATATCGGGTTTCTCCAAATATCCTGCTCCACTGTAGCTATCTTTAAGGGGAAATTCTTTAAAGCACATCTTGTTTGCAGTTGTTTTCACGTGATGATTTGCTACATGACAGCCAAAGTCAGGTAAACACAAGGAAACAGCAGTAATGGAGAAAAGGCAGGGAAGGAGGGGAAATACTCCTGAGCATCAAGGCTTCTACAGAAGTGAGCAGTAAAGGAAGGATGAGCATTAGCCAAGGAACAGACGACCTGATTGCAACCTCTCTGAGTGGGAGTCAGGAATAATTCCTGTGGGGTTGGAACAGCAAACTGGGACTGACCAAGAGGCTGGAGGCTGAAAATTCATAGAAAGGATTAGAAATTTAGAGGACACAATCTATTACCATGCCCTACATATGTGGGAAACAAAGGTACCCAGCGGCTCGGCAGGCAGCTCACAGATCTGGCTGCTGCTCCTCATCCTTCACTAATCCTGAAATAACCTGTCCTGGGGCGGGGGGGTCTCTCCTGCTGAGGTGCTGCTGGTCATCTCCTTTGGCCACCAGCATCCCTCCAGCAACCAAATCCCAAACAGCACCACCCACACACAGCCCTGCTCAGCTTGTGCTCTCATCAGCTCATAGCTGCGGTCCAGGACAAACAATTCCCAGTTCCAATGGTTTTCATTAAACCCCCCCACAAACACTTCTTCCTTAACACATCCACCCACCATGCTCAAAACTGAATCCTCCCTTCAGCCAGCTTACCCTCTGAAATCGTCAAAGAAAAAAAAAAAAAAGTATTTTAACATGTTGCTTTCAAAAGGTTTTCCTTTCTTCTTTTTTCCTAAAGAGGTCACCAGTGTCACCTCATTCTGAACAGTAAGAATGGAAGGATGGATTCTGTTTGAGCTTTAAACACTGACAGAAGCTCTCCATCAGGTCCTGCAGCTTCTGTATCCCCTGTTCAGGGTCCCAGTCCTTTAAAAGGGGGCAACAAATGGAGTGAGAAAGGAGCAACAGGGGAGACAACATTTACAGTACGGTATTTAAAGTAAAGAGGAGAGGAAGGAGAGGAAGGAGAGGAAGGAGAGGAAGGAGAGGAAGGAGAGGAAGGAGAGGAAGGAGAGGAAGGAGAGGAAGGAGAGGAAGGAGAGGAAGGAGAGGAAGGAGAGGAAGGAGAGGAAGGAGAGGAAGGAGAGGAAGGAGAGGAAGGAGAGGAAGGAGAGGAAGGAGAGGAAGGAGAGGAAGGAGAGGAAGGAGAGGAAGGAGAGGAAGGAGAGGAAGGAGAGGAAGGAGAGGAAGGAGAGGAAGGAGAGGAAGGAGAGGAAGGAGAGGAAGGAGAGGAAGGAGAGGAAGGAGAGGAAGGAGAGGAAGGAGAGGAAGGAGAGGAAGGAGAGGAAGGAGAGGAAGGAGAGGAAGGAGAGGAAGGAGAGGAAGGAGAGGAAGGAGAGGAAGGAGAGGAAGGAGAGGAAGGAGAGGAAGGAGAGGAAGGAGAGGAAGGAGAGGAAGGAGAGGAAGGAGAGGAAGGAGAGGAAGGAGAGGAAGGAGAGGAAGGAGAGGAAGGAGAGGAAGGAGAGGAAGGAGAGGAAGGAGAGGAAGGAGAGGAAGGAGAGGAAGGAGAGGAAGGAGAGGAAGGAGAGGAAGGAGAGGAAGGAGAGGAAGGAGAGGAAGGAGAGGAAGGAGAGGAAGGAGAGGAAGGAGAGGAAGGAGAGGAAGGAGAGGAAGGAGAGGAAGGAGAGGAAGGAGAGGAAGGAGAGGAAGGAGAGGAAGGGCTAGCTTTTGACTCTCTGGCTATCAGCAAGCACTGCAAATGAAAAGGCAGAAGCAATCCCTGCTTCCACCCAAGTTCGAGGATAAACAAGACAGATGTTTCCTAACACCAGCAAGAATAGCCCTATTTCGGAATGTTTCTGGCATTACAACCGAGGGCAAACCAAAATGAGCTGACAATTCTTCTGCTAGAAAGTCAGAGTCATATTTATCCCTTGCAGGCAGTTTGTATTTAATGTGTCACTTGTATGGAGTCAGACTTCACATCCCTGAGAGGGTCAAAATGCATTTCTGAATTGCTCTGATGAATATCTCCAATGCCTGAGGAGTGAGAATTGTTACCATTGATTTGCCTTGCTCCTTTGCTGGTGAGGTTTCATCTCAAGGGACCTGATTTCACTGCTGCACACAATCATCATCTTTAACAGATGAGAGAGAGAAATTTTCATGGTCAAAATGAAGCTGCTTTGCCACTGTTGGAGCTTGGTGGCCAACAGAACACACGTACGGCACTCAGAAAATAACCATCACCCCCCAGCCATTCCTGTTTCCATGCCCTTGGCTGGTACATCGGACACTGTCAGCAATTTGCTCAAACTAAGCAGGACCCCAGCTCAGAGTAACACTTCCCCTCACCTTGATAGGGAGCCAACCTCAAGAAAATCCCCCACCCCAAGTTATTTTGGGTAAAAGAAATATGGCCTTTTATTAAATAATAAGGAATGCAACCCAAACCCCAGGAAAGTGAAGGGTCCTGTGTAGCAATGCACAGGCACACTCAGGGAGCATTTAAGGCCCTGAGCTGGTGGCATGGTTTGGCCACAGCTGTCAATTAAGTATCACACATCTGCTTGCTCACTCCCCCTCATTCCCAGTGAGTGGGGAAAAAGAATCAGGGGGAAAAAAAAAAGTAAAATATAAGTAACACCCCCTTCCCCTAAACTTTTGTGGGTTGAGATAAGAACAGTTTAATAACTGGAACAAATTAAATTAACAGTGAAAATACATTAAAAAATTAAGAAAAACAGTTGATGCATGATACAATTGCTCACGACCCCACTGACCAACACTTATCTGATCCCCAAAGAGTGACTGGCCCATTCCTGGGTAGCTCCTCACAGTTTATATCCTGGGATGATTCTCTACTGTAAGGAACATCCTTTTGACCTGTTTGGCTCTACTGTCCTGGCCATATTCCCTTCAAACTTTCTGTGCACCTCCTCAGTGGCAGAGCATGGGATACTGCAAAGTCCTTTATTTAGGGTAAGCACTACTGAGCAACAGCCAACACATCAGTGTGTTACCAATTTTATCCTCATACTAAACCCAGAACACAGCATTGACCAGGTACTCAGAAGAAAATTGACTCTGTCCCAGCTGAAACAAGGACAACTGGGAAGACTACCCCAGTAATGGACAATCAGCTTCAGGGGGAAAAAAAAAAAGCATTTTTCCCTACCTGTCAAAGCACAGGCAAGTCCTTAACACCTTGAAGAACAGGGTGCTAGCATTGCTCTGAGTCTTTTTCTTCTGCCAAAAAGAAGGTGAACAAAGCCGAAGCACAGCAAGCAAAAGGTAAACAAGCAAGCAGTATTCCCCTTTTCCAGCCTGCACAGCGTCTCCCTCCCACACACCTGGATCAGCAGGAACAGCCCCAGCTGGTCACTGCCAACATCCATCTGGGGAATTTGGGCAGCTGATTGTATTTAAGACTTTGCTAAGCATAAGCAAAGAGAGAAGTGGTTGCTTTTTTGTTTGTTTTTCCTTGACACTAATGATCCTTTTTAAAGCAGTTTCGCAGCTGAAAGTCAGTCAGGCTCAATTTTCCGTAGGAAAATCCCCTGCTCTGTTGTCCTTTAGGACAATTAATTTTAAGCCACCACCCTCATCAAAGCAGCACTCTAGCCAACACACCTTTGTGCAATTCTCCTCACCTCCTCTTTGGTATTTTCTGACTCTCACACTCAAGCCAGGCTGAAACCAAAACTCGTCTCCTGCCTGCCTTGGGTGTGAACAACCTCCCCTGCTCCAGGCAGCGTTGCTGGCAGAAGGGAGCTGGTGCCAAGCACCTTTCTGCTGGTGAATGAATCAATGAATGAATGAATGCTCCCCAGGGATGCGGGGATGAAGTAATTCACACCCTGAAGCTGTACCAGCCTGTGTTGTACCTCGGGGACGTGAAAAGCCTGGAGAGGAGTGGGTGTTGGCTGAGCTGATGAATGGCACTGAATTAGATCTGGTGGAATTGTGTCCAGTAAAGGTGCTTGTGTACAGACAGAGGCCTCTCATGGTTGGGCTGAAATAGGATGTGGGATCCAGGATGCTACAATGGGCATCATGCTCTAAATTGGGACTTTACCTGCCTCAAAATTCCACTCCCATTTGAGAGCAATTCCCAATGCAGGGTGACTCCGGCAATTCATGTCTGGACCTGTTCCTGCACAGTCTGATCCATAGTCCAAGCCCCCAGGCGATGCAAAAATAACCTGCTTTTAAATGGTTTAAGTGCATACACAAACAGAAGTTTGACCAATTTACTTTAACGACATATTTTAGTCAAAGTGTAGATGAAATGTGCCATTTCCTCCCCCCGTGGGATCAGGCTGTGGTAGGGGCCGCGGTGCTGGTCTCCAGTCCCACTTTTGTCCCTTTTCTGCTGCTCACCTCCTGCTGAAGCCACTGTGACCAGGTATCCTGGCTGGGTTTTGCTACATTTTCCCTGGCTATGACCCAGGGTAGCAGTTCTGCTGCCCTCCAATCTGCTGGCTACTGGGCAGGACCCAGCTTCCCTGGGCTTCCCTTCAAATACACCCTTGGTGACCCAGGGAATCTCACTGAGTGCCTGACAAGGGCTAATTGAATCCTTTTAATTAAGCGACCTGCAGCCCATGCCGTAGGGGCCGTGCTGCTCCAGAGCGCGTAGCTCTTCAAGCCCCAGACCTGGAGGGGATGGTTTGGTGGCTTCCTCTGCTTCCCCACCGACACGGTGGACACGGAGGGAGCTCCCCGGGCTGCGGGCAAGGGGGAACGTTCCAGGAAGAGCAGAGAAACCCCCCCCAGTGGGACCTTTCACTTGTTTAACACGGTAAATAGTCACTGATTTGGCTCAGTAAGTAAAGCCAGGCGCGGGCAGGCCGCCCGAGGCTGCGCCACGGATTCGCGAGGCGGGAGAGCCTCCTGCTGGAGAGACACGGCGCGGGCTGCGGGCAGCTGCCTCTGTCCCCACGGAGCGACAAACACCCTTTACCGCTGGTTTTTGGAACCGCTCTCTTCAGTCCTGGAGGCTGCGCCCCTGCCTGCCTTCCATCTGCTCCAGCAGTTATCCCTTTGCCTCCAGGAGCTGAGGCTTGGCACCCCCGGGCACCTCTGGAGGAGCCCCGGGCCGTCCAGGCGGGGGGCACTGCTCGTGCTCGGGGCTGGGGCATGCAAGAAACGCCCAAAACCCATGGGAGTGGGGAATGTTTTCTGGCGTGATGCTGGGCAGTACCTTGGCTGTGTTACAGCCACGGGGCTTGTCTCCATCCTCCTTTTCTCACATTATGCACTGCCTGGGACTCCATGCCATGCAGTTAAGGAAAGGGCAGTGAGGCCTGGAGAAAGGCAGCAAAGGACATAGAATCACAGGGCTATGGAATTGTTAAGGCTGGAAAAGGTCTCTAAGGTCATCACGTCTGACCATTAAGCAGTGCTGCCAAGCCCACTGCTAAACCGTGTTCCTGAGTGCCACATCTATGTCTTTTTGAACTCTTCCAGGGATGATAATTCCACCACATCCCTGGGCAGCCTATTCCAATGCCTGACCACCCCTTCAGCAAAGAAATTCCTCCTAACATCCAATCTAAATCCCTGCTGCAGCTCGAGGCAATTTCCTCTGTCCTGTCACTTGTTGCCTGGGAGAAAAAATCAAATCCTGCCCGAGGCTGCACTCTCCTTTCAGGGAGTTGCAGTGTGTGATAAGGTCCTCCCTGGGCCTCCTTTTAGCCAGGATAAAACCCCCTCAGCTCCCTCAGCTGCTCCTCATAGGATTTGTGTTCCAGACCCTTCCCCAGCTTTGTTACCATTCTCTGGCCACGCTCCAGCACCTCAGTGTCTTTCCTGTAGTGAGGAGCCCAAAACTGAATGCATGCTAAGGCATGGAACAGCGTCCCACAAAGTAAGACTGAGCTCAGCCCCTGCAGCCAGGCAGCACTTGCACCTGCTTTAGCAGGTGGACTTGTTGATCTTAGAGGTGGTTTTGAACTTCAAGAATTCTAGGATTCCATAATTTAGTAGACCTTTTTAAAACCAGGTGAGGAGTGAAGGGAGGTGACTTGGCCTCGCGTTACTCCTCTGTAGGTGTCTTCTCCCAGCCCTGGTTGAGTCAGACTAAGCAGGCTGCTGGTTGGAGCCAGCACAGCTGCCCCAAGCAGGGACAGAGGAAGAACTTTATCTGAGCTCTGGGCTTCAACAGATGAACGCTGGGGCTCTGCCAACACATCCAAGGTGTCAGCACTCCCAGATGGCTGCTCTGTCCCTCTGCCAGGAGGGACATCTGCCTGGGCTTCAGTCACCACGAGTTGCTGCTGGCCTCCCTGAGCAAGCTTGCCTGTGCTCTCAGGTGAGAGGATGGACTGTAAACCCAAGCTGCAGATGTCCAGGAGGATGTCCAGAGGAGCCATGCGGCAGCCTGCAGCAGGGAGTGGCCCAGGCACATCAGGGTGGCGACACTTTGCCCACTTCCACTGCTGCCAGGACTTGCCAGCAACTTGTTTGCACAGAAATCAAAGCTGAGGAATGAGAGTTTTGCCAAATTATAGCCTCACCTATTAAGCACTGATTTCCTACAGCTGAATTCTGATAAATACACCTGTTTATTAGATTTCTTCTGGGCCATGAAGTCCCATTCCCTCAGGGATGCCCTCAAACCTGATCTCCCTGCATTGGAGAACACAGGAAGAAAAAAACCTTTTCAGTGTTTTTTTTCCAGAGTGGCTTCCTGAGATCCAGCACAGGTGAAGACATCTCCCTTTTGGGCACCCTAAAAGTGCATTTTCTTTCTTAGCACGGTTTGGATATCCCAGGACCCTGCATTGTACGTACTGCTGCACAGTGCAAACCTGGATAAACTCCCTTTGAAATTTCTCACATGCTCTCCATTGAGTGTGATGCGTCTGAGTGTCACCTCTTTGAATCAGAGGAGCGAGTACAACTCGCCTTATTCCTTCTGGAAAAAACTACCCAAACCCTCAAAGCAACAGAGCAGAGAGCAGCACGGCTTCCTTTCCATATTTTGACCAGAAATTAATTCCATGCGGAGCAGAGCGGTGTAACACGAGCCCCAAGCAGGTGCTTATATCCTGGCACGAATTGCCTGGCGCCCTCCTGTCACTCCCAGCGCTGCTGGCGCTGCCGGCAGCTCCGCGTGGCGCTGCTGCCCCCGCCAGCTGTGCTGTGCGCGCAGCTCACACGGCAGCTGCCTGCCAAGGAAAGCCGGGCCCGCTCCCCCCCGAGCCAGCTAGGAAATGCAGACAGGGAACAAAGCAGCTGGCAGCCAGGGAGATGCGTGGGGAAGAGCGAGACCGGATTTCTTGGCAAGCAAGACATTTCTTGCTTTCTGCTTTCTTTGCAAAGGCAACCCAGGGCTTGTTTAGGTGTGTTGGGGTTCTGCCCTTGGAGCAGGGCTGGTGGGTTCGGGAGCTTCAGGCTGTGCTGCTGACGGGAGTTGAGAGGAGAAAAGTAATTCCCGGCGCTGCTGACAAAGCCACGTATAATCCCACGGGGTTTTCCTGCTCTGAGCCGGCTGCTGCCCCTCTGTCGTGGGCAGAGCAAAGGTGAACGAGGTGGGTGCACAGGAGCACGGAGGCAGCAGGGTCTGGGGAGCTGAGAGTGAACTGGCGCAGAGCTGCTGCCTTCCCGGCTCCTGGGTGGAATCCAATCCGGGGCTCCAGCCGATCTGGCATGTTGTCACCTCGAACGCGGCGCTGCGGCTGAAAAGAGAGGTGTGTGTGCTGGCGGCACCAGCCAAACAGCGGAAAAGGTGGGCCAGGACGGGGGCAGGCTCGACCCGCGGCAGGGCTGTAGCTTGAGGCAGGAGGTGGCTCCTTCAGGGATTTCTTTCTGCCTTCTCTTGCATCTACTGGAAAACTTCTCTAGATCTCTTAAGTTGCATTTAGGCAGGATTTTTTGCCGTGCCACAAACCTCTTGCAAGCAGCATACCAACAACCCCTGGGCTCTCCTCCTCCCCCTGCTCCCAGGGATGCACAGTGATGTCTGATAAGGCGAGGGAAGAGCAACTGGATGATCCCTCACATCAGTGGTGCAATTCCCACTGAGGCACGGCAGAGTAGTCATCTTTTAAAGGTGTTTTAACACATCGTGCCCAGTGTCTGGGCTGAGGCTGCAACTCACCCTTGAGGTAGAAGAAGCAGTTACCTCTCACACAGCTGCTGCTTTCTATTTAGAAGCAACAGAAGGGCAGAGGGGACCTGAGCAGTAAGGAGCTGGAGATGTGTCACAAAGACCAGGCTGGCACTTGGGTCCCTTCTCACTGTACCTTCTGTCTCCTATGAACGTCAAAGTTTGCAGCGGCTGAGTTCAGGAAGATACAACTCACAAGTTTCACACATCAGGAAATTCCAGGTTTACACAGGCTGTTAGAAAATGCATACAACACGATAATCAGATTTGTTTTATTAAAAAAACTTGCAATAAAATTCCTTGGAATTCACCATCTTAACTTTGAGAGTTGCAATATTTTACTAGTACGTAGTAACACAGTCTCACATATTTACATTATAATCCTCTATATAACAAAAATAGCCATGTTGGACTACTGAATAATGCTTCCAAGTATTAGCCACAACATTTCGGTATTTCCCCCAGCTGAGTCACTGTCTATGCTCTTTAGCATTTACAGTATCTAACAAAGCAAAAAGGACACAAAATAATAAAAAGTATGTGTCTCATGATTTCAGGCAAATCCCTTTAAGATGGTAGTTCTCCGACTCCCACGTTTTTCAAGAGAGATAAAGTGCATTGGAGAGGAAGATGTATACATTATAAAATGTCAGCAAAGAGTTAAAAGTTTATTTGCAAGACTGTAAAGAAGGGGAAAAAGGCAAAAAAAAAATCTTCACAAACTGCTACTGCACAGTTTTGGCAGCACGTCACAGGTAGCGGGGAGAGGGAGGGAATGAAAAAGACAACTACAAGAAAAAGGACGGCCCATGGCAATGCCACAGAGTGACTTTGCCATGGCATTTTGGTAGATGTTTCCCAAACCAAAGCTGCAGCATAGCCAGAGCCACAGTGCAGGAGTGTGACAACCCTGCATCCCCCCAGCTTGCTGAGGCTGCTGGCTCTGCCAGACAGGGACAGAGAGCTGAAGGCCCCCAGTAAATCTGCTCCTGCTGTCCAGAGCAGGACTGATTACTTTGGAGAATTTCACTGGCACAGACCATTGTCTCTGAACTTAACAAAGTTATTTTGTTAAGCTGTGCACTGCTCCATGTGGTATTTATTACATTTGGGATTTTTATTTCTGTTATAACACTGCCATTTGCTGGTATGGCTCTGCTGCATGTGAGAAGAGACACGGCTAGAAAAAGCTGTGTTGCCATCACGGAAAACCAGGATACTGCTGCTCTGTTCAGGAACTGCATACAAGTGGGATGCCACTTTTTTTTTGGTTTGCTTATAAACTACTCTAAATAGAAATAATTCTCTTCTGGAAATGGATGGAATGTATATTTTGACAAGTACAAAACTGTTTTAAATGTTCACTAAATACAAGGAACATCTTGGTATAAAAATAACAGACCCTCCCACCCACTTTCCCCTCTTACATATCTAATTATAAAATGGTACAGTCATTTCAGGTTCCTAACATGAAACAAGGATTGAGGATGGCATTACATACATATACAAAACATTTAGATATTTGACATCTGAAATAACTGTATACATTCAGAGCAAACAAGCATCTTGATCTGGCTCTTGTGTTTAATGCTACTCAGGACCGAAGAATCAAGAAATAAACAAGAAATGGAAAACACTATTACTCCTTTTTTTTCCTCTCATTTCTTTTTTCATTCACTACAGAAAGAAGTAACTTCTGCCAATTCACAATTAAAATACTCAAGAAAAATTAATTTCAGATGGAAAAATCACCCGTTGGCTTTTCATTCAAAATCCACATCTTCCATTTCTTTATTTCTCCCTTTGAAATACAGCTCCTGCTTAGAAGGGTGCTTCCTTGAAAACAAGTGGGCAGATAAAGGGGCCAAGTGGGTGTCCAGCCCGGTGGGATAAGGGGTGGGGCAGAGGGACAGTCCTCACCCTCACCCTCTGTCCCAACCCGCAGCTGCCACCTGCTTCACAAACAAACCCTCCCTGAACAGTCCAGCTAGCAGCCCTCGTTCTCTGAAACTACCAATTAGTTCAGGCAACAGCTTGGTAAAATGAAAGCAGTGCTTATTTTGGATCAATTTCCCCTATTTAAGGAGCCTGTGAAAGCAACACCTCCAGTCTCATTTTCCCTCAACCCTAAAATTCCCCACATTGTGTTTCCCCGCTCGCGCTAACCAAGCCGATTCACTGCTGTCACACTGCCTGCCCCAAATACACTCACACAGTTTTGCATATCCAAAACAAATGGGTCCACATGGGCTCAGGGTCCATCAACAAAGTTCCAGTCCCAGGGTCAGCACTAGCCATGACGAAGCTTGGCTGTCCTGAACCTGCTGAAAGCCCATGGCCTGCGTTTCACCAAGCCCTGGAGCTGAACTTGGGCCAGCTCCTTTCCCTTCTCCAATCTGCCCCAAGAGATACACTGGTGGCACAAAACACAGGAGAGGAAGCAGCCGTGTGCAAGTTTGATCCCATGATCTCCTTCCCCTGCAACAAAGGCTCACCGTTGGACAAGCACTTGTGAGATGGGCTGGGAAGGAGCAGGCTGGATTTCTCCGCCATTTTAGTCCTGCAAAATGGATGCACCCCAACATCAATGCCCTTCTTGCAACGACTTTCTTGGGATTTGATCCACAGGTCATTAGTGAGACCCAAGGGACCACTTATCATAAAGGATTTCAATAATCTATATTTCTAAATTGCCTTATATAGCCTTTTTCTTTAGTGCCACAATCTCCCTCAACCAAAAGGCCTAAAAATGACAACTCCTCCCGATTCCACAACAGAACAGTTTTCATACTCACATCAGTGCACTTTTATATGCATAGATGCCAATTTAATTCCATAGAGTGTTCAAAGAATAAACTGCAGTGCTGTGATAGTCCTGATCCTGGTTTAGAGGCTCTAAAGCAGTCAGAAAATAAAAAAGGCCAAACCCTCAGTAAGTGCCAGATCTGTATCCCCAGCAGAACAGGTGAGCTGTGTGGAGGGGATGTAGACCTGGTGCTTTGCACACATCAGGTCATTTGTGAGTGCCAAATTCTGCCTGTATAACTTTCTATGCCTCCTACCTATTGAACAGACCCTTGGGGAAGGCAGCTTGGCGAAACCCACGAAAATCCAAGTATACTCTGAGTGCAGTTCCTGTCTCACCAAGTTTTATCCTGCAACCCAGCCTGAGTAACGATGAGCCTCACTAAGGGAAACGCTTCTCCCACCTACCACTTGCTCATGGAAAGGAACAGAAAAGTGCTTCAGATGGCAAGATAGGAATTGCTGGGAGGAGCACAGGATCAACTTAATGACATGAGTGCCTTTTCCTGGGAGCCACACAATCCCCTGGCCACTGCCCTTGTGCAGGAGATGCCCCCGGGCCCAGCCATGGGGCCAGCCTGCAGAATTGTATCCGTGAACTCTTGCTTGTCAGAGGGCTCTAGAGGATTTTGTTCTTTCCTGGCTGCATGCTAAAGGCTGCTCTCCCTTCTGAACAGCCAGTGCTGTGTCCCTAGCAGCTGAACCTCACCTACTTAACGCCCAAGCTTGGCGGGCAGCAGAACCAAGGTGTGCATGGGCACACAGAGATACAGAATTAAGGCTTTCAAGCGTCTTACAAACACACATCAGGGGGTCTTAACGTTTATAAAGCACCTCAAATTCCCAAGGTAGTTCACAGGTTATATATGCAAAGATTATTGTCAGTCAGGTCGAGCTTTAGGAAAACATTTACTTTTGACACAGGGGCTTAATTATGCTCACAGAAGACCTGTTAAAAGTAATGCAATTTTGGTGCAAGTCCAAAATTAATCATAAGTGTTTTTTTGAAGAAGGACGGAATAAAACATTTACTTAAGTGCTTTCCTAAGTTCAGGCTTCAGTGATGTGTAACCTGGCTTTACCCTCATCATCACTTAACAGTGCTCAGAGCTGCAGAACACCTGAGGCCAGGGATGGAACAACATCTTCCCTGAGTGAACCTGCAGGTAGAACTGGGAAAACAAAAGCAGAAAGATTCCTGACCCAGATTTGCTAGGATGCCTCTTCCAAACGGCATAGCACTAATTGGTGATATGGGAAAACCACTCACCCAGCCTGGCACCCCGCCTCTGCCAGTGGCCACCTGTGGACCTCGAGGGACCAGATCTAATCTGGGATATTTAGGAAAAGTGTGTGCACAGCACGAGACCTCTACAAAATTCCTCATTAACTCTCAAAATATGTGCAGGGTCTGATTTAACAAATCTGTGATGCTTTTTTGAGCACAGCTCCCTTTATTGATTTTTCTGGGCAAAGGACCCAGCTCTGTATCAGCTGAGAGTTTCCCCTCCTGCCTCACTTTTACACAGACTGATCGTTCTGCTGTGCCATGGGTGGTTCTGCTACAGCAACAGCTAATTGGTCAACCTGTCCATTGAGATCAACTTAATTCAGTTCATGAAATAAAATGAAGACTTGGTGACAGCTCCTCTGAAACCCAAACAGTTTGGCCAGGAGTTCTCTGCCTGTGTGCTGAGCTACAGTGTGCATATGTGAAAGGATCACTGACAACTTGGACATCGTGTTTGTGATGTTCCTGTGACATGTAGCACCCAGTCTCCAGTGGTGGAGAAGAAATTGTACCAGTGTGGGGGCTTTCTATAAGGAGCCCTTACTGTATATAACCAGCCTCACTCCTTCCCCTGCACTCGTTTGAAATGAATTTCATTCCTGGGTCAAAATTCGATGTAAGCACCACTTAAATCCCATTTCAGCATTATTTACAGAGCTTAAGTGGAGCTGATGCAGTACCATCTGCAAACTCTTGTGTGTAGGGGTCAATTTCAACATTGATGTGTCAGGCCTTTCCCACAGCAGCAAGGAACGGAGAAGACATAAAAGAATACGGAAATCAAGATTACAGAACCACAAATATTGTCAAGACTGACATAGTGTACCCTCTGGAACAGTCTGTAACCTTCTTTTTTAAACAAGATTTCCAGCTGCCTCTATCTCTTTAATTGAAAAAAGATTTTCATTCCAATGGCTTCTGAAGAGGTAACAGCACATTTATAGGTCATTTTCATAGAATCACAGAATGGCTTGGGTTGGAAGGGATCTTAAAGATCATCTAGTTCCAAACCCTCTGCCATGGCAAGGGACATATTTCCCTATCCCAGGTTGCTCGAGTTCCATCCAACCTGGCCTTGAACACTTTCAGGGATGGGGTATCCACAACTTCTCTGGGCAACCTCTTCCAGTGCCTCACCACCCTCAGAGTAATAATTTATTTCTAATCTCTAATCTAAATCTGCTCTCTTTCAGTTTAAAACCTTTACCTCAAGATTACTCCTCAATTTGGGAACTAAGAACATAAAACAAAATTAAACTAAATGTTTAATTAGTTCTAAATGGACAAAAGAGCATGGAGATTTTTTTCTTCTTTCTATACTAAAGAAGCAAGTCAGCCAAAATTTTAGGGATAGCTCAAAACACATTTGTTCCTGACTAAAAACTGCCACACACAAATTTTGGCTGGAAGCTGGTTTTCACATTTAACAAGTAAATCCACAAGGGATTAAATGCACTGAGCCCCAGCAGTTGCATTTTCAGATGCTGCCATGACACAGCCAAGTCAAAATGTTTGACCTCTGCATGAAATTTCAATGTAAGATGAATTGTTGATTCTGTGAACTGACTCAGGAGGCAGTAATGTGATTCAAATCATCTGACTCCCAACAGAAACTATGTACTCTTGTGTAACAGTAAGCTTCTTCACAGTTGAGTATTTGGACTGAAAAGCCAAATCATACACTGAACAATTAATAGTGAGCTCTTACCTGGAAAGCAGAGCTCAGGATGAAATAAATTATTATGTCAGGCCATTATTATTTAGGTGCTTTGATTTATGTTAGTTCTTTTATTTTCAAATTCCCTCCCCACTATATTTTGGCATATATATCGGTATACAAATTGCAAATATTCTGTTATGCTTCTGACAACATTGACAGGGACTCTGGAGGGCAAGAAACCACTTGAACTCTTGTTCGATAACAAGCAGACAAAAACTGCTGTCAAAATGTAAGGAATCAAACACACTAAGGGAAAAGACCCAAAGGAAATCAAGAATTAAACATTTCAAACAGCTGCCTCTTGCTCCCTTAGCAATTTCTGACACTGATAGCAGCATCTCCAGACCCTTTGTAAGAATACTGTCACTCACTTAATGAAGAACTGTTACTAAGCAGCCTACTGAAACCTCTCAGATGCTCCTTTTGCCCACTGATCTGGTTTTGGTCTGTAAAATTAAGAAAAGAAATGATGTTATGCTAGACCTTTTCTTCCAGCTACTGAATCATCACTTGAAGGAGGGACATTAATGTACTGACACCTGTGAATAGCATAAAATACAGGACTGGACTACATGGACGGAGCGATGCTTTAAGCTTTTCTTTCTCTCCTTCACACTGTTCAATACTTGTCTAGAACAGAGCTCTAAGTAAAAGACAAACTAATGTCGTTTTAACCCAAACTTCTCCTAATTCAGAGCTCTCTTACAAATAAAAGCCTTCAGAAGATACCAGTTCCAAGCCTTCCACTTAATGAAAGCAGGTGTTGCATTAATGCAGGGTGCTGGTGCATCATCCTTCTGAAGCCAGCCACATGTAATTCATGCAGAAACAAGGCAATGATAAAGCCTGATCAGATCACGAAGTGACCAGTGAACAGGAATTCAAATTTCTGGACTGAACTCTTGAAAAAGCTGGGGTCAGTCAATAAAAATAGAGTGTCCATTCATAACAAACTACAAACAAACAAACAAACAAACAAAATAAACAAATGCCTTTTCAAAAAACCCAACAAAAATTTGATTGAACAAGTGTAGAAAACACTCAAGCTGTCATTTCAGTTGCATGTTTAGGAGCCCCTGGAGAGTTCCGTGATGGCTCCCAAGCACGTGGGTAAACTGGAAGCGTCCATCTCCCGTGTGTACCAAAGGAAGGTGTGCAGATGATGAGACCACGTCCAGGCAGACACACCAGTTGCTATTGCTTTTCATGACCGTCCCAGTATGGAGTGTGCAGGAGTGACAGTGCTCTGGAGGCATGTGCATGACTGGTCCAAATCCTAGAAAGCTGACTCGGTCCCTACCTGTGACCCTCCCCTGGAGTTTAGTGTTGGAGCTCTGTTTTTCAAGATTTCACCTCTTCGCAGTCTTGATCAGTGGAAAGCTCCACATCGGACAGTCCAACCTCCATTGCCATAATCAATGAAATATCTGAATCACTGCTGACTGCTGGCTCCTGTTCATCTGTCAGGGTAGAAAAGACAGGAAAAGGTCACGTCTTTCAGTTAATGTATTACTGATCTTTAGTTCTGTAGGTAGAACCCAGAGGTCTCTCCACCAGTGAGATTGTGATTAGATTACAAACTTTACTTTTATTCAATATCTGTCTAAAACACTTCAAAAATATCCCACAGTTCAAGCTATTCATAGTGAACAACATGATGAAAAGGAGCCTGGTAACATTTTCTTCTCTTAATCCTCCCAGGGCTTTTCATCCAGGTCCTTCATGAACTTCCTCCCACTACCTGAGAATTGCCCTCCCCGTCCCCTTTCACTCCCTTAACCTGGCATTATCCTACTCTCCCCACAAAGACAGCAAGTTAATGACAGAGCCACAGGCACCTGGTAGAGCAACTCAGTCATCAGGAAAACATCCCTAACAGGAAAAAAAAAATCTGCCCAAACCCTCATTAAGTGACAGAATCTCAGAGGACATTTTTAAGAGGGCATTGTCTAGTCTAATGGAGGAACATGGGCATTGGACTGGGACAAAACAAATCCAGGACTTTGGACCAGGCTACCTGCCTTCTCAAGCCGCTTCTCTCATCCTTTTTTTTTTAATCTTTCCTCTGATTTGAAGATACCTTGCAGGTTTTTAATCTAGGCCAAAGGGATCTACCTTAATGCACCCTGACTCCAAATACACTAAGAGTTGTATTGTCGATTTCTGCCAAACTGCAAATCACATCATAGAAAGAGCAACTTGTTTTCATTTTGATCGCACAGCACTTAACATGTGTATATTTAGCAGCAAACAAAGCCAACAGATTTTAAAGGACTAAAAGCTCATATTCTTTCAAGAACAATCAGGGCAGCAAGGCACACTAGGGAGATTCTCAAAGGCACAAAACCCTCATAGGTGTCCCTGAGAGAAAAATTTGATGGTTTATATTTTCAAGTGGTTTAATTACAAAGATGGTATTTATACTATAACAATACAATGCATTTAAATCTGTGCCAGTTTTTCCTTTACATATTTTGTTTTTTAGACAACAGAAGCAGAACTTGATTGATGCTAAAAAGTCTAGAAGTTGAATATCTAAGCATAAGTAAGAAACACGACGTAATAAGTAAGAGAAGCCAGGAAAATAATGACTCCTCACAGTTTAATTATTCACTTGAAGCTAAGTGAGCACAATTAGTCACCTCTCAAGAGCAGCATGATTTTTAAATCTTTCATAGGAAAAACCCCCACACGTGTTTACTTGTGCTGGGATTAGACCTCATGTTCTGCAGAGAAAGCTTGAATGGGGTCTGCATTATCCAACCTGAAAGAGTCAGTGTTTTCCTTCACAATGCTTCCCAGTTTTCACCATGGATTACTTTCATATTTTCTTGATTGCAAGATAAATAATTAACGCGCACAACATCTTTACATCTCTATCTTTTTTTTGCCCTTTCAATATGACATTAGTAAACATTTCAAGGCATTGTTTCTGACTATAAATGCTTCCACCAGAGGTGGAGGAAGTATTTACAAGCAGAATTCAGTGGTCTTCAATGACATTGAACCTTCTGGTGAGCTGCTAGATCCTAGAGTACATCAGAGCACCTCATACACCTCCAACACCTAAAGCACCATCTTCAGAGGTAACAGTTCCCTGAGTGAGAATAATGTGGTTTCAGACCACTGGATTATTTATCATTCCTCTATAATTAGTAGGATTCGTAAAAACAATGAAAATTATGCTTAAGGGCAAGTTTATATTTGCAAGACAGAGCTCCTGAGGCTTAGCCATGTTGAACAGCCACTTGGAGCACTCTTGAGAGCCAAGGTGTTCTCCATCTGAACTAGCTGTGCAGAACAAAAGGACTGGCTGAATAGTGACAGCCAGATGCATGCTGAAGAGGCAGGCAGAGCTGCCAACACCAAATGTCAGAGCATCCAACCAGCAGTGTTTAATAATGCTAAAATGTTACTTCAAGAATTGTTGTTTCTTCCAGGGTTGCACAACAGAAAAAAATCTCAACTAAGTTCAAGACAGGCAGATAGAACAAGACCAGATCAGGCAGTTCACCTACCTAATATCTGACAGAGGTACACAGCACACACTCTCCAAACCAGCAAACTCAAGTTTTACTTAAAAATTCTATACAGTTAATCAAATTCTTGGATCTTAGTCTTTGCAAAGTGTGGGCTTTGTAGTTTGTCTTCTTTGGAACTGAAGTGCAGGTCGGCAGGAACAAGGAACGATCCTAAAAACACCCAGGCCTATGCTCTGGCATTGCTTTTCCAGCACTGTGATAGTGCCTAGAAACAGAAGCACTCCACCTTCCTTGCTTGCTGGCAGTGCAGCAGGTCAAAGTCCTAAAGCTACAGCTTTGACAGAGTGAGGCGAACAACTTGGACATCACCCTTCTTATACCTTCCCTTTCAGGGAGGCACTGACATTTCTTTGGAAGCTGTAGGCAACATAAGGAAATTAATGCATCCCTTAGCATTACCTGCTGGCTCCCGTAAACAGGAATCCTGCTACTGACCCCAACATACACGGGTGAAACTGGGAGGCTGCAGGAGTTACATCAGACACGGATCTGTAGGTAACTCTGGCTGCAAGGTCTACAAACTGCCTCACCGTGGCCCCCCCACACATCACAGGCTTGCCAGACTGTGCTGGTTTGTTTTGTTGGGTTTTTTTTTTGGCTGACTGCTCAATAACACAAGCCAGCACAGTTACTGCTGTTTGTTAAAGGTAAGCAAACCTCAACTACATTGCAAGTGCCAGGAGCTTAGCCTGCATTTTGCATCCCTGCCTTTCAGATCCTATTTATAATGGCAAAGCTTATACAATCACACAGCTCCTACAGAAGATGCCTGACTCACTGTTAACAACCTTTATGACCCTTTTGCAAGTTTTTTGTAATTTGCTGTTTTTGTAAAGCCCTGAAGTCAGATGAGGATCTCAACTTTCAGTGAAGATCTCAGTTTTCACTTAAAAATGAATGAAGCTCAAGATGCAAAAAGAAAACAGAGTGTTTCAAAAATTAAATCTCTATTTTCTAGACAGATTTTATATATGAATATCTGATGTGTGATTTTAGATACTTGAAATTGGCAACCCTGTCTAACCACACACACTATCATACTTCCACTGTGTTTTACAGCACTTCTTGCCACGGGCAGAAAGCCTTTTGCTTAATGAAGCAAAAGGCACATCCCAAGCTGCTTTCCAGCCAGAGTGTTAGTGCCTACAGCAGGGAACTGTAGACCTCCCTGCCACATTCCTCTCATGTCAGTGAAACACAATACACCACAGCATGCTGCCTGTCCAGACAGACTTTTCCACTCACTTGTATTTCTTGACACACATTCTTTTGAGAGGTGCAATCAACCAAACTCCTTCTCTAGCCAATATTATTTTAAATCAATTACACTAGCATGGGAAGAATATCACCGCGAAGATTTGGAAGTGGCCTACACAAAGGTGGTACAGCCCTTACTTCTTGAAAAGTGCATCAAGTGATGCTTACATTTGAATATTACTGCGATCAAACAAGGACGAAAAATAGCTAATTACTCTGGTGCTCCAAACAACAGTAAGATTGCACACTAGTAATAGTTAACTACTGCTGCTGATACTCGTAACCATTGGTGCAAGTCTGTAGCTGTTGTACACTAATAAATATTCCAAAAGAAAGAGGTCAGACAATGGGTTTCTAAGAATTTGATACTGCTTGCAAGAGGCTTGGGAAGGAGCTAAGTATTGAACAGTGAGTGAAAAGTGCATTCACAAACACATTCCTCTGCCAAGCATACAGGCATGGGCACCAGCCGAGAGATATTTGCAATGACCCACCCAAGGGTGAGAAACAAGCTGATGAAACTCTGGTGGACTTTGCACTCATGGAGGCCTCATGCCTGCTCACCACTGTGCTCCTCCTGAGGAAGCCACATCCCATACTCTCCTTTGATGTCCCTAGGACACGGATGGTGCCATGGGGCTTTCCTGAAATTGCTCTGACTTGCCTCAGAGGCTGAGATTTCCCCCAAGTTCACCGAGCTGTAAAAGCCCGTAACTGGGCTCAAATGTCAATAAGCAATTTGCATCCAGGAAATCAGCAGAAAAATGAGACCACACTAAAATGTTAACAACAAAAGCTTCTCGGCATTAAATATATATCAGGTTTGTCTAAGATGGCACTTTTTCCCTTCTCCAGGCCTTTGGGTAGCTCTCTGCTTTACACCCATTTGAAAATAAGTAGAGAAATACTACTACTCCTTTCACATCCTCACTATGGTGAAATATACCTTATTTCAGAACTCTTCAGTTTGCAGAAGACAGATTGAAACAAAACCATGAAATCCCTGGTGTTAGTTATGCTCCCAGATCTAGACAAGTATCTCAAATGCATGCATTACCATGAACCTTACTCCAGTTTAGGGCTCACTTCTTCTAAGAAAACATTCAGATGTGTCCAGAAGGATTTTGCTTCAGAAGAAACCAGAAATGTCACCATCTCCTAGAGCTTTGAGGACCTGATCAGAAAATATATCCAGAGTCACTATAGGCATTGATATGGGATCTTTATCAAAACACATCCTTCTCAGCTTGAAGCCACAGAAGAATGCCAATGCTAGGAGTTCAGATTTTGTTTCCAGTGTAAGAACAATCAGGACACAATTCATCACATTTGATTTATGACAGGCATATCTAGAGTCTTCTATTTTTCTTTGTCTGCCTAAGAATGCACTTCACCATTGCAAGGTTTATTGTTACCTCCTACTATGGCCTCGCCATTGCATCACTTTGCTGTTCATAGTCTAAGAGGAAGTACATCTTATGAAATTACTACCTCAAATGGCAACTCCTTTCACAACAATACCAATTAAATTTATCACTAAGTCCCCTTCCTTTAAAAATATTACTGATTGTTAAAATTATTCTCAAGTTAATAATCTCATACTTCTCCTTGGATCATTTTACAAGTCTCAAATTCCTTCCACATAATCTTGAGATTTGTAACACTTTAGAACGGGCCATAACTGCACTAACATAACATAAAATAAAATACATGTAAAAAATGCCTATAAAATCTCTAATGCAAAAGAAACAGTGGGGATATGTTTGAGGAGAAAGGGTTATAAAACCCCTAGTTACTAATGCAGTCCTTCTGTACACAGAGGCTAATAAAACAGATGATGAAGTTTGGCTGGCTACGACTGAGAACAGAGCACTGGGGAAATATCTCATTGCTGTTCCCTAGAATCAGAGGGAGATTTATCTGAGCAGCAAGAGGAACAAGTACTTGAGCGTGGTAACTGCTTTTGGAAGGAAAGGTTAGAGTGTCTTCTGTAAATAACAAGCCAGAGCTCTCTGAATGTACTAATGGCAACAGAGCTTCTTCCAGGAGGTAAAGCAGATGATGTCTGAAACATTTCGCAAAGAACACCCAGACACCAGCACACAGGGAAAGAACCACATGCTATGACCTGGCAAGATTAACTCAAGAGGACCCCTAAGCGGTTGAGAGATGTGACAGATGGGTCTGGATATGACATAAAACTCTGGAGGCTCTCCCAAAGTAAACCTGTTTTTTTTTTTTCCCCTTACTACTGAATAAAAAGGAAACAAAATTTCTTCCCTTAATCTTTTTCTAGGATACGTGGTTTGGGAGAATATACAGCCTCTCTTAATGAAAAACAGCCAAACACATGGTTCCTTGTCTTTAAACATCCTGCAGTATGAAGGGCTAACATCATCATCATCATCATCATCATCTAGAAATCACACCCCACTATCTCAAGCCACCATTGGAGAAGTTGTTAGTAATGTAACTAATTTTCTGAAGCCTAAACTTGGAGTATGTTGTACTTAGGCAATGAACTTCGACAAAAGTTACCTGAGAAGACATTTTGTGCTTTGGCAAGACCAATAAACTCATTTTCAGAGAGAGTGCAGAAAGTATGAGGACCCAAATGCTTTCTCCAAAAGAAAGAAAGAAAAAATTCCATCCAAGTAAGGATATATAACACAGGGTGCAGAGAGCAAACACATTCACAAAAAGCTGAGCAAAAAAGGGCAGAACACATACCAGATGTTATTGTATGGAAGCAGTTGGGTCCAACTGGCTGGAAAAGTAAAACTTCCTGTTTCCCATTGTATATATATATGTATATCTATCTTCCATGAGCACATCCTAAATCCTTGGGATTTTACCCAGGAATCAGAACACTCAGCCTTTGAAATTCCCAGCACATATTAACATTATTTTAGTAGTCAACACTTTGGAGATCAGTCTCTGCTCTGTGAGAGACTGGTTGACATTTTGGGAACTTTTGATCAGCTGTCTTAGTGGGGAGCTGCCAACCTTCTCTGTGATACAGCAAACATGCCTCTGCCACTGATAGCACAAGAAAATCTAATAGTTTTGATTACAGTATAATTTCCTCTTTGTTCTTACTCTTATGGGTCACGGTCATCATGTTCCTGCCCTGGGACCAGCAGGGAAACTACTTCTCTGGCCTAGATACTGCAGTATCTTTTTCTTTTTACGTGACTAGTCTTTCCTCTTTCCCACCGGAAACTCAGTCAGAATTTGGTCACAAAGATTACCAGAACATTCAATGGAGTCGTCATACTCTCCCTTGTACTTTATGCTCTTGGATCAGCTCATCCCCCACACTGAAGGTCCTTCACAGTTTATCTGCACATCCGGTCTCCACAGAATCATAGGAAAGGCTTGGATGGGAAGGGACCTTGAAGATCATCTAGTTCCAAGCTCATGCCATAGGCAGGGATGCCACCTTTGGATTTTATTCACAACAAAGTGTTTTATTCCATCTTTGACCCCATACCTCAGTCCCACACTCTCGTCTTGGGTCACTGACAGACAAGAATCACTCTACTTCCTTCACAACAGGGCATCCAGCCTCTCAAACCTTTGCAAAGTTGCTTTTCCTTTCTCCCTCCAGGCCTTCCCACTGTCTAGAAGGAGAGAGGGACAGTGGGATGCTGCTGCACACCCTCTTTTACCATTCACCACTGGTCATCCTCAACGCCCAAATACTGCGCCAGGTGCACCTCTGGTCAGGACATCATGTTCTTCTGATCCCATGGGAAGTTTCATGAGTAAATGACATGCAAAATTATTCATGTCCTTGGTTGAAAATCGGAAAACAACATCTCCCGTAAGAAGGGAAAGATTAAAAAAAACCACTGAAGCACAGGGCTGCAAGTCCATGACAGTTTTGATTCTCAAGTACCTTAGCTGCCTTTGGTATTACGTTACTGCATTCAACACCTGCAAGCTGTCCCTGCAGCAACCACACTGTTATGCATCTAAAAGATCAGGTGCTTGTGGTATGGGGACTATTTACTTGATTTTCTTAGCAGCTGCTGAATGACCAGCACTCCTTGGTGTTACTGCAAAACAATGAGCATGAAGTGATACAGTTACAGAAAAAACAGGCTTTGTCATGTTAATGGTGTGTAAGGGATTATCCCAGTAGCCAAGGCGAGACACGTGGAGAGACAAACACCCTTTGAGCAGTGACCAAGCACCTTTACTCACATTGCCAGCCATTCAAAACTCTGAAGGGACAGCAGGTGTGAGACAAAAGCAGAGCTAAATGCTGTATGTACTGGTGCGTGTTGTACACCACGCCTATCGGCAGGCTGGCAGAATAAAGAGGCTTACACCCAAGCAGTATAATCCCATGATTTAACCCTGTGCATTTCAGTTTCCATGGGCTGTCCTGGGGACTGCCACTGTGACTGAACTACCTATATTTTAAAAACCTGTGTCAGCAGTGTGCACTGCTTCCAGCAAGCCGGAAAGAAGGAAATAACAGCCTCACTCAGATACTGGATTGAATGAGCAAGAGTGTTATGGTGAGAGAAATTTCAGTTCTTGTGTTCCTAAGGAACATCAGGAAGAACATTCTTTGAGGGGGTGATTTAGAGATGAACCTGCCAACACCACACAAATCCCTCTGAGCAATCATGCTGCAGCGGTATCCCCAGCTGGATACAATATTAAAACAGAAGACTCAAGGCAAGATAGTGGTTCCCAAACCCTTTTTCTCTGGTCTGATCATGCTGCAGAGCTGTGACCTCTCCTTGGGGAACCCCATGGCAGAAAGCAGCTGCACAAAGCCAGCTGAGGTTGTTCCTCCTCAGGACTGCAGGGAAATTCAAGAAAGCATTTGGCGCTTGGCAGAGCAACATACCACGCGCACAGAATAAGACTAGGACATGGAAGTGGACATGCAGCTCTTTATAGGATGTAAGAAACTTCTCACCCCTTCTTCAGGTCATGTGCAAGGCTATTAGACAGTGAAAATCCACACAGGAGAAATTAATGCTGAGAACTTGATGTATAACATAAGACTCTGTGACAAACAACCCCCACCCCCAAATTTCTGCCTAATACTATGAACTCCTTCCTCAATTACAAGTACACACACAGCTATAACAGAGAACAACAGCTTGCCTCAAAGACAACTCCTGTTTAGTTTTGAGTGAGGGGGTTGGAAAAGCTCACATAAGTCTGCCTGAGTTTGTTTGTCATGGCAGGATGTGCATGATTTTCCAATCTGTCTCTTTACATACCTTCTACTGCATAAGTTCTCAAAAACCCCGGGTCACCAGTAAAGCACAGTACTGAGAAATTAGATACTGAACTCTCAAGAGCAGCTACACCAAACACCCTTGAGCAAAGATGTCACAAAAATACCTGTGCATATATTAGAGGATTTAATGAGCAAATGCACAAGGAGTTGGCTGAAGAGCACAATACTGGTAGAATCACTTGAATGAAGTGTGTATCTTCTCTTCCCCTCTCACACACGACCATGCCTTCCTATCCAATGCTGCTGACAACACCGGGCTCCACCTGAGATGCCAAGACCATCCCCAGGATGAAGGGGCAAGTCCTCAGCCCAGAACTTCATGGGCTTTAATTTTATGCATGTTGGCAGGAACTCCCTCCTCCTCATGCATGTTGGGGACAGTGAACCATGGCTGAAATTCAATTCCGTTAGAAATGCCCATAATAAAAATTTCACCCAGGGATGTCTTTCTCATTAGATATTAAAAAAAAAAGACACACAGTCATGAAGTCAGAAGAGAAAAACCCCCCAGAGATGGTGGAGGAACCTGCATAACAGATAAGTAATTTTTACTGCTGTCACTAGCAAATACAACTTTTAACAGTTACCAGCTTTAAAGTTTAACTTTTACTTTAGGGGAAGAACTTCCTTTTTGTTCAGTATAAGAAAACAACATGCCTGAGAATGGGCTTGACTCTGTTGCAGCAGCAGCTCCAGTGCCTGAAGCAGGGCACAGCTGTAGGACCACTGTGTCTGACAAGTCACACCAGATTAGGAAATCATTCCATGGTCATCCATCCACACACCCTTCAGCATTCTCCATGCTACCCAAGGGCTGCCCACAAACAACAGACATGTGCAGACACCCTAACATTGCCTGTCACACCTTTTTCTTTTTACCCTCTGACACCTCACAGTGAAATCAGTGTCCCTCCCACCAGCTCACACATGTGGACTTGCGGAAATTGCCACATGCTCACAGGACTATCAGGTACATGTCCCCAAAAACCTGGGAGATGTTGGACCAAAGTACACTGCTTAGACTTAAGACTAATTCTTGCAAGTCCATAAAAACAGAGAATACTTGACAGAAACAGCACAGAACTGTTCAAGAAAATATGTTTTTGAAGTTTATAAGACTGTCTAACCTGATTTGATTTCAACAGCTTAGTTATATATTGTCACAGGTCACGGGCTTATCTATTTACTGTAGCTCAAGAGATAAAGATTGATTCAAGTGCAATTCAGCTGTAGACAAATTTGTAATGAGAGAAAGAAAACTCCAAAATCATGGAGCCCCACCAATTTCTCAATGACTCTGTAAAAAAATCCCAGTTTAAAAACAAAGAACATGCTCTTCAGCCTCCCAGACTCCATCAGGTTGTAGACAGTCTTTCTTGATGGTGTGTGGCACCAGCAATAATAAATATTCTGTGAAAGGGCTGATGCGTATATTGAAACAAAGTAAGAACCTGAACAGATCACTACAGATATATCCTACAGGTTTACTATTTCTTCTCTTCTGGGATGGGCATATAGGCAAACAGATTACAGAATGATCAAGTATGTAAGAACATCCTTTTTTTCATACAAAAGAAACAATTTCTGTTGTTTATATGTCTGTTAGCAATGAAGGAAAATAATGTGACAAGCTGAATTGGCACCCCTTAATTTTATGAGAATTGCAGTAGCTTTTAAAAATACATTGTAGGTGCTTTCAAAGCACTCTACCAATTTAAATCTCCTCCCTATGGGATTCTTACAGCATCCATACAACACTTCCTCTTTTGAAGCCCGTCATTAAAAATTCTGCAAGAAAGCTTTCTTTAACATCCAGTTTCACAGAATCCTTACAGAAGGAAGTTTTAATCCTAACTGAAAACAGTGTACACAATTTCTAGTGACCCCTACCCACTCTTGGTAGGTATTTGTATCTAATCCTTCTTCACACAGACACGGAAAGGACAGTTCTGACCTTTACCGACCACTGACAACACCTATGATGACGTATTACTGACTTTCAAAAATGTCTCATTTAAATTAATTAACCTCAAATACTTCACTACTCTCAGATTTTTCTTCTCTGGAGCCTTACATGATGATGTTTTAAAACAACAGCAGGAAAAAGGACAGACAAGTGTAGAAACCAAGCTTTGAAACAGCTTCAGTGTAACAGTACCTTTAACACAGGGAGTATTACTCTGTACTTACAGTGGAAGCCGTAAGAGACCTGCTCTGCAAGGGATGTCCTGGGTAGCTGAGTCTACTCTCCACAATTGTAATGGCTGCACGACACAGTCCCTTTCAGATTTGCTAGCAATTAGCATCATTCACTGCACCAGCTCCCCATCTACTTCATTCATCTCTGTGCCAGTGCAGAACTGCAGATGGGTGGCAGCTAAAAGCCGTAATACTTGGTTTTCAAAAGAGCCCTTCATGCAACACCAAACCACAGATTTTCTCTTTTTCCCAACATCCTACAGTGACGGATGAGTTCAGCTGCTAACTCCCTCTTAAACATCACAAGCCTATTAAACCTTGCAACAGCTATCTACAGCTGTGGCCAGTTCTCACTGAGAAGCAAATCTGATCAAGACCCCCAACAGAAAAATGTGAATGTTTACACCTAAAAGTTTGTATCTTCTCACTATTTGGATAATCTGTGCACTGGGAAGGTCTTTGTGTGCCACTAGGTCTGTGGGTCAGCCTTTTGCAGAGGGTGCAAATTACTCAGACTGCCGCTGGCATTTATGGATTGGCAGGTAGGAGATGACATTGTCAGCTGGTAGGACCTATAAATCTCATATAACTGGGAGAGAGTACTAGGAAGAAAAATAAAGCACATTACTGCAGTCTGAAACAGCCCATGGTTTCCATCAGGAACATCTCTACAAGGACTTCCTGAAAAATTAAGCAAAACCACCCTGGTTGAATTGGTCCATGTATAGTTGCTTTTATGAGAGACATGTCTCTTTCCATTAGTTTAGAAACAATAAAAACCCCTCAAACTCAGAGATTATAGCAAAACCTTTCCCTTTGGAAAAACAAACCTTTTTAATGCCCTTTGCATCTTCTTTAGGTTGCTTTCATGGTTTAGTTAGAAGGTTAGGCAATATTTTTTATCTAATCAAAAGCATTCCACAGGAAAGAAAAATGAGCCCATTTAAACCCCATCATTAGCACATGAAATGAGGATTAAAATATGACTAGGAGGTGCACTGTTCGTTTGGAACAGGGGTGTCCAAAATGTTACTTGTGTCTTGTGGTACAGCTAGAGCACCAGATTAAATTCTAACAAGCTTGTCTGAGTACATTAATGCACATTTAATGCACTCACAGAGAACACATGAGTACAGAACAACAATCAAGAAAAGCTCCCATAAAGGAAGAGGTCAGCTGTTTATCTTGTTCATTTTGGAAAATTTAAATCCGTTGATGCCAATCTCCTTTTAACTGGAACATTCCTTTGACAATCCTGCAATAGCTCAACGTTTTTTTCCCATTAAAAAAAAAAATCTGATGTGCCAGACTTGGGCTGCTACACTCAAATATTGTCTGAAAAAATTTATGCAAATAGCTTTATGGAAAGGAGAAGAAAAAGAAAATCAGCCGTTACAACAACTGAAACCAAATTGACCATTTCAATTTAAAGAGAGTTCAAATTAATTTAATGTGAGTCTCCTCCTGATGCTGTGTCTCCTTCCTTCCTGCCTGCCTGCCTTCCTTCCTGTCCAAAATGAGCCTGTATTAAAAAGAACATAGCAGAGCTTTTCTTGACCCGAGGTCTGAAACCAAGAGTTTTGTCTCTCCAGCCTAAAGCAAGCGTGCACACATGTTCCCTCCTCATCCACCTCCTTTTGCTTCCTTACTCACGGTTCACACAAGTAACATGACAAAAAAGTGAGTTCCTTTTAATGTATTGCAAAATGCTGCATGTAACAAAACCCAGAGAGGGGCAACCAGGACAGTAAGGCAAAACTAACACTGAAGAGGGAACTTGGTCTCACCTAGAGGCCACTAAAAGCTGGCTAAAGGGCATCTAAGGACAATTTCTCACTTGCAAAGTGCCTTTGGAGCTTTGGGTCTGGCTGGTAAGAAATCCTGCAGGGACATCAACAGAAACTGGTTTTAGACTACATAAATCTAGGGCCATTTAGCATTTCCTTTCAAATAAGCCTCCAGTCACAGTGTAGTTTCAACTGAACAACTTCTGGCATCAGCAAATCCCCTCCAAAGCCCAGCTTTTATCAGGGATGCTTGCTGAAATGCTCAAGGGAATAAGAGAAAAGGCCAAACCCAGGACATCCATTTTCCAAGTTTTTTCTTAGAGCAGTGGTTGGGAAAGGTCAATTTAGGTTTCAACAAATTGCAGCTGGAATTTTAATAGCAAATACGTTCATTAGGTCACTTGATCACCAGCACTAGCATCAAGACCTCCCTAACACTCTGTATGTGAAACTCAAATTGAAACAGAATAAGTTAAAATCACTGCTCGTCTGCATGAAAAAACCTTTGTCTCTGTTTCAATTTTTAAAGTTAATATATAGTCCTGTTCCTCCCTCTTTTGTGTTCTGAGCATTCACACTCCTCAGAGAGGCAGAAGAAAGAGTTTTTACCATATATAACAATACCTCTCTAGAAAAATAAAAGTAACAAAACCACTCTAACCACCTGGAAACCAACCATGTAACTTCAAAAAACATAAATGCCTTTGCACTGTTCATCATTATTTCCCTTGGGTATGACACTGTAAAATTAGAGTCAAAACTCTGTGGTATTAAGTTCGGTTTTAACCCCCTTCGCCATTTCTTTTTTTTCTTTTTTTTTAAACTCAAGTTTCGTCACTTTCCACTCCTCTCATTGAAAAGTGGTCATGTCCAGGAGGTTCCCAGGCAGTTCCAGAACAAGTTGGACCACAGGAGCCTTAGGAAAACAAAAGATTAAATTACTGGTGTATTTTATGTCTAGTCTGGGAAAGGGCTTTTAGAAGCTGAGTACCAGTTTATAGTAAATTTTAGACTTTTACGGGGGAAGGGGTCTTGCATCTTTCAGTCACAATCAAGCAAAAACTGAAGGATTTGTTTAGGAAAAATTAGAGACAGAAGGAATTAATTTCTGCAAACACACGGAATTCTTTCTGCCCTGTGGAATATGCAGTTATAGTAGTTTAACAACTCACTTTTGAGGGTGGAACAACTGAAAACACAACCTTTCTAGCAAAGCTTTCCTCCAAAACTGTTTCCTGGGAAGTGCACTCCTAGGCTGCAGGTTTCTTCACAGCTGGAAGCATGTTCCATCTCCCAGAGCAGGTTGGCAGGGGGTCGTTTTTCTGGAATTTTCTTCTTTAAGACTATTTTGGTCTTACAGAGTGACAGCTATTCATGCGCAGAAAGACAATTTGCTGGTGCCAATACCTTTTCAAAATGCAATTACAGGGAAGTAATGAAATTTAGCAACACCTCAGCTGAATTCGATATCCAGTGCACTCGGGGACAAAATCTGAAGTCAGGTTTCACATGCATACGTGACACACCATAATTGGTGGCCATCTCCCCAAGAAACCTTAGCAGCTGAAAGCACTGTGTTATTTAATTACCTGTGCAAGGAACTGGTAGATTTTAAATCCCCTTTTTGTGATTTTTTCCCCCCAATGAGATGGTACAATTTAATAAATTTAATAAAGCTATTTAAGCTAAGTGCCTTTCATACTCTGACTTTGCCAGTGGCACCCTTATTCTATACATTTTCTGCACATTTTTCCTGTAGGAGTATTTTTTTCATTATCTTATAGCACTATACTACCTAGAGAGAGGAAAAGAAAGCAATACTTCACAGAGATCTCCAGGTAAGCAGTTTTGCACATTGTGTATATTGATAAATACATGGCTTAATTACTGCCACCCAACAGAGCATATGTTCTTGCCTACTCCCTCAGATATGTCAACGTGAGTTACAATGAAAAGAACAGTCAAGTGTATCGGCACTTGCAAAAGACAGTCACAATAAAAGGCCAATTTGAGTGGATATTCATTAATGCAATTCTGATGCTAGTGGGCACTGTGCTGAGTGCAGCCTTGAGTATATTCCCCAGGAGACCAGCCTTGCCACTGGAGTGGCAAAGATGGCATCTAGCTGGGCAAGAATGTATTCACGTGCGTCCTATTTTCAGCATCCCTAAATGGGAGGGCTTATGCACCCTTCCCATTCCCAGGCTCTCAGGCAGGAGAAAATCCTCTAACCTGTTTGCCAAAAGTTGGATATTTCCTCTTGGATATTGGGCTTGACCTGTTACCTCCTTCTCTTCCAAACAGTTCCCATTTTCCATCAGCACTCATAAACCAGTTTCTCCATCTGGCCTATCAGACACAAAGCATCAGTTTCAGGCACTATCCTCACTTAAAATTGCCCACATCCAGAACAACAGAAGATCCAGGTACTAAGAAGTTAATAAGAACTCTCACTTCTAGGTGAAATGGCCAGGTTACTGTGGCAACCCTGGAGGAAACCCAAAGCACCCTAATTTCTGCAGGGGTTGGAGGCAAGTCATGAAAAAATGAGTAGGACTTCACTAGTATGTTATGAGCAAATATCATGGTGGGGTTTTTCTTTTTTCTTTTTTTTTTTTTTTTTTTGAGGCTGAAATCATAGTGCGTTAGAGACTGTGCAAGTTTGAGCTGTTGCCCCTACAGGAGCCTGGAGAAAATTTAGAGCAGAGCAGTTCTGGATGCTTTCTGCAGGCTAAACATCTCCTGCAAGACTGTTTTTCTACCATACAAAAAACCATCACATAGTTGCATGCACACGTCCCTCTCCCTTTCACTTGACCTCTTCTAAGTGCAACTCTCTTGTATTTTTTGAGAAATCAGAATTGCTGGTTACAACACAGGAACTATAGGTGTAAGCATGCGCATGGATCCTTTAAATTCTTGCGAGAAACCAGCCAGCTGCCTTGCGCAGATGATTCCCTTGCACATTTCCAGGCGCACAGGCCCGGTGAATAAGGAGAAAAACACTATGTACCAATGACTGGAAACATTTTATCAGCAGAGCTCTCGCCTGACTACTTTCATTAGAGTTACCTTCGCTGGGGAGCACTAAGGCCAATCCACACTCACAAAGCAATGCAGCCAGAACGAAATACATGCAAGCAGAATCTAGAGTGGCTGCTGCAGACAAGCCACTACTTTCTCAGTGCCTCCTGTAGCTCAGCCTCTTGTTTTTACTCCTCAAGAGGCACAGCTGCCTTTTCACCATCTTTCTTTTTGCACTAAATGTACGAGCCCTGTTTGCTTGCTGTGATCTGCTCCTACCTGTGAGGTTTCTGGAAGTGGGTCCATATCTGTGCATGTACTGACTGATTCAGCAGAGCCTGACCCTGGTGGAGGTCTCTGAGGTCTGCACAGTACAGGTGAGCACTACTTTTCACCTTGCCTATCTCAAATAACAGCAGCAACCAGGCACTGACTCTGCAGTCCTCCCCTTCCTCTGGCTGCCATACTTCTCATTTTCAGGTGCTGATCCAAGCTGGATCCTTGTGCCTCCCATTTGGTTTTGTTTCTGAATTGATAAGAAAAGGATTCAGAAGCAATGTAGCACATTGTCTCTTAAACAGCACTTCCTGATGATTTCAGTGGAGGCTTTTGTGTAAAAACTGATGAGAATAAAAACTCCACAGACAATACAAACGTGAACACGAGTCCTAAACAATCAAGTCAATTGTACACAAGATACTGAACATCTCTTGCAAGGCAACGCTTGTGTTGTCAAGTATAAATCAAAGAGATGAGCCAGTATGAAGTCATATTTTGTATTTGCTGTGCAGAAATACTTTGTATTTCACTTCTCAACATATGGAAAGGGGGAGCAGTTTTATAACAGAAAAACTTCTCTGTCCATTCAGAGTCTGGCAGGAGTCTCGTAGGTGCATGCAGTAATGCAGAGCACATTATTAGTGCCAGCTACGTTTCACTTGGTGACTCTTTCAAACCACCAGTGCTATGTTGGCATCAGTGTTAGTCCCAAAACAATCTAGGAACTCAGCTCATTGGAAGTTTCAGTCCATGACAATTATTTAGTGCAATATCCACGAAAGATTTTAGTGGAGCCACCAGGACTTACCTCACTCACTAGGCACGTGGGACCCAATCTGCTCAGTCTTTAACTAGGTCCCACCAGTATTCTCTCTCGGGGACAGTATTAGGGGTTGCTAATGCAAGTATTAAGAACTTGCTGTGTTAACTAATATCTAGGGAATTTTCCCACCTTTTCCTCCCCCTTTACATTCTGCCTATAAAACCCCACTATTAATAGCAAGGAGGAACAGTCAAGTGGTTACAAGACAACAGTGGATCAGATTCTTATCGTGCACTTTCAATCCACTTCCAAAAGCTGACTATTCTTCTCAAAGACATTTTAGACATACACAGATCAAAATAATTACCTGAAAAGTTATATTAATAGATTTAATGAAGAGCTATCAGGGAGATTTGAAAGGGTCCTAACAGTCACGATGTGCGATGAGCTGTACGTTGGCAGGGTTTCATGGAAAGAACAAAATGAGAGGCAGAAAAGGAACTGCTGATATTGCCTAGACTGCCCACACTGTTGTACAGCGTGCTGAACTCTGTGGACATTGCAGGTGATACGACACCTTGGGGGAAAGTTTGTGGCTTTTCACACTAAAAGTCCTGCTCATGTGTGCACTAGAATTATTTATGGATCTTCCTCCAACTACAGAGATAGTACTAGTGGGATTTCTGAGGCCCTATGCGGTGGGATGAGACATCCCACTGAATGGAACTTAAAAGCCTGTCTAAATTGAAAAACTGGAAGTATTTTTGAAAAGAGGGCAAAGACAGTGCACATTATTTACTGTAGAAATTAGTAAGTGCTTGAGGGAGACAAATGACCATGGATGCTATAAAAATTAAAACTACTTTCCACCTGCCAGTGTCACCGCACCTTTAGAATGCCTAGATGCTACTTTCCCAGAAAACTAGCTTTTTTAACCATATCATTCAATCCCAGCTGAGCCTGACCCAAAGAATATTGCAATGGCCTCCTCAAATCTTAAATCCACCCTCTGAAGCTGGTGTAGCTCAGAGCTCCTTCAAGTTCAGATCTTAGCCAGGTCTAGCTCACACTCATATCACATGTAGAGCAGAAAATTCCACCTGCACTGAGATTTCCAAAAATGTTAGCATTTTGCATAACTCACTACTAAAAATTAAGCACCACAGATTGCTACGATGCATTATTGTGGAAAAGAGATCTTTAGGTTGTCTTCTCTCATATGCTCTGAGAGCTGAAATAGTTTGAACAGTAAACTCAGCTGAGATGAACTCTTGTATATTTCACACTATTTTTCCTCATCCACTGGCCCCCCCCCCATTTTTTTCCAAAACTACGGTGTTTCACTTTTTCCATGAATATCTTTTCAGCAACCTGTTACAGAAATATATTACAACATGTTAACCCAGGATCCTCCACAATATCCCACCACAGAGAGCAAACAGTCACTAACACTAAATACTGAACAGACTTGGAGCTGTGGATATGCCCAGGCAACTTGATGAAGACTTGGATCTTGCTAAAAGGCAGCTGAGAGAAACTGATGGCCCATCTTTAAGTGCTCTAAAACTAGACAGAAGATTCTCGGTTTAGCAAGGAACCCTAGGGTTTAGTCCCATCCAGATGTTCATAGATTTCGGAGGGTCCCACAAATATCAGAAGCATGGGGAGCAAAAGGGAGGGAGAGAAGGCGAGATGTCTGCTGAGCATACACACAGAAATAAGAAGAAAAGCACTGGCTGAGTTCCAGAAATTGAGATCTGGCCCCACTGAAGTAGGGAGGAGCTTCGCCACCAGGGAGACAGAATTTTACCCAACGTGAACAGTATTCTGGGAATACCCTCCCTCCAGACACACTGTGGGAGGTCTTCTGGCTCTGAATAATCACTGGAAACACAGAAAGGGAAATTAAACCCAAACCAAGACAACAATACCGGAACGATTAATCAAGAGACAAAAAATAATGTAACAACAATGAAGTGAAAAGTGCTGCAGAAGTGGGTGGAAAAAAGGTGGCAAGTCCTTTACCTCCTGGACCACTGAACTTTGTGAGGAACGAGGGAGGATGCAAGGACTTGTGGTGCTGGGTGCAGGAGGCCACATCAAGGCTGCACTGGAGTCTTGGAGTCTGCACAGATTCAATAACAAGGGGGAAAAAAACCTGTAGTGCAGATTCAGCCTTGGAGTAGGCTCCCACTAGTAATGCTATATAAAGAGGCCAGAACTTAGCAACTTCAGCAATGATTCCTAGGAGCAATCAGCGTCATCACTTCCAAATTCCCAGGCAGGCTAGTTCACAGAAAGGGCACGCTCAGCAAGCTCTGCAGTTGTGTAACTGAGCATTCTGGATATGAGAAATACAATAAACAGACACAATGCCTATAAAGTTCCATCTCCTCTGACAGCTATGACCCAGTTATTTAGCCTACAGTTGCCCTCTGATTTAGTTAGCATTTGGATTCGTACCACAACTACATGTAAGGTCTTGGAGGTTTTCCTTTTCACTGCCTTAAGAGTTCAGGTTTCTACAATGCCAAGTTCTACCTTTTTAGACTGCCGAAACCCTCCAAATCTGTAAGAGGCAACTAGAGAGCCAAATTCCTATAACTGCTGGAACTCAGCCCCTAACTCCCAACGAAAGACTTCTTCTTTGCTGCAGCTCTGCTGCAAAAAGAGACCAAGTGGCTTTTCTGGGAACCACTGAAAAATGCAGCACGCTGGATGTGGGGATGACAGCAGGGAAACTTGCACATCCATCACTGACAAACATTCAAGTATTGCATTGCCCTTTAGATGAGAAATGCAGTTGAAGATTCATGTCTACACGTCAATGATGAATGAATGACAGCAGCTAACTAAGCATTAAACTAGATTTCCCTGAGTGACTGTGTGACAACCGCAGCACAGGCAGGCTTTTGGAAGGTCCCAAGGTGCTCTGAGCTTTTCTCAGGCCTTCCTTCCTCTCAAAACAACTGCAATTCCTGCTTCCCCACCCACAACTTGGACAGTGTGAGGTTCACAACCTTCACAGAGCTTGGGTTGTGTGCCAGTTCTCTCTCATATAACCAGGAAAACACCTTTTGCACAGTCCTTCCCTGGGCATGGCCAGTCTCCTCAGGTGATGAGGATCTCCTGATGCTCCGTAGTTTGCTGTCTGTGTGCCTGGTCTTGGTGCAAGTTTCTTGTCTGTGGGCTCTGCTGTCAGCCCTCAAGACTGTCCCATCTTCAGGTCCATTGCCCAATATTACCAAAGGTAAGGGGAAAAATGGAGGGTAGGGTGGAAAACAAAGGGCACTGAGGGAAAATCAAGCTTCTTTGTAGGCCTTGCAGTATTCTGCTGCCTCTGAGCAAGCTTTGCACCCAGTTGCTTAACTTAGATGGCGACTTGGAAAATGAATTAAAAATGTGTTTGTTCCTTCTGCCAACTCTTGAAACAAATCTGGAGGGAAGAGAGTGCCTGGAGAGTTACTGAGATCTTGTGCTCCCTGGCAGCCTTAACACCATTGTTACCCCTGGTGAGAAACCAGAAGAGCTGCTTCTCAGCCTGACAAGATCCTGGGATGAAAAGCACAGACTGCCCCTCGCGCTGGGCTTGGGAGCAGGCTGCTGGCTTTCCCCAGCATGTGTCATGGAGCTCTGTGTGTAAGGGGCACCTCACAGCCCTCCTTCCCAGCCTTAAGAGTGTGGATCTTGCAGGGAACTGCAGGGTAAAGACCATTATCCACGAGAGGACTTACTTGCTTCTGGAGTGCTAAAGGGCAGAGCAGAGAGCAGCACTTAGCCCAGTCTTTATTACACTGTGGTGCCATCTTTCCTTTGTTTTTTAAATCAGCCTTAAATGCATTTAAAAACAATTACTGGAAGGAACAAAATCCCTTCTTGTTCCGAACAGCTCTTGCCAGCACTCAAGGGGATTTGAGGAAACTGAATGCCCCCAGCTGGCAGGCTGGCCATGGAAGATGGCTGGGATTATAACCTTGCTTGCTCACCCCTTGCTGGATTCAGAGACCGTAAAAGAGCCAAACCTGAAATCCACAAAACAGAATGTAAAAATCTCTTTCTGGGTCACCTGTATCTGAGGTCACAAGTCCAGTGTTTCTAGAAGTTCTTTTTCCCTTCCATGACTGGCTACAATATTAGAGAAAATAGGATTATATCAAGATTCTCCATAGAGTAAGAGGAGTAATGCAAAATCATTTCAGCCTAGTGCCATCACGTCTCTCCTACCTTTTACACATAATATCATTACTTGTCCTCTTTTTCAAGCCCAGGCCCATAGCAGTACCTAGAAATCATTGAAAATGTACGGTTTTTTCCAAGAACCTACACAAACTCTATACACAAACCTGTATTTTATCACATTCTTCTCCCTCCCTTCAAGTATATCTGATGATTTTCTATAATAGTCTTGTCAATACACCAATCGGTATCAAACAGATAAGTATTTTCTACTGATCTGCTACTTTACCTAAAAATGAGAATTTTAGACTAGCACAGTCCTCACTCAAAACAGCTGACAACATCCCTTTTAAACTGTCAGAAGCACATTTTCAATAGAGAACATAATTTTTAGGAACAGAGAGACATGCAGACATTTTGAGAATCACTTGTTCAAATGGTACTGCTTACACACCTTACACAAGTGAAAACTAAAAGCACTGAAAGCACGTAAAATTCTCCTTTTGTTTTTGTACAAATCATCTGTGTTGTTTAACTGCACTCAGGCTTTCATGCACAGGAACTCTGACCATCAGTCCAGCACAGCAGAACACAGGATAATTTAATTTACTTACCCTGTAGGTTCCTGCTGGGTTTAAAATGAGGCCATTGCTCCAGCCAGTGAAAAGCACTCAAAGGCCGCTCATTAGAAATGGGTTTGTGGTTGAGGTTTCTAGACATTTATTTCAGTGCAAATCCTGCCAGAAATGGGAACTTACTGCTTGTTGTGAAGTTACCCTCGCCAGCCTGGGGAAAGGAGTCTACATCTTGGACGACTTGTAGCACTCCCACGGTCCGGGCTGGGGGATCCAGGGCCACCGAGCTCTCGTTCACGGTTATGTCACTGGCTCCCGTGATCTGGTTGGTCGGTGGTCCTCCTATGGATGCTTCCAAGTCTGGAGGTATATCATCCATGCAATCTGCATTGGGCTAATGGGAAGAAAAAGGAGAAAAATCAAGCTCCTACCTGATAAAAAGGTTCAATTTACTTCTTACCTCTTCTTCAGATTTTATTTCTTTATTTCAGTATTGAAAAAGATGACATATAATGAGTAAACAGATCGAGTTTGTCATTGTGCACTTAATACAATCTGTTGGAAGAGAGACCCAAAGTATGCCACAGAAATATTGAGTATTAAACTGCGTCACCTACATTCTTATTTATACTTTTAAAAGGGTTTGGGAATGTGCACATTAAAAAAGTAACTCACTTATTGGTATGATCTGCTCAACATAGGCAGAATGCTGAATCAGATCACAAATGTAAACTGAGACAGGAGCTGAAGGAGAATGATTATCTTTTCCTGAAATACACATTTTACAGAGCCAGTCTCTGAGTTTACAGGAATAAGAATTCAATAAGAACTGCCTGTGGGTGCATCTATGTGTGTGGTGCAAAACTAGAAGCTAAAGCTGTTTATAAGATAAGTTTCTAAACATCAAAAGATCATTTCCTTCTCTAATACTATATTTCCTACAAAATACAATTATGAGAAAAGAAACAAACAGACAATAATGGGAAACTGAAGAGCATTATTTGATTCACGGTCTTTCTTGCTATGTGAAGCAAGACCAGTGACAGAGAGACACATCGCAAGACTGGGCTGCAATATGCAGAGACCTGGTTAAGTCAGGAAACGTTAATTTGTTTCCATTTATCTTTATTCTCCAGGAGCCAGACAGCTAGTCTGGATCAGCCACTTGGGTTTTCTCTAACTTCAGGGCTTTGAGACATTTTTGCTGTGTGATTCATCCCCTAGCCCTAGGTATGAATTTCTCCCTCTGTCCAGCACTAAGCAGAGACAGGGCTTTAGCTGCCAGACTGGAAAACCGACATTCAGATGGCCAGTGTCAGGGAAGGTGTACTCTGTTTGGTGGATCTAATTTTTTTCCTATGCTTAGCTGTCTCACACGTCAAGGCACTTTGGAAAATCTCACTACCCGCCTATTTCCAACAGCAGGCACGAAGAAACTAAGCAAAATATGATACAGCAAAGGTTTAAAGAGAGATTTAACTTCAAGCACAAGAGAAATCCCCTTGATTCAAGCACAGAAGGTTACCATATGTTTACTTTTTTTTTTTCAGAATCAGAAACTTAGCATGTTTTCTCTTTTTCCACACATTCCCTGTCTGATTGTTGTCACCTCTTAAGTACTTTTTTCACAAGTGTTCCTAATGAAAAAGGCAATTTAAGCAGTCTTGTATCCACAAACTGAAGTTTTCAATGAAAACTAGAATAGTTGTTGTCTGTCTCCAGTCTAATCCACAAGAATGCCTCAGATTTGGGATAAAAAAGGCACATTCTATACCAGGTGTTAATGAAACTCATTCAGTCTGTACTTTTCCAAGTGAAGTACCAATCATTTATCTGTAGAACAGGGTTCCAAAATTATCCCTCAGATCTATCACTCTTTCCCTCTCTCTTAGCTATTATAAAACATTATTTTCAGAATCTCATTTTTAGTTAAATTTACCTTTGATGGCAGTGTATGTTAAAAAACAAAAGTCCTATTTTTCCTTTCTCCTATAAGAAAAATGATTTCAATTTTTCAGAAAATCAGTTGTCTGTCCTTTGCTCTGACTCTAGTTATTCCTAGAATGGGGTTTTATCACAAACTTTTAAATCTTGTAAGAGGGGGATTACAACCGAAAACATTAAAGATGCAAAAATAATATTGCTTGATATAATTAATCTCTTTACTCCCGAATCATTTTAATTGAAAAAAATGCCCAAAACTAAGCAGCATGCTATAAAACTAATTATATGAAATACTGATCAGAAAAAAACCCCTCAAACCATTATGGCTTTGGCTGCCAGAGTGACCCAGATACAGTTGCTAAGTTTAATTATATTGGTTTCACTTCTGCCCTGCATGCAAGTGCTTTGAGAGCATAATTCCACTAAAGTCAAGGGAAAGCCTCGTATTGGCTTCTGAGGTCTTGGCTAAGGCTCTTAGTGAATAGCTTCAAGTCATACAATCTGCTGGCAAAAATGACTGCATATCCAGCAGATGTTTGCAGAAAAGGGGGAGAAGCAGAGGGAAACTATTTTACGTTATATGATTGTCCCAATAGCAATGTGGCTCTTGGAAAGTGAAAGACACTTTCACTGGTAATCCATTTCAAATATTGCAGGTGTAAGTCTGAGCTGGTTTTGCCAGCAAAGAGTGGAAAAGGTCAGGCCAACCATTTGCAGGTAGAGAGTTAGTTAATAATCCTCCGGAGCTGCAGAGTGCCACGGAGAAAAGTGGAGGTGTTGGGGTGCTCAGTGACTGTGAAAATGAGCACAGGAGTTTTGGTGCCTCACGGCTGCCTGCGGAATCTGAGCTTAGGGTACGTAATATTTTAAGCCTCTATTACAAAGTAAATGCAGAGTCTAGTTGTGCATTGAATAGAAACATTTAGATATTTGGGGTTTAACTGATCCTTTCCGGGAAAATCCAAAGTTTTCCTGCTAAATGAAGCACTGCATCACCTCTCAATATACTAAAGGCAATATGCATGCTTAGCAGAAACAGTAGCCAAACTGTTTCAATGCATTACCCTAGCTACAATGCCCTGCTGCTTTTGCCCCTTTGCATGTTTTTAAGTTTTGTTTATATTAGGTATATTAACGTATCTACCTGCCTCCTAGTCTCCATGAAAAGGAGTTCACTGAGAATGGCTGTACCAGCTCCCCAGTATGTTTGCATGAGCTATTTTACTTCATGTAACTCTTTCAAATGTGAACTGGTGCATCACTGACTGAAACTCAGGGGGCTGTTTACAGCACCTGTTAATGCATCAACTGGAGGTATTTCAGTATTGAACTTCACAAGCCTTGCGCAGTGGGGGAGAGTGACTCACTCTTTCTTGGTGAAGCCTCTGAACTCTGTGATAGCTCCAGTTGGGAAACTATATGGCAGACAGGGCATACACTATCTGAATGCAAATATGCCACTTAGAAAGATCACTTTAGCAGTTTCTAACCACATTTGAATGTTCCAAATAACAAAGAGCTTAACAATTTCTTGTATATCATGTGTTCCATCACATGCTTAGTAACTGGGAGAAATGGCCCTTAACTGGAATTAGAAGTACAGATCTTGCTTCAGATAGACTTAAGAGAAATCTGACAGGAAAAGGACTTGCTTCCCCAGAATGAGTAATTAGCTGTCTTTGACCAGTATAGCAGAGAAAATTTTATTTGCAGACTTTCTGCTTTCAGATTTGAACTGAGGGCATGATTAAAAAAAATAAATTCAATCCTGAAAGCTATGTGAAAGATTCTATAAATCCACCAAAAGACGAGTGAACAATCTTCTGCTCTACCAAGCAGGCAGCCACAGACACAAATCCCAACCCCCAACCAACCCTCATAACACACTCTTCCTTGCTAATCCAAGTGGGGTGCAGGACAGAGGTAGAGTCACATATTTCCAATTGTACTTCCCTTAATAAATCAATTAATTATTCAACAATATGGCAAAAAGAGTAAGATGGGAACAGACAGGCAAAGGCTAGGGATATACTCATGTGGCTGGTGTTTCTCTTCTGCCCTGATGGGCTGCTCTGCAAAGTGCTTACCGGAATCCCTAGAGCTTTTAGAATATTCATTTTACACATCGGGCAGGTACGATGGTCTAGCAGCCAGGGGTCTACACAGGACTTGTGGAAAAGATGCCTGCAATGAAAACCAGGATATCTTAATTCAAATGCACCACAGCATAATTTGCCACTTAGTACCAGATGATTCTGAATTCCTTTAAGTGAGAGTATTTCAACTGGTGCAGTTTGTGACATCTGCAAGGGCTGCAGATCTAGGTCCTACTCACACAAGGCTAAAATGATTCCTGCAGCAACTCGAGCACATGTGCACATTTCAATGTCTTTGGAATAGAAGACATACATATTTAAAGACTTAGGGAAAATACACAAAATGCATTAGCAAACCCCATATTCTTTAAATGTTAAAGGATGTCAGTAAACAAAAATTGCTTGCTGGTAAAGGTAAAAATCATGTTAGTTTTTCTTCATAGTTCCACAGACAAACCTGATTACACATAATTTAAATGTGAAGCAATTGAGGGTCTAGTATTTTGCAGGATAGAGGCATAAAGAAATAAATTGAATTAGAATTTTTTTTTTTTTCATTTAAACAGAAAAACCAGTACAATGCTTTTAAAAACATTCTCTCTGACTTCCCTGGTCTTTAGAAGCTTCTCATCAGAGAGAGCTCCTACACAACTCCCTGAAGGAATTATTGCTAATTCTGTTCTGAGTCTGAAGCAATCACCAAGCAACTATGTGAGCCCTGTAGCTACTGGGCACTGCTCTTCCTAGACATTAATCAGGTGGAGAAACTGAAAGTTTCTTGTTTAGCTTGCCTTTAACACACTGATAATGCCTGAGGAGATCTTTAGCGCACGTACCTGACTGGCAGACTGTATTCTCCCTTGAGAACATATTCTGTTACTAGGAATACTGGGAAACACTTCTTAACCGAAAGGGTGGTCAGGCATTGGAACAGGCTGCCCAGGGAAGTGATATCTGGAGGTATTTAAGATGTGTGGATGTGGTACTTGGGGATATGCTTTAGTGGTGGGCTTGGTAGTACTGGGTCTGTTGTTAGACTAGGACACCTAAAGATCTGTATGATCCTAGGGGTCTGCATGGAGCACGGCATATGCCAGTGTCTACAAGGAAATGCAATCTCTGAGAAAGCCAGAGTCATCTAATGTACCAAAGGAACTCTAAATATTTAACTGCTACTCATTCAGATGAGTAGGTAAGCAGATGTATTGTATTACTACATGGCAAATTATTGCATTCCTGTGCTTTGTATCATTTCATACATCTATGGGAAAGGACAAACATATTCCTGGAAGTTCAATCTAGTCTAATTTTATCAGCTGGCTGGGGTATCAAACCTCATTTGATCCTGTATGTCAACATGATTAAACAAATGAAGCATTGTCATATTTGAAGTTTAAGCCACTGCTTTGCTAAGGCTACTAAAGTTCGCAGCTGTCCTTCCAAACAAGACCTGACCCAATGGATAACAACAAATGAATCAGATTTTGGTCTTTGTCCTGCTCAACATTTCCTTCCTTCTATCTTAGGAGGGGCATATTCAGCACATCATCAGACAAGCGTTGTGAATAGGTGAAAGCATAAAGATACAGTTCTTAGGCATGTGTAATTTTACATTTAGAAATCTAACCAACAGATTTTCTTGAGTTTGTTAATTAACGGAGGGTACTGAAAGTCTAAGTCTTGCCTTTCAACTACATGAAATAATGATGAAATTCTTGTTACTGATTGTTTTTCTTTAATTATACAATCAATTTCATAAATATACTTATTGGCAAACACCTGAAGCACGTTTGTGCCAAAATAATCAGTCTATTTACAAAACTTGAGATATTTATTAATCTATCAGAAAACAAAACAGATTTCCAAAATCTGTTTTGAATAACAAATACGTAGTATCCACCAAGACATTTTACCATAGGCCAGAAAAATCCCCTTTGGTTTTCAATGTCCAGCTTTGAAAGCCTCAGTCAAACTGGGGTTCATATTAGAGATTTTAATGATGTTTATTCATCATCAAAAGCTTGGAATGCTTTCATGCCTTAAAGACTTTAAAATCTGATGTTCAGTGCTCCTAAAGTTGGCTTCAAAAACAATATTCTAAAAAAAATCCTAACAATGCCAAGTAATTTAAATACATGACAGATCTTGTCACTTTGCACTTCTCAATACTAATTTAGCACAGTGTATTATAACTCAATTAATTTCAGATTTAATATGTACTGCAGAAGGAACTTGATTATTTGACAGAAATCCACAGATTAATGGAATGCTACTGAAAATCAGATAAAGATTTGCCTTTTAAAATTTTTGTACTGAATTATACAATTAGAGCTCTTACAATATCTGTTTTGAACATGTAAACATTTGTGCAGAAAAGCAAGGTGGCAGGCTTTGCAGATTTGGATTTGAAAGTTCATTAGGTATAGCACTACGTACATGCTTATGGCATTCAACAAATTGTCAATTGTTTTATGTTCCAAATTCAAGCAAAAGAAGGGTCAGCATAAAGTAAGATGAGAGCAACTGCGGTATTTCACTGTCACATGGTAAGACAAAGATGTAAAAAGATCATCTGCAACAAAAATCCTTCCCTTTGCAGTTCTGACTAATGCAAGTTTGAAATGGAAGGACAGGATAGAGCCATCATGGATGATTTCAGAAGTAATGACCCATACAGGGAGACAGTAAGAGACGTTTCAAGCTCAGGACATGGCTTTGACAGTAAAAGTCAAAGCTAGGAAAAAAACACAGGGTTTTTTCCCCCCGTTGTGTGCAACCACATTCGTTGCAAAACAATGTTGATTTGGATGGGTTGAAAAGTTTCTCAAAGGAACTGCAATTCATGAGTTGACAGAGAGGAAGGTGAGATGTTATCACAACCTCATACAAAAAGGTTTTCATAATGGAAAGGAAACAACCATTCTCCACCTCTCCCAGGGATAAGCAGCACAATGATGTTGTTTAAACTGCAGCAAGTGAGATCCAGGTTACACAATAAGAAAGGCTTTGCCACAGTCAAGGTAATGAAGCACTGCAATAAATTATCAGGGGAATTTGCAGTCTTCATCCTGGGAGACTGCAGAGTGTGTTGGAAAAGGCTGCCAAGAATGACATATGCGTGCCAGTGGCCCTGTGCTGTTCCAAAGGTGGTGGCCTCTTGAGATCCCTCCTGCACTCTCCCGTGGCTGCACATGGCTGTGCAAAGCTCACAGAGCACAAAGCAAAAGAACCTCCAAGTCCCAGAGCATTCCACTGACTATTAGCTACATAGCACTTCGCTTTTTTTTTAACTAGACATTGCTTTTGTTTGAAATGTATTTATGTTTTCTTTAAAGATGCAATTTTAATCATACAAGGAAAAAAAAAATCATGTCCGTTCAGCCCAAAATTATAATAACAATAATAGTGATGATGATTTTAGTACAACTATTGTAAAGCATTCAGCTCGTCAACAATTTTGAGATGCTTTGTTTTCCAGATTAAGGGAAGTCCTTCTCCTCTCACCTTCCACTCCTAGTCTCACCTATGCAGGAAGAGAGGAACATCCCTCATAATCCTAAGTAAGAGCATCAGTTGCCTGGTTTAGACACAGGGCTGAAGTAAAGGACTTAGAATTTTTGTGAGACTGAGTAGCACTGTACTATCCAACAAGAAGGTTTGAGATTTTGGGGGGTGCATGTACAGTATTATTTACTTCTGAGGACAGAAGATAGTAATGGTGAGGGTGAGAGGAAGGAATGAAAGGGAAGAATGTGTGTGACGAAGTAATTTTCACAGAAAGCTGATAAAAAGAGAAAGCAGGAGTGAAAATTCTCTGAAATCACAGTTCATGGAGTGAAGGTTCAGGGGAAAAGAATGAGCTGGAACGAGGTCAGAGAATGTGTTTATTGGTGAAAGAAATGAAACAGAAAAAAAACCAAAAAACAACCTATGAGGCACTCAGGAGAGATAAGGTTGAAAGAAATGTCTTGCCTCTCTACAGAAGTTTAGTAAGGTTGGTAAAAGTTCAGTAAAAGGCACACACTGGGAGCAGCAGGACCAGTACCTTCTCCAAAACTAGAGCAGAAAAGACAATGGTGTTTCGAAGCTGGAGATGGAAGACAAGCAGAATGAAGGAGGGCGGTGACAAGAGACGTCACTCTGGGAACAACGCACTTGGTCACGCTTGATCTTGTGTCAGTGCCCTTAAGGACAACTGCAGGGATGTTTGCTACCACTAAACATAAAATCAGCTGCAAGTCAATGCTTTTTACTTTGACCAACTATCATTCCTTATTTATGTAATACACTCTGTAAAGCGAAGCATAGTACTACAGTCAGTTGTGGGAACAGCCTGACAAAGAGAGGAGGAAGCACAAGTTCACTTGGAATTCTCCTCAAGCTTTCCAGAGTGGGGCACATAAAAACAGCTATCCCAGCACCAGCAGAAAAGAGAGGACGTTTGGGAAAACAGCCCAAGTCCTAGTAAACATGTATCTATCTGACTCCAGAGCTCATCCACTGCTATACTGGAGGTTTAATGAGGTTCTCATGTTAGAAACCGCACACGGCTTAACTGAGGATGCCGGAGCAGGAAAAATACAGAGTCCTAGGTCTTTATCAAGATATAACACACTCCTACTCACTTCACAGGAACAGAAATTAATCCACTTTCTTTTTTGCTCCGGATGAGAAGATGAGAGTGAAAACAGCAGAAAGTATCATGAGTACCATTTCATGTTTCAGAAGCTCAAACCCTTGCAAGTATGTAACACTGCCCTCCCAGTTTGTGCAGCAGGAAAGACAGGGTTGGTGAAACAGCTGCTTGAGAAAGATCTTTGAGTTTTTTATAATTCCAGACTGCTAAGGCTCAAACTATGGGTATTGTACAAGACAGTTCTGCTACTGCTACCCTTTTAGCATGAGTCATTTTCTGGGCGACCTTTTAAGTCAGCCAAGAACTAAGCACCACCTGTTAACTCTGTGTTTCCTATTCACTCTGCTTGACGCAATGCCGTGTATGACAAAGGCTCATTGAATTATGAGGTGGGACACAAGGGAAAGCTAAAGTTTAGACATATATTTAAGCTGTTGGTGATCTACCTCCAAACACTGCCTGTGTCTATCATGCAAAATCTCCAAGCTTTATTCTGCTTCTGTGCAAACAGGCTTGATGTCAAACCAAGCTCCACATTTTTGGCAGTTTCTCATTTTTCTGTATTTCTGCTCCATGAAGTGATGTGTTTGTGTCTGCTTGTAGAAAAAAAAAAAATCACATGCAGTTTGTCATTGTGGGGGATTTACAGTAGGTCAAATTTATGATTAATCTGTTGCTTTGTGTTAGCCATTTAGTGATGGCAGTAAACAGATTTAATGAATCACATGAACTAACACAAATGGACATCTTGTAACATTCCAATATCTACTAGGATACAACATAGCAGGAAAATAAAGGAGTATTTTGGTTTCTCAAGCCAGTGAATATGACTCAGGAGAAGAAAGACATTCTATTGTACCAAATAAAAAATCTCTGCTCTATATGTGCAGCACTTCAGATCTGTATTTCTAGGGAAATCAAACCCTTGCTGTTGCTCTCCTAGGGGCAACTGATCCTAGGAAATTTCCTAAGAAATTGATTTCCTTAGAGGAATCCTCCATTAGGTATCAGTCCACAAATGACAATACAGTAGCACCAAGATGAACACAGCTGATAGGGGTGGCAGGAGGCTGCACTCCTGTGTCACACCACTGTGGGTGGATGTGTTGCACAGGGCATCTTCACACAAGGCATGTTTTACTCAGTATGTCTCTTTCTATGGCTGGGGATTTTTTTTTTGACAAAAGTCATCCTTTTCTCAGGCCCAGGACAGCAAAAGAAGCAGCTCAACGGGGGGCAGGAGGCTGCTCTATCCCTGGCCGCTATGGCCAGGGCTCACCTTCAAGTCAGAGGCAAATTTTCCTAAGGCATTTACTCTAATTAAAAAACCCAGCGTGGAAATCACATGAATCAAAACTTTAGTTTAAAAATCCTACTGAAGACTTTGTTATAGGCCCACGTCAGACAAAATTTCTGACTACCATACTAGACCCTCAGGGTCCCATCACCATCAACACTAGTTTCACTTCATGTTGAATAAAGAGGCATTTCAGATATCTTTACCAACAGATTTTGAAGAGGCCAAAACAATAAATTCACCCTTCCCTCCCCAAGTTCTCAGGTAATCTCATCCACGTGAAACTGAGAGCAGGGACTGTCTGGAAGTCGAGATCATTAGAGCTAAAAGCACCTTCAATTTACCTGCAAGGCAATATCCTGACAACATCATTGGGCTTGTAGCCTTCGATACAAACAGCACAGTTATCAAAGTCTGGCTCAGTCTCCTACAGGAAAGAGAATATTAGTCATATTCATTTTTTATTTTGTTAGCTAATCTCTTCATTTAAGAGCCTATGTGATGAAGTAAAACAGTCACTGAGGCAGATTACAAATCCAGTAATGCATTTCAAAACCAGCAAGTGAGATTTTCTGACGTGTTTCCAGCTGGAAGCATGCAGATTTAGTTAGCATGTTTTACCTTCCAGAATTTTCTGCATCTTTAACCGAATCCCTCTCTCCCCACCCCATTCCATCCGTACCTCTCTTACAAGCACTCCTCCCCCACCTGAAGGACACAGTATTTAAATAAGCAATTGGCATTTCTGTTCTGCCCTATTGTCCCAGAGGACTGAGGGAATCCTCAGCAGAGAGTTTCATTTAGTAACAAGCATTTTGAAAAATTACCTTGTCACCTTTCCTGATCGTCCTGACTTGCAGCTTGCTGATTGCTTTCTTCGCAGCATCTCCAAGCCGGCGCTGCAATACAAAATTTGCTCTTCAGCAAAGAGCATCTCTTCATACAGAAATCAAAACTTTTTCTCCCTAGGCTTCTTAATAATTTAAAGTATGTGGAACAGGATAGTCCATAAATATAAACATAATAATTCATAATAATGGCACAGTAGGTGTGCTACACTGCAGAAATGCATACCAACGTAGGTATCAAGTCCATTATTTGGATATCCTACTTTTTACCCTCTTTTTTTTTTTTATGAACCTTGTTAAAAAAAAAAAAATACTGGGCAGTTAGCACAGTGAACACTGAACTTTACTCTTACACTGTTCCATAACTAGATTGTGATCTCCAGCGGGATACAACTCCTGAAAGCGAGCTGTTTACTTTTTGACCACAAAAATTCTGAATAATCCCTCCTGTCTTTTTTCCTGCAATACAGAGTTACCTGCTTTATAATTATGAGGTGAAAGCACCTGAAGTTTCTTACAGGTAAAGCACTATATTGTCCTGCAGTACCATCCTGTCCATACATAACCATTTGCTCATTCTTTGCCTTTCTATCATTCCCTCCAGTGGACCATAAAGTGATTGCCACGTGATGTTTCTGACTGTTCTCCCATATTTCCAAAACACTGTTACTGCGCTGGCAGGGTCACAGCCACCTGGATTAAAGTATGTAATAACAGCCTGACACAAAACACCCTGTCCTCAGACACTGAAGATGGACGTGTCTGCTCCTTGCAAGAGGCTGGGAACACTGCAGGGCAGTTCACACAATCACAGCCCAGAACCCTGTGCCGCAGAGCTTGCTCCTGTATCAGTGCTCCAAGGACTTGGCTGCTCACTTGTGCTAATCCAGCAACAAGGGAGTCTGGAGACAGACTTACAGGCTGGAAAAGTCTTCGGAAGGTCATGTACTCCCACCCCCGTTCAAGGCTGGGTCAACTTCAAAGTCAGAGCTGCGTTAGTCAAGTTTTGAATATCTCCAGGAAGGAGATTTCACAACCTCTCTGGATAATTTGTTCCAGTGCTTAACCAATCTCAGTCTTTTTTCTTCTCTAAACATACTAATGGAATTTCCCTTGCTGGTAATTTGTGACCATTACCCTGTGCACTTTCAGGAAGAGGCTGATTCTGACTCCTCTCTGACCACCCTTTTTACAGCTAGAAGCAGAGCCTTTCCTCTTCCTCCTCCACTCCCCACCCAGCTCAGTGTGCTCCCTTCACCTCTCCTCAGATGCCATGTGCTTCCATGTGCTTCTGCCCCCAGACCATTCTGGTGACCCTCCTTTGGGCACTCCCCATTTTTTCTATGCCTCTCTCAACACGGTTTCAAGCAGCAATGCCCACTCCAATGCTCCAATTTGCCACCAATAAACAACTTGAACTTCTCTCTTCACCTCCTCTACCCAACCACGTTTCCAGCCATGTGTTGTAGAGAGGAGAGAGACTTTAGGGCCTTTGGTGACTCAGAAGACATTCAACTTTCAGAGCTGGGAAACTCCTGTGCCAGAGTTCAGAGGAGCCTGTCAGCAGGAAGGGTTTCCTGCTGGAGGGGGTGAGAGCATGAGGCCAAAAATGGAAGGAAGCTCGAGGTAGTTTGTAAGTAGAGGCCTAATCACCACACAGATACGACCACTAAATTACCACTTAGGTCTTCAGATTCAATTAAAATCCCTGGATTAAATTTAGAGAGTAAGCTTATTGGATTGGAAGGCCTGACAAAATACATGTAATATTGAAAGCAGAGTGCAATTTCAGGTCTGGCTAAAGAGGTGAAAACAATCTTGGCTATCAGGAGATTTACATATGAGCTTTCCAGCATCTTAATTATTGCATGTGAAGGAGTATCTTGTAGTTATTCAACATCTCTTCCTGTAGTCCATTTTTCTCACAGTCTCTCTTAAATAAAAGAATCAAATGAGAGTTGGAAACATTTCTTGTCAGCTGTTTGGTTCTTCAATGTAAATCAAAGACAGACTGATAACACACAGCAAGACAAGAGCCATTATGTCATGCTTCAGAAAGAGCTTGTGGTTCCTTTTCATCATTATTAATACTTCAATGAATGAAATGTCTCAGTTCTTTCTTGCACGTTCTTGAAGGGGAAAAGGACAAGATTAAAAACTCATGCACATCTTTGATCTGCTTGCTTTCATGTTTGCTTTCTCTTATCTATCATAAACAGATAAGTTCATAACTCACATGTAAATGAGAGTAATTTAGTTTTTAAAAGAACAGGAATTTCTTGGATTAAAGTCATACTTTCAAAGGATTCTCCCATTTGAATGCAAGGCATGCTGTCAATAACCAATGATTTTTCCTAAAAGATAAGAGGCATTACAGCAGTTTAAGGGTTTAAAGTGAAGCTTAAAGATTTACAGTCACAAATCTCATAATCTCATTAACAAGGCTGCAACATTCAGTACTGGACTGGAAGGAGTTAAGCATATCAGAGGCAGTGGTTTTGAGGAGATGGCAATGCTCATTGAAAAGGAAGGACAGTCGCATGGCAAGCACCACTTCTGTGTTCCTGAGAAAGTGAATCACCGTAAATGCTGTGGAAGAGAAGTTACAGTAAGTGCTTCTCCCTTAATGGCCTTCCTGAACTACCACCTTTGCAGGGAGGTTACCTTGTGCAGAATGAGATGCATGAGGTATCGGGCACATCTATCCACAGAGTTTGCAGGCTCCATCACGGGAAGCATCTTCCCAAATTGCTTCAAAGATTGACATCCCTATTCAGTGGCCCAAAACTCTCATTCCAAGCCACAGCCACCAGTCTTCCTTCTCAGATAAATGCTCCACATGCTGACAGTCACATACTAAAGATTAACCCAGGACACGCAAGATCCTCCTCAACTGCCGTGCAATCACTACCTGCTCTGGCTTCCGCTATCCTGCCAAACTTAAGGAGCCCAACCAGTTTCAAAATGACTTTGTAGAAAACTTCCTCTGAACAAGAAGTGAATGGAAAGAAGGGACATGGAAGAGATGTGGAAAACAAGTCTGGCACCGAAACATTTTCATTTTCCTCTTCATTTTCCCATCTCACAAACAATGTTTCTGGTGAAACGTGAAATCTGACACATTGACAGGGTTGGGTTGTTGTTTTGTTTTTAAGTCTGTGCCCTGGCTGTCACAGGGCTGTAACACCAGGTCATATTTTGCTGAATTATCTCTGGAACTTAACTTGTCATGTAATTCAAAACTGCTTCTAATTAGCTCTGCCATGTGATTTAAACAATTTCCACAGCTCTATGAACTCTCTCATCTTCAGGCGCCCTCCAGGAACAAGCTGTTGAGGAAACAGGTTTTCTTACACAAATTTATCCTCTTCATGTCAAAATGATTCATCATCAGGGGCAACGACCTACTTCCTGGACATCTTGTTAGGCGGGAAAGAAAAAGGTTCAACCACGTGAATACTACTACCTATCTTCTACTTCCATATGTAATGTACAGTTGTCTGTGCTAGAGGTACTCCTAAAAATTAAAGGTATTAAAATGAAAATTGATACCTCACCATGTTTGTAGCTGACACCCTGGCTGTAGGTGCACAAGCCCATAGTGAAGGCAATTTGTGCTCTACTGCATTAATTCCCAAGTTGGGATAAATAGGCTTTGGAATTCAGCAACAATCTTTGAAATCCTGATTCTCCCCCCAGGAAAATCAGGCACCTAATTGGAGTAAGCTGCATCTTCCTTCTGGCACGTAAACTTTGACTTCGCACACTTGATGAGGAAGAGTGGTGGCTAAAGATGTAGATGGACTATGTGTCCAGGTTTCATCCCACTGTGGAGTCCCAGGAAATGATTCCAGGAGATTTTTTCAGTCTTTCTAGCTGCCTCTCTCAATAACCGGACTCACTGCTTTCTTGATGGATAACCAAATCAGTTCATTTTGGATTTTCTGCTTGCTCAGAAGGTTATACCCAATGAAAGAAGGGAAGCAGGCCTGGAAAGGAGAGTCACCAGATAGAGAAGGACTAGACAAAAGGACACTACGATTTTAATCAAAAAATTGTGATTCCACCCTTGAGCTACAAGAAAACACGTCAAAGAAAAAGAAACTCGGAACTTGATGGAAAACAGAGAGGAACACTCATGGGAAGGGCAAGAGCAAGCTGAGCCCTTCTGAACTACCTACATCGTTGTATTCCGTAGCCAGGACTAAAAGACATAAAACTAAAAAGCCACAGGAACCCATTAACACAAATCCTGGTGTTTGGTTTGTATATCGCTACCATTTTTCATATGAAAAGAGGTGATCTAGAGATTAGATGTCAGACAAAACTGTATGAAGAAAAGTGCATGAAGACTTTCTAGGTTGCCCCTTATTATGGCCCAGTTTTTCCCCCCAAAATTAATAATACACAATTATTTAGGAAGCATGTTAATTTTTCTGAAGAACAGAACTAGTATAATAAGCAAGTTAGTAAAACTCCTCCATAGGACAGCTGCTTGTGTACATGTTGGTCTCGTTCAAATTTTGGAAAGAAAATACTGAAAAGGAAATATGTTTGAACATATAAACACGTCAGTTTCAAACTATAACATATCACCTGAATGAGCTGCTTATTTTGCTGAGTTTCATGTTTATGTACATCTATTTACACTGCCAAGCTGCAGTATAATTACTTGATTGAAAGCACACTTACTCACACACACAAATTAGGCACGCATGTGCTTTTGCAGACAAAGCGTCTAAAAATTATCACAGCCATTGCAGTCACAGCGAATCTGCTGCCAATGATGTTCAAATTCCAGCTGGGATAGTCTCATTCTTGCTATCCAAAATTTCAGACTGTATATTTAAAAGGAAAATATATTCTTTCTGTCTGTAAATACAGAGCAGCTGCTCTCTATCTCAGAGGATGCCTGAATTTCAATGGGGGAAGGCGAGGGATTCCTACATGTCAAGTATTTGTTACAGAGTCTGTAGCAATGCTTTTCTCTACAGGATGATTATTCATACTCCGAGTTTTACCTTTTCTGCGGAATAAGCAAGGCAACCCTCCTGGCCTGACAGTAATTTATTGAGGGTCCAGAAACCTCTCTGAATTACAGTGCCTTTTTTTTTTTTTTTTCCTGCAGTAAAATGGTTCTCTCTTCAGACTTCATACATTGATAACATTTTGTACTGTACCATTAGAATGAAATGTAGAAGCCTCAGCTTCCCAGTTCTGCTGAGACAGTTGTATCTGGACAAGAAAACATTAAATTTATTATTATTGTTGCTATTATTATTCACTGCTGAAATATCATAAGGATGGACAGTGCTTTGTAAAACCACTGCTGCTGACTTCTCTTCAGCTCTATAGGCTTTTCATCTCTTTCAAGGGGTTTGGACAAGATGCCAAAACCCATAGCAATGGTTTAATAACATTGGTGGCTACCACTACAGTCCTGTTCAGTGGTCATGGTCAAATGAAGAGGGATATGTTTGTCTTTCTAGCCCAAGACCCTTCTAAGGAAGCATTAAAGTGCGAATACTTTTTTTTCCTTTCTTTACTTATCATGAGCCATTGCTTCACACACACACACACACACACACGTACCTCATGGTGTTTTAGTCAGCATTTTGATCTCAAGGGTCCTTAGTTATATACGTTGTTATGGTACATATAGCCAAATGTCATAGCAATCTTTTCACAAATAAACATCACCTTTCTGTCTGTTTTTTTGTGTTTTGCATGAAGAAAAAAACCCCATAATACACTTATGCTATTAATATCTTTTTTTTCTTCCTTGAATCCCATCTAAAGTGATAGAAGTCTTGGCTTTCCCCAGCCACAGTCATTTTTATATACCTATTCTTTTCAATTCCTTGGGTTTTCTTTCAGTTTTCTGTTACTACTACACATGGACAATTTCTTTAACTGTTACTTCCACACCAAATCCCGTGGTGATTTTTTTGGAAACATAAACAGTTACTCCAGCCCTCCTCACCTGATTTCTATCTCTGGCGTTTGCGTAGCGGAATCTCTGGATGTAGTAGAAGACCAGCCATGCCAAGGAGATGATCATCAGCACAATGAAGGAGATGGAGACGAACACCACTGAGGTCCGGCTGACGTACTTCTGCAGGTTCCGTGTCCCAATGGTTATGTACATCATCACAGTTATGTTCCTCTCCAGCAGGCTCACTATCTCTTTTCCTTTGGGTTCAGGAATCATTATTGCTACAACATCTTCTAAGCCTATCAGACAGAGAGAGAAAAGGAACCGTAGGTAAAACAAGCAGTCACCAAAACGCAACCGTAGAATCACAGAGTATCCTGAGTTGGAAGTGACTCACAAAGATCACTGAAGTCCAACTCCTGGCCCTGCACAGGACATCGCAAGAATTCCATCATGTGCCTGAGAACTTTGTCCAAATGCTTCTTGAACTCTGTCAGGCTTGGGGCTGTGACCACTTCCCTGGGGAGCCTATTCCAGTACCCAACCATCCTGTGGGTGAAAAACCTTTTCTAATATCCAACCTAAATCTCCCCTGACACGACTTCAGGGTGTTTCCTCGAGTCCTGTCACTGCTCAGGAGAGTGAAGAGATCAGTGTCTGCCCCTCTGCTTCCCCTCATGGGGATGTGGAATACCACACTGAGGTCTCTCCTCAGTCTCCTCCAGGCTGAGCAGACCAAGTGCCCTCAGCCACTCCTGGTATGGCTTCCCCTCCAGGCCCTTCACCACCCTCGTGGCCCTCCTTTGGACCCTCTCTAATGGTTCCGTGTCTTTTTTACACTGTGGCACCCAAACCTGCCCCAGCCCTGGAGGTGAGGCCGCCCCAGAGCAGAGCAGAGCAGAGGGGACAATCCCCTCCCCTGCCCGGCTGGCCATGCTGGGCCTGATGCCCCCAGGACAGGGCTGGCCCTCCTGGCTGCCAGGGCACTGCTGGCTCACATTCAGCTTTCCATGGACCAGGAGCCCCAGGGCCCTTTGCACAGCGCTGCTCTCCAGCCTCTCATTCCCCAGTCTGTCCGTACAGCCAGGGCTGCCCCATCCCAGGTGCAGAATCCGGCTCTTGCCCTTGCTGAACTTCCTGCAGTTGACGAATGCCCAGCTCTCTGGTTTGTCCAGCTTTGGCAAAACAGTAACAAGAAAGCTGTGCTTTCTTCTGCTCTTCCTTCCTGTTTACCAAGAGGGAAGTCAGATGGATCTGGTGAAGGTTTCAGCTGAAACCAGCTACACAGTGTGTTTCTACATACTAATCTTGGTGAGATACGTAAAATGTGTTCCATGGGTTGACATAAACACAGATTTCTAGCACCACTGAGGCTTAGCTGGATGATATTGCTGTAAACACTGCAGAAAGGGAAGCACACTGCATCCAAAACTCCGTATACATTTATCACAGTCTGTTTTGCAGGGTCATGAGTCTGTCAGAGAAGCCCCTCCAAACGCTGCATTCAGATCAGAAACACTTTCAATCACAGATTCCCACATGGTTTCACAACCAGAATGTGCCAAAGCATCACTGCTCTTGCACCAGGCTAGCAACCAAAGAGCAGCTCAACATGATCCCAGTGGCTCCCCAGAGGCCAAAACCCATACAGTCCCATTGGGACTCTTTGCTGGGACCTTGACTCTCCAACTGATAGAAGTTAAAAGTCAAGAGCACTGTTTAATTCCACAAAAAACCTTGCCTCTGCAGCCTAGTTCAGCCCCTGACACGGTGTGCAGCGTGGCCATGCAAGTCAGCAAGGCTGAGGCAGCAAAATCCCACTAATGGGATGAAGCAGGGACTTCCTACAGTCCTGCCAAGCCTTCTCTCATGACCCTGTGACCTGGGCCCTCGACTGATCTAACTATCCTTGCCTCCACACCAGTTTTCCTTTCTGTACAGCACTGTTTGATGTCACTTGTATCACACATTGCTGAAACGATTTCCTTTCGAATTTTATGTCCCTTGCGCACATGAAATATATGGTCTGAAATGATCTGGGATTTGCCAGGTTGTTAAATGCCTTTAATGGCCTCACAAATAAACTATCACTCCTTTACAGTTTAAGATTAGGGATATTCTGTTCTTTCACTTCATGAAACAAGCACATAGACTATTTCTACACCTAAACTATATTTTGCAACAGCAAATTGTTCTAAGGAGCTGAGGACAGACAGGGTGTATTGTAATGTAAAAATGTGCTAGGAACAACAGCTAATGAAATGATCGCAAACCGACATTAGGAAAGGTACAAACTGGAGGTGTCTGAACTCAAAGAGCTATGCTGGGGTGAGGCCTCAGAATTTCAGATGAAATCCCAGGCAATTGGCTGACATGCTGTTAATGCCGCGGCTATCTGCATTTCGACTGTGGCAGGAGGAGAAAGCGCTGACATTCACGGAGATGGGAAGGGATCACTCGGCCACAAATGGAGGTGTGGGAGGGTGACTTGCATTTTTAACAGCATCCCTCTTCCTCCAAGCTGATATCCAGTGCGAGCTTCAGCAGTGCAGCACAGTATCCTGGTCTTCAAAGTCCAGCTCACACATTTCTTCACTAAAAACCCCTGGGAGGTGTAAACCAGGTTTTCAAATGGATTTGGATGCTGAAGGCCATGAGCTGTTTGGCAGGACTTTGGATATACACAGGGGAGTGGTGTTCAGCAGAAAACACTAATTGTGGTGGAAAGTTTATAAAATCCTGGATCAACTGGAGGCACTGAAACAGCTGTGGCAGACTGCTGCTACTCACAGAAAACTGCTATGAAGCTGGGAACTGAACTCTGCTCTCTCAAGCCTCAGAGCAGGAGTGCAAACACCACCCCTCTTCCCCTCGTGAGGCTTTCCACCCTAACGCTTCCCTGATGATGAACAGGTCAATCAGTGAATAGAGGGGATCAACAGTTTGGCCAAGTCAGGAGTTCTAGATACCCATTATTGGAAACTTCACCTTCCTGCTGATACTCTTCTATAAAGCATTATTGCTTTTCAGCTATTTCCCTTAATTTTTTTTTTCTACCAAGAGTCCACCGTTAGCAGTCAAGATAAATCTAGCCTTGCAACACTTCTGATACCTATTTATTACAAAAGGCTAATGCAAACATTACCCTAATGGCCTAGGGAGAATTTGCCAAGTCTCAAAGTGGCTGAGAAGGGCACTGGTGCCATGCCAGTAATTTTCCTGCAGTCAAAAAGAAAGATTGTCTGGAGCAGGGCTAAGCTGTCCACATGGCTTCCTTTGTTCTTTTCCCTGTCTTTAAAAAAATAGAAACATTTAAAATTAATTCTATGGGAAAACCAAAGCACCAATCTCATGCATAGTCTAAAAGAATCCACAGTGAAAAATTCCACGGCCAAAAACACTGAATTTAATCAACTGCCCTCAAAAGCCACCACTCTGTCCAACTGACTTATCCAGTATTGAGCTTTAACATCATCATCAGTACAGCCTAGGACACTACATGGATTTCACCTGAAAGCCTATAAAAATGGAGACAGAAACAAAACCATTTCCAGCAGAAAATAAAACTAGTGTCTTAACTATACAATTATCTTGAATCTTGCATGTCTTTAAAATTTTTAACCATGTGTTCAATTATGCTTAATTCAATTATAGCTTATTATGTTTAATATAGCTTTAATTATTTCTGGACAGAGGACACTAAGCTAATTGCCATGGATATATAGCAAATAAAGTTGTTTTGTGATTGAAAGTATAAGACACTGTTATTCCAAGAAGAAAACAGCTGCTTTTCTTCATTCAAACCCTTAATATATTAAAATTTCAGGATACCTGGTTATTTTCTCAGAAAATATTACCACTTGTAATGAAGCACTGTTGGAAAAAATAACCAAAACAGTGACAAATAATAATCAGATTTTTAAAATGTTTTACTGGGTTTGTGATAATTTCTCCAAGACATTATAGAGAATGCTATTTATCCATCACGTTATTAAGCCTTGTTTTTAAACACAAATATGTTCATATTAGAAAGAAAAGAAAAAGAAAGTAATTTATTTATCTCTTCTCCCTTTTTAAACAAAATATTTGTATTATCTCAGTTTCACATAACTCCAACATATATAAAAAGTATGCAAATTAAAGAAGGCAAATAACATAATGAGACATCAGAGTTAGAGGTGCATTTCTATGCCCAAGTACACAATTTTTTTTAACAGATCTAAAAAAGAGAAAGGCTCTAGTAACATGTACTGATGCTTCCCCGGCAAGTGAAATGCTACCACTGCCTTTCACTAAACACACCCACAGTGGGAACTGCATTTTGTGACACTCTTGTTCCCTAACACATTTCTTTTCTTTTTCTGGCCAACATTAATGCAGAGTTGGACATGAATTTTTAAGGAGCTATCAGAATGAATCAGAGACTCATAAACCAAGGGTATTCAGGCTCCAGTGAATGGATTTTCTTTTTCTTTTTTGCTAAGGAAACATTCGGCATTTCAGCGTTCTCTCCTAATAAGCCTCTAACCAAACAAACGAGGTAGAAGTTACAGGCATTTGGGATGATTTAAGTAATTTTAACTTGCTGAAATGTATCTGCATTATCAAATATTTCTGGACGGAGAAAATGCATGCTTTGGAAAAAGATCCAGAAGACCCTCTCCAAACGCACCCTCTCCGCGCAGTACTTGCCTATAGAAATACATTTCAGCAGGTATGCTCTAGCAGAAAACCTGCAAACTTCAAGGGTAACCATCTATTCGCTAGTGACAGAGGAAATGAAACACTTCAGTGCAGGAACAGTGGCTTCTGTAGAAGAAATGAACAGATTTTACATGCAGAAGATGCACATAAATGCTACGCCTTGGCAGCAGGCTGTGCTTTGCAAACCTGTGATATCCCTTGGTTTTACGCTGGGAGCTTCAGAGGTGACACTGAACACAGTCCTCTCGTCCTCATTAGCAGTCAGGCCCAGCAGTGGCAGGGCTGCTCCTCTAATGCTTTGTCAGTTTTTGATCAAGGCTCTAAAACGTGGTCTTTCTGACATGCTTTAGAATAGGCAGTTTAATTCATCATGCTTGGCAACGGCTAGAAGTCAGTCAGAGAAGTTAATTGAACTATTTGAGTAGAATTTCAGTTTGGGAGGCATATATAGCATTCTCTCCAAGATACTCTAATAAGATATAAATGAAGATTTGTCTTATATTGTAGATCAAAATCAAGTAGTAAAGTGCTTGCTTTTACAGATTTTGCAAGTGAAAATCCAAACACTATTTTGAGTTCAGAAATTGCCCTGACAGTATTCAATCCGGTTCAGAGGCCAAAATAAGAAACCTTACAGGAAGGTGCAAGAGCCTAAGCTCCTCTTCCTTAGTTCTTGAAGAAATGATTTCCTTTTTGGGAATCCATTTCAGTAACCAGCAACTACTGTAAGGAAGCAAAACAGACACAAACCTAACTGATTCCACATCCCACCCAGGCTCAGCTCAGTCTGTGCCAGCCCCAGGCAGTGTCAGGGAATTCAGTGCTGGTGCTTCCTGGGAGCTCAGCAGTGCTCCCTCTGCATAAGGACTCCCTGTGCTGCCAAGCATAGAGTTCTCCTGCCACAGCTTGTGCTTCTGCCTACAGCCCTGTGAACGGATTTTATACTATGGCCGGGATGATGAGTAACATTTTAAAGCGACTTCCAAGCAAAGAATAGACATTTGTTTAAAAAAACCCATTTTTTTTTTCTCTCCAGAACAGCAACTCAGCTGAAGAGTTGTTGCTGAAGAGAATGAAGAGACTCCATGGTGATGGTGCTGTGGTGATTGTCTAAGCTATAGCCAAGAGTGGTGCGTTTGGCCATCAGAAGATACGACCTTCTGTTGCAGATCTTGCTCTCTTTAAAGAGTAATGCTTTAGATTTGTGTTTGGTTTCTTACCAATATAGTTACATGAGGAACAGTATATACGTTAATGAAAATGCTACGTAAATTGCCCTAATCTTACAGAATCATAGAAAAGTTCGGGTTGGAAGGGATCTTAAAGATCACCTAGTTCCAACCTCCCCTCCAGGGTAGGGATGCCATTCATCAGATCAGGTTGCTCAGGGCCCCATCCAAGCTGGTCCTGAACTACTATCTCAGCTGCAAAATGTGCCCTTGAACTGTGATCTTCCTAATTGCAATGAGGGTTCCAAGTCTCTAAGACCATCCACTGAAAGCTCAATCTCAGTTCTATTCTGTAGGGTGCAATTATAAATTGATCAGAATAACAGATGCTACCTGTTTTTCTCCTTAGAAAAAACCAACAACTTAGCCTTACATTACATTTTTGTAAACTCAGAAAGTACATTTGAAAATCAAAGCAATATTTTCAAAAACCTCATTTCTGAGCTTCACCCAACTTGGGGAAACAATTGTTTAAACAATATCCTAGATATTTACACAGGCAAACAGGGAAACGTTGCATTACTGGTAAGAAATCAAATGGGTAAAAGGACTGTTCCCTGCAGGAACCTTTACCTACTGGGCATTCAAGCCATTGGCCTCAAATTGACGTGTTAATAAATGATAATATGGGAAAAAAATTGGCAGGAGAAGAGCAATACACAGTAAGTGGCAGTAATACAGAGTCAACACATCATGTGTCACAGGTGAATGACTGCAGACCATCATCTCTAATCTCTTCTATAAACTGTCTTAATGCCAGAGGACTAGAAAGGACACCAATTTCAAAGGAGGTTTCATAGCAGATATGGGCAGCTACAGATCAGCTTGTTCAAAGCGATTGACTGAGATTCTTCACCTAAGACTCTTAAGCCAAAAAGGTGGTTCTGAATAAAACAGGAAGAGCCTCACAGAAGAACATAAGGGGTTAAACCACAGGATTTAGGTGTTCAAAACATCCAAGAGCAACTAGGAACAAAAAAACCCCCACAAACTGCTGAAGGCCGAGAGGGCCATTCTGGAGAGGCAGGATTCAATGTTTGCACCCCACGCTTATTCTCTCCCCCAAGCAGCTCCTGTTCACCACTGTGAGAGACACCAACTGAGACAGATGGACCTTAGGCCTCAAACCATAGCTTTGTTTACGCACCAACTGGGAACTGAATGTTTAAACTCCTGTGGAGGGACCCTGAGCTTGGCTTTTCAAAGACCCAGCGAGGGTCTCACCCAAGGCACAAGGGAGCGTTTCTGATGTGCAGGCAGGAAGGTGGGCTGGGGGCTCTGAGCACCACATGTGAACACGCACGAGGGGGAAAACGGGTGTGAGTGTGCAAACGGGTGAGTGTGCAGACGGGTGAGTGTGCAAGGACGCGGATGAGTGTGCAAGGACGCGGGTGAGTGTGCAAACGGGTGAGTGTGCAAGGACGCGGGTGAGTGTGCAAGGACGCGGGTGAGTGTGCAAACGGATGAGTGTGCAAGGACGCTGGTGAGTGTGCAAGGATGCGGGTGAGTGTGCAAACGGGAGAGTGTGCAAGGACGCGGGTGAGTGTGCAAACGGATGAGTGTGCAAGGACGTGGGTGAGTGTGCAAGGACGTGGGTGAGTGTGCAAGGACGCGGGTGAGTGTGCAAACGGATGAGTGTGCAAAGACGCGGGTGAGTGTGCAAGCGGGTGAGTGTGCAAGCGGATGAGTGTGCAAGGACGCGGGTGAGTGTGCAAGCGGATGAGTGTGCAAGGACGCGGGTGAGTGTGCAAACGGGTGAGTGTGCAAGGACGTGGGTGAGTGTGCAAGGACGCGGGTGAGTGTGCAAACGGATGAGTGTGCAAGGACGCGGGTGAGTGTGCAAGCGGATGAGTGTGCAAGGACGCGGGTGAGTGTGCAAGGACGTGGGTGAGTGTGCAAACAGATGAGTGTGCAAGGACACGGGTGAGTGTGCAAGCGGATGAGTGTGCAAGGACACGGGTGAGTGTGCAAGGACGCGGGTGAGTGTGCAAGGACGCGGGTGAGTGTGCAAACGGGTGAGTGTGCAAGGACGCAAGTGAGTGTGCAAGGATGCAGGTGAGTGTGCAAGCGGATGAGTGTGCAAGGACGCGGGTGAGTGTGCAAACGGGTGAGTGTGCAAGGACGCAAGTGAGTGTGCAAGGATGCAGGTGAGTGTGCAAGCGGATGAGTGTGCAAGGACGCGGGTGAGTGTGCAAGGACGCGGGTGAGTGTGCAAGCGGATGAGTGTGCAAGGACGCGGGTGAGTGTGCAAGGACGCGGGTGAGTGTGCAAACGGATGAGTGTGCAAGGACGCGGGTGAGTGTGCAAGGACGCAGGTGAGTGTGCAAGGACGCGGGTGAGTGTGCAAGGACGCAGGTGAGTGTGCAAACGGATGAGTGTGCAAGGACGCAGGTGAGTGTGCAAGGACGCGGGTGAGTGTGCAAACGGATGAGTGTGCAAGGACGCGGGTGAGTGTGCAAGGACGCGGGTGAGTGTGCAAGGACGCGGGTGAGTGTGCAAGGACGCGGGTGAGTGTGCAAGGACGCAGGTGAGTGTGCAAACGGATGAGTGTGCAAGGACGCAGGTGAGTGTGCAAGGACGCGGGTGAGTGTGCAAGGACGCGGGTGAGTGTGCAAGGACGCGGGTGAGTGTGCAAACGGATGAGTGTGCAAGGACGCGGGTGAGTGTGCAAGGACGCGGGCGAGTGTGCAAGGATGCGGGTGAGTGTGCAAGCGGATGAGTGTGCAAGGACGCGGGTGAGTGTGCAAACGGGTGAGTGTGCAAGGACGCAAGTGAGTGTGCAAGGATGCAGGTGAGTGTGCAAGCGGATGAGTGTGCAAGGACGCGGGTGAGTGTGCAAGGACGCGGGTGAGTGTGCAAGCGGGTGAGTGTGCAAGGACGCGGGTGAGTGTGCAAACGGATGAGTGTGCAAGGACGCGGGTGAGTGTGCAAGGACGCGGGTGAGTGTGCAAGCGGATGAGTGTGCAAGGACGCGGGTGAGTGTGCAAACGGGTGAGTGTGCAAGGACGCGGGTGAGTGTGCAAACGGGTGAGTGTGCAAGGACGCATGTGAGTGTGCAAACGGATGAGTGTGCAAGGACGCGGGTGAGTGTGCAAGGACGCGGGTGAGTGTGCAAGCGGGTGAGTGTGCAAGCGGGTGAGTGTGCAAAGACGCGGGTGAGTGTGCAAGCGGGTGAGTGTGCAAGGACGCGGGTGAGTGTGCAAAGACGCGGGTGAGTGTGCAAAGACGCGGGTGAGTGTGCAAAGACGCGGGTGAGTGTGCAAAGACGCGGGTGAGTGTTGGCTAGAGGAGCAGAGATGGCAGCAGAAGAGCAAGGCCGGAATGCTGCTGTTCTCTGCTCCCACTGCTCACACTGAGACTCACCAGGCAGGCAGAGCGAAGGCCCATCCAGGGTGTCCAGCCCGAGAAGAAAATACGCAGCGGAGGGCCCGAAGCAAAGACAGCGTAGCAGCACACAGCCCTGCTTTTGCTGATATCAAGCTACTGAACCTATCAGAACACAAGATTTCACCATATAATTTTTTTTCATTTTTTTACTTTAGAGACCTTGCTTTGTGACAATCCAGGTGCTTTCATGTCCTCCCACCCACATTTCCGATTTGTTTTCCTTGTCTGTTATAGAACAGAGAGATTTCCTTCAACTTACCCTCTCACTAATTTCCCACTTCTCCTTGGCACTGCTGGCGCTCACCTTGGTCCTTCACCCATCTTGCAAAACACTTAACTACAAATCAGGTTTCCTTTAAAAGGCAAATGCAGCAACCATGAAGAGAGCAGTGACACCTTTTCCCTACAGCACTTTTCCCATTTACAAAAGAAGGAAATTAGGAAATTCTTTTACGCAAACGGTTTTTTTTTTTCCCTTAGACAATCTTATTGCTATGAAACACTTGTCATTGCAGAAGCACAAGTACCTACTACAATATTTAAGTAACACATAGAGAAAAAAAGATGTAGTGATGTAAATGACTGACTACAGTATTTAAGTAAGGGATAGAAAAGTTTGCTATTCTGTCCTGAATTGGACAACAACGACCTCCAGCCGAGCTATTCTTGGTTCATTTCTTTAGATGCTAAATCCAGGAGAGGCAAGATGCTTCTGACTGTGATCTTTCCTGTGAAAAGCAGCTACAGACACTTTATTGCTGTTTAGGGACAAAGAAATTTCTGCTCATGCTTTTGTAATCAATGCTGATCTTGCCAAGGCTGTAAGAGCTCAGAATATATTGACTTTCTCTAAATTTTATGCAGCAACTGCAGTAAAGGAAAAAAGAAGTAAACAGCCACAAAGCTCACAGAATCAAATTCAGCACGATAGCTGCATTTTTCCCGGGTTTTTCCTACAATGTCAGCTCATCAGTCTGCTGAACTGACCAATGCTAATGAACCAATGCAGTGATACTTATTCCTACTTCATTACAGAAAACAGACTGTTCTTCAAGAGGTTTTCTTAGATCCCCACCCAACCTAAGGCACAAATTACAGAGACACCGTTATCTTAACCAGGATGCTACCTCATTATAATTGCTAAGCCTTTTTACGGAAGACCTCCCTAGGGTTTTCCCTCAGTTTCTAAGCCATGTATATACTGCTAATGGCGTATGCCTCTTGTTTTCTGTATTGGAATTTGCACTGGGATGCTTATGGGGTTTTTTATGTACCAGGGGGCCAGACAGACCCCATCATGCAGGCTTTACAGCTCAGCTATGCTCCAAACTCAGACCAAAATATGCTCCAGGGATAATTTATTAGTAAAATACAACCTTTTCAGAGTTCTGGCAAAACACACCCACTGTCTAAAGCAGAAGCTGCTTTGCTATTTTCAGTGGAATTGTGCCAAAAGAAAACACGCCTTAAATAGCAACTTATGTAGTCAGGGTAGAGTACAATGCAAACACGAACCAGTTAACGTGCCTGGTGCTCTTAGAAGGGTGTAAATATATACCCTCTACACAGAAAAAAATGCCATTTTAATGGAGATTAACCATCATTACTACACGCATTATTGCAAAGCTTTTAATCTAAACTTAAGACACAGAATTGGTGGGGTTGTTTTGTGTACTGACCAGTCCTGCCCACTTATTCATCAATGAGAGAAGTGTGAAAAAAATATTAGAGACATATGCTAAATAAACAACATTTGCCCCTGGGGAGTAGAGAATCATTAAATAGTTTCCAAGCCATTAAAACAGGAAAAAAGAAGGCACATATGCAAAAATATAACTTCAACAAAAAATCCAGAGAAGCTGAATGAGAATCCCCCGACCAAGAGATTCAGACAACTGCGGCTGAAGCCACACACAGCTCTGACGGCTCTGAGTGGGCTGGAGTGGCTTGTGGTTCAAAAAGCACAGACTGAAAGAGTAAAGAGCTGGAAAAGTGCATGGCACATCTGCTGTTGCTTTAGGCAACATTGCCGGGCATACCCCAGTTCAAGTGACCCTGAAATAGCTGGACAAGAAACAGACTCAGAACAACAATCCAGAAATTTCATAAAATTACTTCAGGGAATTTCCTCTTTCCTCACTCAGGGAAAACTTCCCCACAAGTGCAAAAACTGCTTTTATCAGTCTGTGATAAGAACATGTCTTGGTTTGGGAAGACAGGTATCTGCCAGGTAAAATTACAATCAGAGGCTCTTTGGCAAAGATTTGGGAAATAGGAATAGCAGTTCTTTACTAGTATGTAATACAAAGAAAACAAACACAAACCCCCCCCGCCCCCCCCCAACAACTACAGCATTAATGACAAAGGAAAACAGTACCAAGAACCTTGAGGGCTTTGTTTCACAAAACCCAGGGCAGTTTGGTTTCGGTGTCCCTGCAGGATCCTCAGAGCACCAAGCTGAAACAGTGGAAAAGTCCCGGGCTGGTAGCTGGGATGGCAGGGTGTCCCGGCAGGCAGGGGGTGCAGGGGCACGCTGTAGCAAGAGGAGCAGCGCCGAAGAAGCTGAAGGAGAGGCAGAGCCTGGACCAGCTCCCGCAGGTGGCAGGGAAAACTCAGGATTCAGGCCGACCCGGTGATAGTAGATTTCCCAGGACTGGATCCCTTTGGCCACAGTGAAACTCCTCCAGCCAGCAACAGCCGTTCTCCGCTCCGCGTGCTTTTCGGCAGCTGAGCGGCAGACACGCGTCTCCCCGAACGCCGGAAAAAGAAAAGCCCGCAGCTGCCTCAAGCTCTGTCTTTTACCTGCGTTATCTCCCCCTTCCACCTTTGTCCACCTCTTTGTTTCGGTTAAGTACTCTCAAGTATCCAACACTTGGTCTCCTTGGTAACTTGTGGGGAAAAAATTCTTTAGAGAAAGAAGGAACAAACCTAACCCCCAACAGAACAATAAACTAAAATGTAGCAAAAAGAGAGAAAAGAGGGAAAATAAATGGTCAAAAAGTAAAACAAAAGGATAAATAAGTCACATCTCATGTAGAAGGTGAGGAACACATCAGCAGAGTAAAATAAGACAAAGCTGAGGCAGTGCATCACTTCCAAACCCTCCAACATCGCTGAACACCCCTCAGTGCCATTAGATTTGTATGAGAGTTTCCTAGACCTCCACAATATGTGCCATTAGCTCTCTCTTTTCCAAGTTGAGTGATCCTTGCCTTACTCAGCCATTCCACACACTCCTGCAGCTCCAGCAACAGGGACTCTATCTTTTTACTAGTATTTATTTATGGCATTTTACCTCGGATATAAACACGAATAACAAAGTCTCTCTTGAGTTTTGTTGGAGAAACCTTGTTTGTTCAAGAACCTTGTTAGGGAAACCTTCCATTTTGAGGATGGGGCAGGGCTGCCCAAACTTTGGACTTCATTTCCAGGCATTAGGGTTAAAAGCTGATTAAAACTGGGGACCCGTTCCATATACTGAAATAAAAAAGTAAAATCAGCGTAAATCAGACAAGGACCAGGGCAAAAGTACACTGTGCAGGTAGTAAAATTCAGCTCCTTTGTCAAGAAATCAAGTTTCATTTAATTAGTCTCTCACACTGTCAGTTTCCAGCGGTCCCTACAATCCCTTAGAGTAAGCAATACTTCAAATGTCTAATAAAAAAAGAAAGAAAATCAGGCAGAAGACAATATATTAGGTCTTTCCTACATGATGAACACCTGACATAGTTAATTACCTACATCAATGCCAACAAATTAGAATAATTCTTAAGAACTATGAGAGTTTTTAGAGTAAAATACAACTCCCAGTACATTACAGGCCTCTCTGTACATCATGGGAAAAGGTCTGGGGAGCAATAAACTCCTTTTGAACTACACTGTCAGGGTTATCTACACACAAAATTTAGCAACTGCCTGGTTTATGTGATAAAAACAACAGAATAACACCAATAGAGACAAAAATAAGAACGACTGGGACAAAGTTGAGAACCAGCCACCTAAAAACATTGGTTTGTGGTGGTGAAGGGTTTTCTTCATTAGATTGTTGGTTTGGGGTTTCTTTTACCCAAATGAACTATTGTGGTTTTAGAGAATATTCCTCTGACTACTAATTCAACCATCAGCCCCGTAGTAAGTGTAATTAGATTTAACTTTGTCTGCTGCCCTTCAGTCTAGCTAAATAACCAGGCTGAGCCCTGACTCCCTTAGAAAAAGCATGGTGGAAAGCAGCTACAATTCTCTCTTCACCATCACAGCCCCTGAGCTCTCTCGGCCAGTCTTTAGCAGCACCAGCAAGCAGAACTAACCTGGCTGGAACCATGGATTGTGCTGAGGCAGCACAGGCTGCCCAGGAAAGCTGTGGATGACTCATCCCTGGGAGTTTTCACAGCCAATCCCACCAAAAGGCTGGATGCTATTCTCTGCTGCTGCACCACCATCATCATCTATGGACTTGTTGGGGGTTAGGTTTGTTCCTTCTTTCTCTAAAGAATTTTTTCCCCACAAGTTACCAAGGAGACCAGGTGTTGGATACTTGAGAGTACTTAACCGAAACAAAGAGGTGGACAAAGGTGGAAGGGGGAGATAACGCAGGTAAAAGACAGAGCTTGAGGCAGCTGCGTGATTTCTTTTTCCGGCGTTCGGGGAGGGAGAGAACGGCTGTTCCTGGCTGGAAGAGTTTCACTGTGGCCAAAGGGATCCAGTCCTGGGCAGCCTGAATCCTGAGTTTTCCCTGCCACCCGCGGGGAGCTGGTCCAGGCCCTGCCTCGCCTTCGGCTTCTTCGGCGCGGCTCCTCTTGCTGCAGCGTGACCCTGCACCCCCTGCCTGCCGGGACACCCTGCCATCCCAGCTACCAGCCCGGGACTTTTGCACTGTTCCAGCTTGGTGCTCTGAGCATCCTGCAGGGACACCGAAACCAAACTGCCCTGGGTTTTGTGAAACAAAGCCCTCAAGGTTCTTGGTACTGCTGTCGTTTGTCATTAATGCTGTGGTTGTTTGGTGGGGGGGGAGTTTTTTTGTGTTTGTTTGCTTTGTATTACATACTAGTAGAGAACTGCTATTCCTATTTCCCAAATCTTTGCCTAAGAGCCTCTGATTGTAATTTTACCTGGCAGATACCTGTCTTCCCAAACCAAGACAGGAGCGGATGTCATGGTGGGTAAATATTATCAGCTGAGAGTCAGACAAAGCGTCCAAGTCACAGAGAAAAAGCCAGGAGAACACAACTCTGGTTTTCCCAACTCATCCATGTCTACAAGTCCTACTATCTGCCTCCACTAAAGCGCAGGAGAGAACAATCCAGCTCTCTGAGGACTCAACAGAGTTGAGGAATATAAGGAATATTTTCTGATACTTTAGTTCTTACATTTGCTTTCTGTAACTCCAACACATACCTATCAATGTTCCTGAGGAAAACCCAGCCCAGCCGTTTCCCGCAACAGATTCTATTTCTTACAGAAAGAGCTCAATAAAGCAGAATGAGCGGCAGAGGAGGGATGCCAGGGATCATCTGTGGCCCTGCACATTTCTTAATGCGCTCCTACAAGCAAGGTGGTATTTCTAGGAAATAGGAAGTCAAAATGGGCAAACAAATCAGGATATAAAAAGAAGAGACCAAAAACCCCCAAACCAAACAACAACAACAACAACAAAAAACCCAAACCAAAACAAAACCAAACCAAAACAAAAACAACAAAAAAACCTCCAACAAAATAATAACAGAGACTGAAAACCGAAAAGTCTAGCAGAATAGCCAACCAAAATAATATCTTCCATATCAGGGTAGAGTTCAGAGGTAACCTAGTGGCAAAGAAAAGTATAATCCTGGGATTTATAAACAGGAAACAACGAGCAGAAGCAAAGAAGAACTGAGAGAAACAGAATAATGGAAATGTTCGTGGCTGTGGAGGTGGTCTTTTGGAGAGACCTGAAGGATTTGGGGAGCTTTACTGAAAACAGAACCAGGAGATGACTTGATTATATGTATACACATATAATGTGTATATAGATATATATCTATATCTACATATATGTATATGCACATTTGATTTGAATAAGAGGGTCTTTGTCTACATTGGAAAGTGCAGAGCTAAAGTATTACAAGAGTCTTTTCAAATCAGAACTAAATCACAAATAAATTGTGGAGTTTAACTGTGAGAGTGATCAGACAGGGAAAGATTATTTTTTTGGGAGGAGCATGCTGACTGAAACTTGGATTATCCTTAGTAAACACATCAGATTAGAAAAATGCAAAAATCCCTCTGATTTTTCAGATGTGCACCCCAGCTCCTCAGAAGCTTTGAAACAGAGATGGTAAACTTCCCTGGTCTTATGTCAAGCACATACAGCTGAGAAGAAAATTTTACAAAATACTAACTTTCCTGTGTTTCTTTCCACAGGGACTGAAGTCCAAACAAGGGTTCAGCAAGGATGCATACGTGCATGAGAGTGTGTGTATGTTTGCGTGTGTGTTTATTTAAGTCTTGGCAACTGTAACTCCCACTTGCATTTTGGGCTTAAAGAAACAAGAGTGATGAAATGAGACTATTTAAAGGGAAGTTCAAGATCACCAGAGGCTGCTGTTCACACACAACTCTCACTAATGATGAACTCCCTAATGTTTATTATTGAGCTGGTCATCCTTGGCTCCAGCAGAGGCTCCACAAGTTGCACATTACCAAACACACATGATCTTTCATAAGGTGATGTTCCCACTTGAGCTCAAGAGCAGAAAGCTTAATTCAAAACAAGAAACAGAACAAACAAAAACATACTGGGGAAAAAAAGAAAAGAAAAACTCCGCAAATGAAACACAGGAGAAGTGTTTTTTTTCAGACTTCAACGAGACGACTGAACCATGTGAACCCAGGAATAGCTGGCAGTGCTCACCAAACCTCAAGCTCTGCAAGATACACCCACTCTAAGTTAAAACTACACATCGAGCCTGAAAATGTTTAGAATATGCAGGCCTTCTTAGAGATGAAAAAAAAAGAAAAGAAAAACAATCTTCAACACCATGTGAAAGTCTAAATGTCTTGGAGAAAAAAATATTTATATTTCTATAGAGCCACACTGTTTATCTTTCCTGATTTCACAAGGAGAAAGTCACTGAAATGCTTTCTAATGTAATACAGAGGAACAACTGCTCTGGAACCTTACAGTTATGCAATCCAAGAGGAGCTTGGATATACAGCTTCTCTTAAAAATCTTAAAATCTTTTTAATGCACACCTTGCTATGACAGTAATATAAACACCTCAAAAGTGCATTTATATTATATGAAAGGCAAGTGCCATATAAAGCTTATTTTCCCACCTTAATCAGGAAGGAAAAGTCTGTGCTTCCAGCCAGAAGTCACACACCTTTTCCCCTCAAAGCTGGTTTTCCCCACAATGAAATGGAAGTGAAATCCCCTCGCTGGCTAAAACAATGCAGAACTGGACATTTTGGATGCAAAGTCAGCTGTGGAAGGGTTACTGAAGGGAAGGGAAAACATCTACCACTACTGAAAAAGCTGTCTGTTTTTATTCATATGCTGCTCTTTTGACAATGGGTTTTAATAGACTGGCTCACAGGCCTTATTTTCCCAGCATAGGATATGAGCAATTCTTACTGATTATGTATGGAAGTTACAGACATCCTAGAAAAAGGAAACAGGGCCCCAAATATCCTGGCAGGTATAAGGGCTAAATGTTTTCTTAAAATCCTGCGGTACATTCCAGCATTGTACAGGTTGTTATTTTCAGCAAAATAGAAGTGCAGACTTCGTGAAACACCACTTTACACAGCATCTGAATGAATCACTGCCAGATATATGCTTCAGCTAAAACAATTCCACAATTTCATTTCAGAGATGCTGTTTCCAAATAATTCATTAAAACCAGTTATAATTATTGAAGAACATTCCTCTGCAAATCAAAAAATCCCTCTTCATCTGCTCAGCAAACCCTTTTCCCACCGTCAAAAGCACCCGGGCATGATGAGAAGAAAAGGGTTGTAGCTCTGATGCGCCTTTCAGACGTAAGGTCTGCACTTCTTTAAAGATGCCATTATTTTTACATCACTATTATCAAATTCCATAGAGCTGTATGGTTCATACTTGAGTGATACAGGGAAATAAATCTTCTTTATTCTTCCATTTACCACCTCTTAGCCTTTCAAGTATTTGCATGGGAAATGACTTAAGAAAAGACACAATTCAAATCAAGTTGAGATATCTCTGACCACATTAGGAAATTCAGGATATCCACAATACTCCGTATTTCTGTTGATACACACTACATTGACCAAGAAAATCTTGTGTTTCTTAAAAAGCACTCTTTGGAACAACAGGGCAGGTAAGACTGATCTCCTTCAGTGAAAATATCAGCTAAAAATTTTATTTCAGGCATTTTTCTTTGCAAATACTTCCAGTCCATTTCTCCTGGAATCACCTTTATTCCCAGGCTCTCAAGACATTAACTAAGCAAAGGCTGGAAATGAAATCAAGAACCAAGACAGTGTTACCTGCCCCGTGGGAGGTTCTCTGCTCAAATGAGCAATTACTGCATCACTCCTATCTATTACCCAGGGATTGGCCTGGTTTCCTGGGAGCAGCCACGACCACAGAGTCCTCCTGCACAACTTGAAGAGGTACCAGATCCTCCAAGACCACAGCTGTTTCGCCTATACTTCAGCTGGAAATCTAAAGCAAAATTTGCAATAGTGTGCTGCAAAAAAACCTGACATTATCCCGAGAGTTAATGCAAAAGGCTCAAAAATACGGTTTTGTGGCTTTTTTGGCATCATTCTGCACCTGCAGAAGGCATGGAAGCTCAGTTCTGCCAAGAAGCTGGACTCAGCAGGTACAGTGGCTCAAGGCAAGGGCAGCAGCACCCCTGGAGTGTGTGGTCACTTTCCATCAAAGCTGTGCCTGTGTCAAGAGGCAAAGTGCATGGATTTCCCAAGAGCATACATTCCCAAAAGATGACAAATCTGAGAACATAAGGATTATTGGAGGTGAGGATTTTTCCTTTCTCTCAGGGAGCTTTCTTCCATTTGTTGCCTAAGAGATGGTAATGAGAATGCTTAAGAGCCTTTGCTCCTAAGAACAGCTATTGAACAGAGATGTTTCCAACACCCAGCTTCACTGGGAAGGTGACTCTGACCCCCGTCCCCCTCCTTGGAAGGAGCATCTCCTGACTGCTTGTGCAAACTGCCTGCAGTAGTCTCCCTGCTGCTGCCCAGCCCTGCTCTTTTCCGTCCCTGCTTTGGGGGACACTATTGCTGCGCTTTATCCTGACATCCCGGGTCCGCTCCACCCCTGCGGCTCCTGGCACAGCTTTGGAGTTTTCTCTACACTTTGTTCGCCACCCTGAGTGTGCCCACATCTGCTGTTCCCGCCTGCTGCTCCGAGGTTCCTGCTGGAGTCCATGACGTGACCCAGAGGGGCCCTGGGACCGGCTCCTTCCCGTGGGTTTCCAAAGGAAAGCCCCTTCTCCCCTCTCCAATCCCGCGGCTGAGCCGCCATGACCGTGCGGAGAGGCGGCCGAGCCCGGCCACAGCGCCCCCTGCAGGCGCGGGGGAACCATCGCACCCACCCTGCCCGGCCAGGAGCCAACAGCGCCCCTGCCGGCCGTGCCCGGAACTGCACCCGCGGGGAAGGGCCCGGCAGCGAGAGAAGGTGGCAGCGGGGTTCTGCTGCTGCTCCCTTGGCTCTGCTGCTGCTGGTTGTCTGTCTTGTTATACATGTATATATTCTAGTAAAGAACTGCTATTCCTTCTCCCATATCTTTGCCTGAAAGCCCTGTAATTTCCAAGTTATAATAGTTTGGAGGGAAGGGGGTCATATTTTCCATTGCAAGGAAGGTTCCCGCCTTCCTTGGCAGGCACCTGTCTTTCAAACCATGACAAGGATATGGATTTTGTTTTTAATGCAAAGTTACTGCATTATGTACACATAATGATAGTGCTGCTGTCTGTGTGCTTGGGTGTTTAAATCTCTTGTGTCATGACCTCTGGTCTTCCACACTAATTTTTCTGATTCTGGCTTTAAAGCAGTTAAACATCGGCTTCCTGATTCTTGTAAATGTTTTGGGGTTCTTATTATTAAGGGCAAAGCCTCTAAATGCCACTTGCATGCGTGAATGTCAAGTCTGAATAAATCTCTCACTTCCCTTTGTGTTTGTGGTCACCCAGTCCCAAAGCAATTCAGAAGCAAGAGTTCAGCAAGGACAGTGTTATTTATGACATGAAATGAAGGAACTTCAGAAATAAAAGAGGGAAATACCAAAGACTTTAAAGGAATTCAGTCAAAAAGCAACACACTTTATGTGACACTTCAATTATGCAACATTTCCCCGGAAGGTGAGCCTGGCAGTCCCAAAGATTAGCATATTAAAAGTCAACACGGGGGACTTCTATGCCAAAAATATTCTTTTTGGCACTTAAACCCGGATGGTCACTTCCAGAAGGCAAATGAGAAAGAACAAAAGAAAGGACCCAAAACTGAATGAAAATTTTCTCTTACCCACGAGTTTGGTGGTGATTTTTAAAATGCTCTTTCTACAAGGATGCACACAAAGTATACATCAAGAAAGAGCTCAGGTTTGTTAGTGCATTCCTTTAGATATTTTTTCCCTCCTGCAGAGAACAAGCCCTTTGGTCCACAAAGCACTGTCTGGTTACTAACAATGCAAGATTCAGTACCATGCATATGGCACAGCCATTTCAGACAGTATTTATCCCATCTACAAACAGAATGCACCAAGCTTATTTAAAAGGTGGGCCTTTTAAAGAATCCTGGAGCATCGTGGAAAACATTTAATTTGGTACACAAAGAGCAGAGTGAGTAAGAGCACTCAGGTTAACAAAAAGGAAACCCAAAACTTTGTGCCCCAGCAACAGTTGATTTTACTTTGAAGAATCGAGTGCCAGCCTAAATGACTTTTTAAGGTCCCTTCTATTTTGACACAATTCTCTCAGTTACTAGTTTGTAGCACTTACATGCTACATCATGGTGGTTCCTAAAAACGTTTAGTAGAAATCTACATGGAAAAAAAAAAGGCAGAAAAAGGAAGTTAAGAAAAGCCCCATTGAAACAATGCTTGAGACATTGCTGTGGATTAATTGTTTGTGAGCTTCACCTCAAAATACGGCAATCTAAATGTTATAAGAAAGAAGAAAAAAAACCACAGAAAAATTAAAACTATCACTTTGAACATGGGATGCCTAAGGCTCTTTCTACAGTCAAAAAAGATGAGATACTCATCCTCTGCAGATGCACTGCTCTTTACAACAATAAATTGACCTTACCTGTCTCATTCAGGCTAGCGCTCTCACTTTAGGATAACTTTGGTTTAAAAAAGCCGGGATGAATGCCTCCCAAAGCAATCCACCCACTGCCATTGGACAGAATCTGTAGGAGACCAAAGAACTCTGTTCCACACTCTGAAGGCTGCCCCAAACCACAAAGCTGTTCATCTCAGTTTAATCTCAGTTGAAAAGTGGTTGGAGAAAGCCACTTTAGGGAATAATGGCCACACAAACCAATACCTATTTGTTTACAAGAAGTGAGATAAAAATCAAGGAATACTTTTTTTTTAAAATATCCATAATCAGAGGTCATAGCAGAAGCACATATTGCTAAAAAGACAGGCTTTGCCAAGGATCCAAAAGGGAGGTCACTAGGCAATTAGTGCAGCAGGCTGCACTGACCGAGAGGTTTGAAATCTGTCACTCCATGACATTCTTATTCCCCATGTGTGTGGGACGAGCCATCCAGAAACACACACAAAAAAATAACATGCACAAATCAAAGGTTCTCTTCAGTCTGATTTCTTCAGACTTCATTTTAGTAGGAAATACTGTTTGCATCTTTCAAATCAGTTCTCCCATGTCAGCCAGATTAGACAGTACAAAACTGAGCACGCGAAGACAACCAAAGCTGACTTCCATCTAGCCTCAGAGAAACTGCAGTCATTCCAAGAAAGGGAGTCCTGCTGCTGCCTGGAACATGCAGCCTATGCAAGCTGGTGCTAGTCTGACCAAGAGTGCTACCCAAAATGCTAAAGGGCTGTAGGACCCTTCAAGGAAAGAGAGCAGTTCAGCTATCCCATTGAAGATAGATAGCAGTGGCTTTTGCTGGGATGGCAATTGCCATTTCAGATTTAGCTGTGAAAAAACAAAAGTAGCATCCAGGCTAAATGATGCAAAGTGACTTTCATGGATCAATGGCCACGTTCTTTTCAACTCTGAGAAAAAGATTTGTTCACCGAAGCTTTCATTACAATGTCAAGATTTTAGAAATCACCGTAGTGTCAAGTACTCATGAAAAGGGTTACCAGAGAAGGAACTGAAGCTCTCATATCACTGAGTTATCCACAACGCTAGTTGAAAATGAGGCAAATGCTGCCAGGTTGTATATTGGTAATGGCTTCAGTAGTTACCAACCCATAATACTGCTAGAGTGTAGCAAGCACAGATGTCCAGTTTCGAAATTCCCATATCATCACCCTGACTGGAAAAGTGAATCCCCAAAAGTTTCAAAGGTTTGATAAAATTTTCTTCCATTTTAAGAGAAGAAGCCAGCTATATTTTGCTAATCTGCTTAACCACAGTGGAATTATCAATTCCTCTCACTAAGAAACACTTCAGCGTTAAAACCCATGTTTTTTACTTGGTTGCAAATACCTGCATGCATTAAATAGACGTCTGGATTGCAGCAAATGCTACCCTTTTTGGCTTCCTTGTTTATTAAACCACTCAGCAGTTCACATACATTATGTGAACTCTTCCTGGGGGACTTAGATTTGAATTATACATGACACTTCACATTTCTAGTCAATAATACAATGTTCTTTGTCTTTCAGTAGTTGCTTCATTCATTAACTCGCTACAACCAAGTAGTTTACATTAAAAAGTATAATTTCTGCTCTTGCTATCCTATATTTCCACAAAATCCATTTTTACTCTTGCTATTCTATATTTTCATAGAAGCAGAGAATTATTAAGGTTGGAAAAAACCCTCCAAGATCAAATAGAATTGTTTCCTCATTTTTAGAAAGGAAGAGTCAGTAAAATTAAACTGTAGCTGTCAAAAGTCACCACATAAACAAACCAGTTACATAAGCAAATAGTACATACTTATGACAGGCACACAGTTAATCTTCAAAATGTTTTTGTTTGTCATACAATATTAATCAAATGCTCTGATGGCAAAACCTTGCTGGTTTTATTGGAGCTTTACAAGTCTACTTAGAAGGTACTGGAGAAACTGACCCAAAAGAGGCAGAAACCTGGAACTGTAAAGAAAGATTTTGTATCATGTCTTGGGCCAAGGCAGATTGACCCTGGGCTACAAAACTAAATTAAATTGGTGCCCGAACTACAAGGGGCCAAAGGGGTGCTTTGTTTTGGTGGCTTTTCAGAGCTCCTTGCTGAATAGGAGGGTTGGGACTGAACACCCTTTGGCACTGGACAAGGTGTCTCTTCACATCAAATCCCCAAGAATGGGATGTGGGCTCAGAAACAGACTAATGATAATCAAAGAAGAGTGAAAAGGTTACACTTACAGGACTAAGAAGTTTAGAGCCGTACATGGGGCAGACCCAAAAAATAACATGGGAAAAGAGCAAACAGACAAACACATGATTCGTGAACCTGGGCTACCCCAGACATGGTTGCTTGCCAACCTTTGGAAATGGAATGGAGAGGACCACCACCTACGATGACACTCTTGAGGTTTATCCACAACCCTTCTAGCTATTTGCCCAGAAGCCAAAAATCCACTTGTATTGATCCAGTAATCTTCCAGATTACACACAGCCCTGCCATGCCATTTATCCACTCTCTACGGACAGAAATATCCAGGTAGCAATAACATGGGTATATAATGAGACAGGACACTTCCCTGCAGTTGATAGTTCAAGTTTAGCAAGTCCAGCTAACCAAACACAACATTTCTGAAAGATAAACACAGACAATGACCCTGTGACTCCACGCTGAGGTTTCCTGTGACCATAAAATTATTTAGGTTGGAAAAGGCTTTTGAGTCCAACCACTTAACCAGCACTGCCAAGTCCAAGACTGAAACATGGTTGTAAGTGCCACATCTGCACATCTTCTAAATACCTCCAGGGAAAACACAGACTTTTAAAATCTCTTATTCCTACCCTCATTGCATGACAGCTAGGTGCACACCAGAGATACACACATCTGAGCTTACAGAAAAAGGTAAAAAATGCTTACAGAAAAATGTGTTTTCACATTAAGACAGAATTCAAAAATGAGTTTCCCTACATCGTTCAACCTGTTTGGAAGCAAGCTGTGGAGGGGGAGGCTTTGAACTGACGGCACAGCCTTGTCTCATTCTTTTCTTGTCCCCTATGGTATTATTAGTTCAGCCCTGTCTGTACTGGTTGAAATCTCATCTCTGTGATGTCAAAATATGTTCTCACATCATTTTCAGAGGGAAAAGCAAAATGCAGTCCTGAAAAGGCAACATTATCTGTAGGTTTAGTGCCTATTACCAGGCTTTCACTGTTTTTCAGCATCCCCATTGCACTCACCGCAACCTGTGAGAACTGCAAATTTTCTTGATGTCATTAAGCTTTCACCTCCTAGCAAATACTGTGTGCTAGCCAGCATAATTTGTTCTCCCCCGTGAAGAGGCTTTGTGAAGGCTGGAGTGGCAGAGTCTGGATCCACCCTACATGAGCACACTGCAGTAATCCATACAGATAAAGCACTCACTCGGGGTCTGCACCAGGGTGCCCTTGGGGTGCACTCTTTGGCTGCGGCACTAAAGTGGATAAGAGACAGCAAAGCCTCTGAGCAGCACGTACAAGACACAGATTCGTTCACTCTAATTAGCCTTATGTCCTCCCTGCCCTCCTGTATGGCAGGAAAAGTGAGGGAGAGAACACAACAGGCTTCACCACTCAGATCTGCAAACTACCAAGCACTATATAAACTGGAACTCAGCAGCCATAGCAAGATCTACTGGACTTAATCAAAACAAGAAAAAGACAGTGCAATAAACATATCCCAATCGCCATCTGTCCTTTAGGTGAAAAGGAAATAGTATTGCTACATCTGGATAGTTACCAGACATGTGCTGAGAAATAATATTTGTCTATAAAGGAAGAAGACTAACAGTAGCATAGCTCGATTTCAGCTCATTTCAGGACTATTCTGTGTGTGCTGAAAAGATGATGGAACTGTGAATTTAATCACGCAGGGTCTGGTCAGTATTAAAAAGTGATGAAAAATGCAATCACAGCCTTAGGAGCTGGTCAAGGGAGACTGATGTTGAAACTATGGCTCTATTTTGTTTCCATGAGGGAAGTTGAAGAGAAAAGCCAATGTGATGAATGTGTTGGCTGTTAATGCCAGGTTCCATAGGCAACAGCCTGAAATTTAATCCTATGAATCACTAAAAGGAAAATGTTTGGTTGAAACAGCTTGCTCTCGGAAGAGCTCCCCCCTCCCACCCCGAGTCTGTTCCTGAATGAGCTGCTGCCGTTCAGCACATCAACAAAACAGATTAACTGTTAGATAATCGGATTTCAGGGGGGAAGTTCCCCACTAGCCATGCCACACTCTGCTAAAAGCACAGGGCATAAAGAGTCACAAATATTAAGCAGCACAGTCTGGTCTTTCTCTTGTCTTTGCCTAGAGTTTGGAAGCATTTCTTTTCCAGTCAAAAAAGACAAAAGGATTTCATGTGGCAACAGCCTACTCTTGGCCTAAAATGCCCACATAGAACATGGAAGCTGCTCTCTGAGTTAAGGTATTATTCTAGAACTATAAGCAATGCATATTATGAAAACCTGCCTTTAAAATGATAAATAAACCTCATCTACAACACTTTACTTCTAAATGCATAAAATTGCATGTATGTTTCTTATGTTCCTAAGCAGAGAGTTAAACCCCAGTAGTATGTCTTCTTTTTCTTTTGCTTCCAGCAGCTTTCTATTAGTCAGGCCTATTCTCCTCTATCCTTGCAGTGATCCTTTTCAAATGGTTTTATTTCTTGCTGTCAAGTCAGTGTAAACGGCTGTTGCTGAATTAGAGAGATCTGCTTTTTTCCCTTCAAAGAAGTGATTTAAATCATAAAGCACCTACCAGGAAAGCAGCAGGCAGCAAGGCACAGCAGCTGCTGCTTTTTTGAGCAGCTGGACAGCAACAAGCTGACAACATCCCAGCAATATTGGGGATTTTTCAAAATTAGGACCTGTGTATCCTCTGCATAATTTTTTTTCACATTTACCCAGGTTCTAAAAATGTATTTTGTCCAGGCTCCAAAATCAAACCATTATTCTGTGCGACTCCAAGTATTGTGCAAGTATTATACACTACAGTAAGATAAGTAAAGTTCATTGCCCACTGCAAAGAGGAAAGGAGATGTGCACATAAGTACTATGAAGTACCTGGTTCTGGAAGTCACAGCCCAGTGTTAATACTTGCTGGAATTTTCCCAAACATCCAGGACAGCCTTGGACTAACCTGGTCCTGAGGGACTGTGCAGACAAGGGATTTTCACTCTGTAAGCCTGTTTAGTACCTGGAGGGCAAAGGCATGGCTTAGCACAGGTACCTCAGAAATCATTGCACCATGGCAGATTAGAGGAGCAAGATCTGCAATGGCTGGGCTGGGAAGGGGTATCTGAGGCCCATCTTCTGCAAATTTCTTTGCCAGACACAGACTGATTTGTAGAGCACCTCCTCCTTGAGCTCACTTCCCTGCAGAGGCATTAAATCCATCCAAAGTTAAAAAAGTAGCAATCCAGACACTACATTGCCAGTGCAAACTGCCAGCCTTTGTTTAGGCTGCAGTGTTACGTGCTGGAGGGCATGGAAGGCATCTCGGAAATTCTGAAATTCTGAAGAACTGACAAATCCCGACAAAAGAATTGACTGTGTTGCTTAACCAGAGCAATAAGTACAAGAATTTTTAAGTGCAGCCTAAGAGACCGATTCAGTGCATACGTGTAGGGCCACTGGATCACAGCTGGATAACAGCACTGGCATCCTGTTGTGCGCATGATGTGCCCAGATGTGTGAAATAAAACGGAGCTGCAGGAAGAGTGATCTTCAAGTTACAGGACAAACAAGCAGCCATCATGTCGGCCACGCAACACGTTTGTGGAGAGGGGAGAACAGGTGCACATTTGGCACTCATTAAGAGATACTGCCTGCAATGAGAATCCTTGAAATTTCCCAGAAATTTCCATTTTCAAAAGACGTTCAGTCATTTGGCCAGATGTTTCTTACAAGCCTTTCAAAGAAACTGCCCTATGTCTGTATCATAAATATTTGACTGTCTTAGCCACTTAACAATGGAAATTTATTTAGCCAACAGCTTATTAATAAAAAAGACAAACAAACATACAGCTTCCTCGGGGTGTTTTGGTTCTTTGCCACACACAAACCACAGGCAAAATACAATGAAACAGTACAGTTTCAGATTTTTTTTTTTAGTAGGAAATTCACAAAGTTTATATTGTCACGAAACCAACTCTGAAATCACAAAAATATTCTCGTGTTCTAGCTTAAGTTGGGTAAGTAATTTTCTGTGCAATGCCTTTAGTGATACAGTACCCTTGCCATGTCAGGGTACTAAATAACTCTTAAAAAATTAACCACCACCTTGCTCAGAGCAGCACGCATTTTTTCTAACAATGCCAATAACAATTTTGGCCAACTAAAAAAAAAGATTCAGGAAGTGGAAGCAGCTATTAAATGGAAAAAAATCTCTAAGAATGCTTCTCAGAATTCAAAAATCTGAGAGACTCACTTCCAGTGTCGAAAGAAAAACAAACCAGATCCTATTCTTCTTGGAATAAAAATGCCTTGATTTCAATGGAAACAGTCAAGTTCCACGTGTGAACTTTTCTTCCACTGCTGTTTAACTAGTGAAAGGCTGGCTGAGTTCTTCATAGGCTTATGGTTTAGTTCACGGCTTCAAAGAACCTGCATAGTTCCCGCACTTTTGCAGGACCTCCAACATGGGTTCTGAGCCAAATCCTTGAGTCTGAACATAATCAGCCTCTGAGGATTATTATGTCTTTATCTAAGCAGAAAGGGGAGATAATTACAAGAACAAATTTCCAGAGGTTCCCTTAAACTGATTTTAAAAGCTTGTCCAAAAGAGTCATTCTTATGATTAACTGTCTCCTGTGGTCAAGATGTTGTCACATAGTTTTAGACACATCTGTAGACCTCCAAAGTTTTAGCTGGGGCTGTAGTTCAGCCTCTTCTCACTCAAGAAGCATTTTTTATGCTAATTTCAGTCTAAGCTGGGAGAAATCCTGGGTGAACTGGTGCTATGGCACATATCACACCTCAGGCACAAGCCCTCAGACATTCTGCATTTGAGGATCCATTGCCATTGCCAAAAAGCTCAAGGTGCCAACGTGTGTGTGTGTGTATCACATTGTAGAACAGTTTTTCTTCAAAACATTAGCACACACCTTCTCAGATACCTCAAATCTGGTTAAACTACATATAAACTATCTCTAAAGTGATTAACCAGCCAAAGCGCACACACTGAAATCAAGACCACCATAGGTACAAAACCTGCCATCCTTCTCTCTTCTAAGCCAAAGAGATCTATGAGGGTGGCGAGGCACTGGAAGAGGTTGCCCAGAGCAGCTGTGGATGCCCCATCCCTGGAAGTGTTCAAGGCCAGGTTTGGTGGAGCTTTGAGCAACCTGGGATGGGGAAGGTGTCCTTTTGGAACACTGGCCACGGAGAATTTTAGACTTTCTGTGCTGACAGGCACTGACCCCCAAAGAAACACTGCATTTGACCCGAGACCATGGAATAGGCTTCCAAAACTGAGTGATAGCACTGGGAATATGAATAGAATAGTAGTTTGAATAGAAGTGTGCAATATCACATGGTGGAAAACTTAGAATTTAAGGGTTTAGTATACAGTAATCTATATAAAGCAACATGGAGAATTTATGGCACAGGCTAAGTCTTTCTTTTTCACCTTCTTCTTCCTGGGTTTGGGTGGTTTCTTGTAATTGGGTAGAAAAGTCCACATTGCGGACCATGAGTGGTTGGTTATTGGGTTAAAAGTAAAAACAATTTAGGTGTCCTTTCATAATTGGACACTTCGTGCTTAAAAGGCCTCGGAAGGAGATAGAGATGGAGCCATTTTTCACTTTGTTAGCTAGAACTCACAACTTGTGAGACTGTACTATAGATAAGAATTAATAAACATCCGAGTCTGAACACAAAAATCCATCTCCCGAGCATTTAATCCCAGCTCTAAAAGAAGAAGATAAAAAACCTCAGCGTGCCTTGCCCATGGCAGGGGAGTTGGAACTCAATGATCTTTGAAGGTCCCTTCCAAGCCAAACTAAACCATTCTATAGGTCTATGATTCTATATAAAAGGTAAAGTTTCCTAAAGGAGCATTGAGACTCCTTATACATGGTAACAGAAAAAGGGAGACTTAAAACCCAGTATCAAAGAAGCATGTCGCAATTAATGTGTATTCAGTGAAAGTGTTAAAGTTCTTCACTCTCAGGGCCTTGGTTTTACAGAACTGAAGATTGGTGGCCACCTATTCAGCTTCTCAACTTAATCCTTCAGTTTGCTTCTCCTGCCTGAACACTCTAGTAGGACAAATGAGGTAATTAGACTGCAAGCAGCTGGACTGACAAAGGATTGGGACCACACCTTGTACAAAAATGCTTTAGGTTTTTTTGTCTTTTGTGGATCCCCTTTGTAATGCACTTCAAGAAAGAAAATTCATGAAGCAGGACAAAGAAACCCCACAGGTTGTTGCTTCTGTGCCCACTACTGCCACACAGAAGTCTGACATCAATAAAGGAAGTTATGTTAAAGTCAGGAAATGCAAGGCTGCCAGTAGACCTGTTTCCCATAACTACATCAGTATTTGGTGATTTTTAAAAATTGAATATCCTGTACTAAACTAGACAGTCTAATTATTCTTTCTCATAACAAACAGCTTTCAAGAGCTTCCGATGTAGGATGAAAATACCAGATGGATCATCCATTTAAACCATAATGTTGCAGCTAAAGAAAGCATAAGGGTGTCATTCAGATTTTGTGCCTAATCTGACCCCTATTCTATGCTCCAGGAGGAACCCAACTAAATGAATAACTACTGAGCATGAGGCAGTAAAATATGATATTTTTTCCATGACTAACAAGAATGAATTTATCCTACCTTTGTGTTTCTCTGCTATGCTATGACCGAGTAATGGAAGATAGTTCAGTACGCATTCATTATCCTAGATTCACTAAACAACAGAAATCAGGTTTCCAATGTCCAGTTAAAAAGGAACAAAGAAAACTTTTAATTCTCATTTCTCTGCCCACTATTATTAGTAAGATGGACTTAAAAAGCCAGTTTTCCCTCTTGGGACAAAGCACAAACCAAACATTTCTGCACCATCTAGGATTTTTTTTTTCCTGTAGTCCATTTATAAACCAAGGCTTACTGCATCCATAAAGGAGTATGCAAGAAAGAAAAGCATCATTTTGTGGACACTATTACAGCAACAAAATGACAAGAAGCAACCTCTAATCTACCTACTGGTAGACATGTAACAAATTACCTTAGATCAGCTGAAATTATATTAGAATCACATTCTATAGTAATGTAAAATATAGGTGTATTTTAGAAAAACCAACATTTTTTTTTCTCCTAAGCAGGTTTCAAGTATTAGTATATTTACTTCTCTTTGATGTCTATTCTCATTCTGCATTTAGATATAGGTAATTCTGTTACAGCTCATCGCATAAAATTGTTTAGAAATTTTATCATCATCATTGTACTGTTTTGGCTTAGAACAGTATTCTTTCTTCTCTAACTAAAAAGTAGCTAAAATATAGGAGCAGAAACAACTACTGTGAGGATTCATGGACCTGATGACAGATCAGACAACTAAAAAATTACTCCCTGTAGGATGAGTCATCCATGTGAGTACAGAATGAAAAAAAAAAATCAACATTTCATTTCTATTAAAAATATTAATGAAACATTGGTGGAGGGTGTAAAACTAAACTTTCTGCAAAAATTTTCATTAAATGTTTTGCCATTTCTATACATCTTCCTATCAAAATTCAATGTATACAGCTTTTTCTTAATGTAAAAAAAGCCAGAATCAAAATTTTTTCTGTGTTCTAGATTAAAAGAACGTTTACCTCTTCTAAATCGTTCAGCCTTCAATATAAGATGCAGCAGAACACAGCCTTTTAACACCCAGTTAGATGGGGCTTTTCAGAGCGCAGGATACACAAACAAGGAATGGATCCAAAGAAAACCATTATGGGAACTGTACTATGATTCTAATGACCAAGATCACTGGTCACAATGGACACAGATTACGAACACTATTAAACATACAAAGTAATATTCTAATACTTCATCACATTACGCTGTGACAGAAGATCTCTCCTGAACCTTGAGTGAACTAATTGAAATACTCAGAAAAGATAGAGCCAGCAGAACTCATGAGATGAGAAAGAGAAGGCTTTTATTGAAAAGTTACACGGTGAAAGAATAACTTTCTGCACTGTCTAGAACCAATTCCTGTACCAATAATTTTACACCTACTGCAGTGCACTTTCTCACCAGGGAAAAAGAAAGCAGCCAGACATGGTCATTTACAGTGGAATTCAAAAGCAACAGGACTCCCTCTCAGATACTAGAAATTTTCTCCATGATCACCTTGAATAATAAATAGTTAAGGGCCATAAAATTGAGGAAGCCAAATGTATCATTTATGAGCTGAGAGTATTTCACACTTTTTGTGTACTAGAAATAAAATTCTCCATGCCTTTATTTAAATTTCTGAAGCACATTAAAGAAAAAAAAAAATAAGAAAGCAGGGTAGTTCAAGTGCTGACAACTGCCTAAACATCACATTTGAATCCTGCATCAAGACAAAAACTTTATGATTTCTTTTATTTTTATTTAGGACTTTTCTACCACAATAGCTCTATAGACTTGGAGAAGTCATGCTACTATCAGACATATTTTAAAACATAGAGGAGAAAAATCTTTAAATTACTTTAATTTTTTTTCTCCAGATTTCCTAATTCCCCTGTTTTAACAAGGTCTTAGAACCATTAGTATAATATGTGACGCAACCAAGCATGAAGTCTGTAAAAGACTTCCCTATCATCAAGCAAGGTCTTCTGAAATTGATGCTGTATGAGAAATGTTGGTATCAACAGGACCATAGAGACTTTAGGTATGCAGAGTTGTTGTCTTTCTCTCGGCTACTCCCTATCCATTACATCATTACCATTAGAGGTTTCTACAAGCAAGCACCACAAAGCAAGGAACAATGAGGGGGGGGGGGGGGGAAAGAAAAAGGAGAGAAGAGAATAAATGGAGGGGAAAGAAAACTTTAAGTCGGCAAAGGTGAAGAACCCAGCTTCTTCTCACAGAATTGCCTCTTTTGCATTCAAAACATGAGGCTTCAGCCAGAATGCTTGTTATGAGTAGCTGTGTTTTTGAAGTCAGAGGCTCCTGCACTTAAACACATCTGGCTCTTCCCAGGATCACATATTATATATTCCACAGTGCCTTTCACAAACTCAGATGTAGGTATCACTTCAGCACTTTTTACCTGAAAAGCACCACACTATGAAAAATCTCAGGGAATTCAGGTACTCTACTTTTTCGTGCTTTGTCTGCTGAGACCTTTGTGTGAATAATTCATTAATGGGCAAGTGAAAAAAAAAAAAAGGAAAAAGGTATAAGAGCTTTCTCCTATCATGTACAAAGTGTAAAAGAGTGAGTTTTCAGAACTAAACCAGCTCCTATTTCTAAGTGCATGCATATTCATAACAGCACAGAGGGAAAAGACAAGGAACAGTACAGTTGGTATCTTACATTTCTGTGGGGATTCTGTAACAAGCACAGTTCATCTTAAAACCGGAAATCATATTGTGGAAATGTAATGAAAAACTTAAATGTACTCAGAAATTAATGTGTTGAGCTCGATTAACATCTCATAAACATAACTGGAAAACTTGACTATGATTGGGGCTCTGATTTGGGCTGGAAAATTCATGGAAGCACTTAAAAAGGCGGTGGCTGTGCTTACACCCTAGTGACTTTGCTATGTGCCTGTCCCTCCCATCTGCAAATGTCACTACAAAGCAGACTGGAGAACACACAGCTCTCCAAGTCTTTCCTGAAATAAAACCCCACCTGTTTAGGATCCTGCTGCAGAAGCTGCACATCCTCACACCTTGCTGAAGCTGTGTGTAGCCACAAAGCACTCAACAACTATGGGATGTTCCCAGTGCAGGATGCTCCAGTAACCTCTTAAAAGAGTGCTGGGCTTGTCTAAAGACACTGATGAGACTGAGGGGAAACTATCACTCTTTTCTCCAGAAACAAGTCCTCAGATAAAAACGACCTGAATGTCAAGCAGAAGTACTAAGGAAATGTGAGGAGGAAGGAAAAAATATATAGTTCTGCATGAACCTCACCTTTTCTTGTTTCTGGACCTCATAGCTTTTTTGGGGAACAAAAAGGAAAAAAAGCCTTAACAAAAACAAAAAAAGTGGAAACTTCCAATGACTACACTTTCAAGTCTCACACAGGAAAGTGACAAAGAAGAAACCTACAGCACTTCATGGTCTCATTTTGAAAAACTGACAGGTTGGAGAAAACAGGTTAGGAAGAGGAACTTAACTGATGGAAATTTGAACAATAAGGGTTGGAGGCCTGCAATGAAATATGTGACAATGAACTACATCAGTGTAGGTTAAAAGAGTACTTTGAAATACAGTAAAACTCATAGCAGGAGACTGCAATATTCATGGTGGGTAAGGAAGGGAGAGGAACATTAAAAATACGGTTTTCAACTTTACTCCTTTTACTTTCTGATACACTGGCTGTCATTCTCCAGGCATAAGCAATGCTACATAAAAAGAGTCATTAAGAAAAACAATCCTACTCATACTTAATTAATATTGTATCTCTTATATTCTTTCTTTATTTAAAGAAATTTTAAATTCCTGCACAGGAATCAGAGCTCTTAATATATTAAGATACACGTATATATCTTAATATATATAAGAAGGATTAATTAGCATCACTACTTCTTCCATTTTGGGAGATTATTCAACATTCAAAAATTCAGAGGACAATTATAAGCTTTGGTCTCTGTAACACTGATAGTAGTGTTAGACTTGTCTGAAAAAGTGCCCTTATAGTAGCTTCCCTTAGCAGTGCTGACAGCGAAAAAAGGTTTCTGTAAAGTACTGAAATGGAAAGCTCAAAACAATAAGAAAATAGCATGTTTTAGAAAACCGAACAAAAACTCTAACACATTAACTAGGGAAAAAAAAATATAACCAAAACCAAAATGTATGCCACTGCCAGTGGAAATGGAGAGCTCAGCATTGAATTACCCACTCTCATACCTGCCTACCATTTGTCTTCATTGTTTGGTTTGGGTTTCTTTCTTTCCTACATTTAATTACAACGTGAACCAGGCATGTCTTTTTCCTGACAGGTAGAGCTCTTCCTCTCTGCTCAGAACAATGTTGGTAAAGATTAATGCGAAAAAACTTTTAGTACATAGGATGCGTCGATAAATTAAAGAACAACATGATAAAAAATTTGAGGAAATAGTTTCCTTTTTCAAAAGTTATTACTTGAAGCAAATCTAGCTTTTATATCACATATGCCACCTACTGCAGCAGCCCTCTTGTTAGAGGGTAGAAATGAGCCAAGACACAGACTTGTTCTTTATCACAGCATGAAAAGGGTCCTGGTACATTCCTCTTTACAGCTCAGCCATCCTGACTCCAACCATTCACTGACTCTGGCTGCAGCAAACTCCTGCTATAGATTTCCCTTGCAGCCTCTGACTGCAGGCTTTTCCCTAGCCAGACTATGACCGCAGGTTCCAACTGCAGACCCAGACTGACCTCACAGCAGTGATTCTCTCTCCTCAGGATCCTTCTTCTTCGTGGCCCCCTCATTCCCGCTTCCTCGAGGTTCCTCCTCCTTCATGATTCCCCCTCAGCAGCTAACCCACTCTCTTTTATCACACTTCTCTTTATTGGATACAGCTGTGACTCATCAGGGGCAAGGCTGTATTGATAATTAACACAGCTGTTACTTAGCAGGGACGAGGTCATCTGTATTCCCTTCTACAGGTACCGACACACAAATATTAGACACCATCTAATACACCTTTTTGTCAAGAAATAACAGCAGTCAACAATACCAAAGCTATCCTTGAAACCAAGATATAAAAGATAAAAAACTCAGTCATAGTACCTTTATATTCCCAGGCAGTATTCCCAATATTCTTTTTTTCCTGTGATCTCAGTAATTTTTGTGATATAGCTATTTATGAACCATGACTGGATGCATATTTAATGTGTTTAGCAATCCATTTTATTAATTGCAGCAGTCTTAATCCACTTTTCTTACAGCAAAATCTTGATTATCCTTCAGCCATGGTACTTTGCTAATACCAGCCTTTGTCACACCTGTTCCAAGTATGTAATTGTGTCCCATCTACTTTGCCATTGAGAGTTAGGAAAAGAAAGAAAACTACTCCAGGACCTTGTTCAAACATATACTGCACTGTCAGCTAAAATGTCTGATATTTTTGACTTGAAGACATTATTTTGTAGTTGATACTGCAACTAAAAACTATGAAAGAGGCAAAGGAGACGCTAAGGGATACGGCAGTGCTAAAAAGGAAATTCCTGTTTAGAAGAAACACAGCTTAAACAATATAATCAACTGTTTTCTTTCTTTACTAAGTTAAAAATAACAATTCAAATGTACTGACCACATGTTGCTGGCTAAGATCTGAGCTCTTGATATTCATTAAGAATAATAATGAGTACTTCACCGGGTAACTTGGAGCCAGCTCCAGGCTTAGACAGATCAGGCAGATGCCCGAGACAGCTTTAGGTCAGGGCAGGACAGAGCCCAGCCAGCTGCCGGTGCCGTGCCAGGACTCGGAGCACGTGGCTCCGCAGCCACTGTAGAGGCACAGTCCTGCAAACCATTCTCTCCAGGCTCCCCAGCTCTTGGTGTTCCCCTGCTCCCTCCTCGCCTCTTCCTTTGGAGGACCCGTGCCCGGACTGGGCTGCCACAGAGAGCAGGTTTGCCCAGCAGTGGTGGCTTGGCTCAGCTCCACCCTGGGCAACACTCCCAGCCAGCTCCTGGCCACCAGGCTGACTCACTCCCAAGTCAGTCTGTCTACAGCCAGATTTTTAAATGCATGAACTTTTTGTTTGAATTCATAAAACTTGCACTCCTCTGTGGCTTATTCAGATACTGCTTCCCGCTGCAGCACACATAATCCACATTTCTTCCCATTTGGATTTTAAGTCTGGCCTAGTTAGCAATATCATTGCTAATGACTCCCCAGTCATGGTTCTGCTGCATATATTCTCTTTACCCCTAGTTTTGGGCTTCCTACTTCCTTGAAAATATCTCCTTGTTCCAAGACCAATCTACTTCAAAACAACTGTGGACCATCAATTTGGTTCGTATTAGTCATCTACAGTGTTGACAAATAAGTGAATTTGCAGACTGTGAACCATTTGGAGAGGAATTTTGTCAAGTCAAACCTACAGCATATTGACATATTTTATACATTAAAAGATCTAAGCAAAGACAAATCCAGCCTGAACTACTTTTCTGCTACAGCAGGAGGAAGTCACTAATGTGATTTTCTGTCAAGAAGCACATGCCAGTGTATAAAAACCAGGCTCCTATATTTTAAGTTTCTTTAATTATCTGCCTGTCACAAAGAACCTACACTCCTTATATTCACATCTCCCTCACCATGTGCTCTGGCTGTTCTTCCCCTGCTGTCCAATGCTCCTGGCATTTTTTCCAGTAGTCCCCCCAGACACTTCATCCTGCCACCAAAATCAATGGCCTTAAGAGAGGTGTGCTGTGCCACTATCTGCTCCTTAGGGTATGTGAGGAAGCTGCCCGGGCCTGGCAGTTACAATGCAGGACCTCTGGAAGCCCAGGGCATGCTATAATGCCTACAAGGGTACTGGAAATCTCTGTTTAAGTGACTCAATCCCACTCCCAAAGCCAGGGTTGTTTTGCTCTGGACAGCAGACACACATGACACCCTGGTGGCATGCTTCCCATTTGAGGCTGTGTACATAAATCCCATGTTTTCTGGCAATATGTTGTCCTTTAAATGGTTTGTCATCTATTTTTTCAAGATCTGTGCCTTTTCAAAGCTGAGGAATTATACCTCCAGTAAAGGTTTAAATGCCAACTTTGATGCATAAAGAGCAAAGCCAAGCTGGGCAGAGCAGAAGAGCAGGTGCTTTTGGATCAGTGAACAGATGCTGCCCCATCTCATTGGGATCTCTTCTCTGGGTACATACTGCACAGTCATGTGTGACTCTGGGATACACATCTGGAACTTCTGGCCCATATCTTTAGTCTCCTTCATGCTTTTATCTAGATCATACCAATTGCAAAACACTTTCAATTATTCCAAACTTACCTATTAAAATGCAGTGTTTCCAGACTTGAAGCCTGCTCATTTTCACTCGAGAACATATTACCACACAAATATACAGGGACTGAAGAGGCAGAATGCTAGGAAACAGCATGTTGGAGTCTTGCTATTAATTACTACGTTTTTAAGGAGTACAGAAAAAACCTCATTAAAACGTGCCCATCTGCATTAAGCCCTGGGATTGTGGTGGAGACACACGGAATAGGGGTCAGAGACAGTCACTCATCAGCAGGCTCCTGCAGCACCAATGACTTCAGCAAAAGTGGCAACTCCAAGAAAAAACATACTGGTCTGTGGGATTCTTTTTAGGGGACAAGAAATGGAAAGATGGAAATAGAGGCAAAGGAGGAGACAGAAAGCCTGAGGATCTCTCATCTTTATGCCCCTCTGAAAGAAAACCACGGAGCTCTGAAACTTATTTCTCAACATGTGTGTGCTCGCATGAGGAGGGAGCAAAGTTACAAGGACAGCTCAAAGAAATGAGAATTCAGACAGAAATCTGAAATAAAGCAAGGGGAAAAAAAGGTCTGATAATATTCAGATTAAATATAAATAAATAAATAAAAATTTTCACCCAGAATCATCTCCTTGGTCCCAGATAATGCAATATTCAGCTTAGACTCAGTTATTTTTTGAAACACCAGCACTTTGGTATGAAACAACAGCAAGACAACCTGATTCTTCCAGTCACACACCCATCAGCCGCATCCCTTTTTCCTGACCTTCACAGAACTCATAAGCACATCAATCTGCCCACCAGATCAGTTTCTGCTTAAGTACAAGAATATGATTAATTAGCCAAGGAAGGGTAAAGGAGAACTCGGTCACAAAAACAATCAGGAAAATACATCTAAATAAACGTGACTGCTGTGGGAAAGGAGAGGTGAGTTGCTGTGTGCACTACATGATTCTAATTTTCTGTTTGTACCAACTCCTACCACTATCTTCCCCTAGATGGGAAGTAGCAAAAAGTGTGACCCAGAAACCAGTCAGACACAATGAATGTCAGCTAGAAGGGCTACGTTTCATTTCTTAAAGGCTGCAGGCACTTTCCTCACAGAGCTGTATATGTGAAGATTATTACACAAGGAACAGAGACCAAATTTTGGGACTGAGACCCACCTCATTAGTGGAGCTATATATCAAAGCACAGAAAAAGCAGTTTCATAGACGAGCACATCAATTATATAATTATCCTGCTGGCAGCAGTTCAGCCTCTTCTGCTTCCACTGCATTTATATTCAGTTTATGTAAAAACTTTCTGTACACATATGCATATTTCCCCATGCATTTCTTATTCATAATTGCTGTTTATTTTATGTTGTTAGCTTCTGCACTCACTTGTCTGTGACCTTTTTTTATTAAAAAAAAAAAGCAACAAGCAACAAATCCCACAAAAAGAAACACTTGCAGAGTGTTAAAAGGAGAAATATCTATTCAAGGAAGGGAGAACACTACCACATATGCAAAGCAGTGTCGTGACAAACTCATGAAATGATTAGGTATTCATATTTTGTCCTATAACTAACTCCCTTCGCATTTAGCTTTTGAAGAAGGGAAGCAAAGTAGAAAGGTGATCATTCTAAAGATCAATCCCAACATGGAATAAAAATGAAACAAACCCAGCCTTTGCAGCCAGATTTTTCTCATCAAATCCTTTTCTTCCACTAGCTTTCACACATCACTCCCAAACGCACGCATCTCAAAGACTCCAGGCAGAGGACACGAAGCCTCTCCCTGGTGCTCAGGTTTGGGGAACCAGTGAAGAATCGGCAGCTCTCTTCTCTGCCCCTTCATTCCTATGACACTGCATCTGAGAAGATCATTCTTTCAGCGGCTGTTTTCCAGGCAGTCTTTCCCCACAAGACTGTTTCCTGGCAGAGGCAGCAGTCGGTTCATCCAAGCGCCAGGAAAACCAACCAGCAGTTCAGCAAAAACGTGAGCACAGCTGGCAGGAAAACCAGGCTCATGGCATGCTGTTTGGAAGACAGTCCTCACAGTTATGCTACTGTCATATTTAGATTAATGATGCATTTTATTTTCTAAACAAGCTAAAATCCCTCCTTCTTCCCCTCTTGCTCATACACATTCAGATGCTGCCATCACAGAGATCTCTCTCATTGTGTACAATGCAGCTACAGGTTGCTACAAGCTGATCAAGTTATCTTTGACACTGAGGTAGGAATTGAATCTGAAACAGGCTCTCAGAGAAAGGAAGAGTATTGTTATACCTGACCAATCAATCTTTGCTTGTTCAGCAGGATCAGATAATCGCTCTTTAATTCCATCAGCTCAGATTAAACCCTCACCCAACGCAAATGCCTTTCCAAGGAATATGTAACATCTTTTTTGACCAAAATCATCTTCACGAGAATTTAGAATTTAGACTTGGTTAGAAATACTTTTTCTACTTTCAGAACAGAAGACCAAAAAAAAAAAAAAAAAAAAAAAAAAAAAAAGTTGTCAAAGGATGCCTAATGAAACATTCCAGCAACCCTACTTTTGAATTGCTGAATAGACAGTGAAATTCAAACATTTCCCAACAGCACAAACACAGAGACAAACCACAGCTGGTATCTATCGTCACAGTTGTGCATCACAATCTGCCTGAATGCATCAGGACCTCTGTGGAAGTCTGTGTGCCGTGACATGAAAACTGAGCTCCAGGGTGAGTGACATCACTTTACCAACATCATCTAAATTGGATTTTTGGACTGAAAATCTATGTAGTCACCAGAACTACAGCCTGAAATGTCTTGTTCTCTGTGCATCCTACTGAAGTACTTAGTTCCCATGAGCTACGCAGCACTCAGGACTTCACACTGATCCATATGCAGGACATTTCCCCATAAGAGAGATGATAACAGAGAGAGTTGGTTTTTTCTTACTTGAGTGTTAATAACTGAAAGTATATATCTGATTTTCCACCCAGCCATCACCACTGGCAACTGCACACTCCCCACTGGCGACTGGGGAGTGTGTGGACTACAACCCCAAGTGGGCAACACTGGCTATTCTGAGAGCACATCTTGATATTTGTTGCTCTGTGACCTTCCTGTTACAGGTTGCTGCTACACTGCCCAAAGTCCTCAGAGAAATTATCGAAATGCAAAATTAACCTGTTGAGCATCTTGAGGATCCAACACTACCATCAGACAAATTACCCAGCAGTTAAAACCTGCCAGCATGTCTTCCATGTTTACAGAGGAGCAGGCTAGATCATTTACTTTTATGCATCCAGTTTAATAATTTTTAAAGGGTGTTTAATGCCAAAAACTATTCCTGACCATCAATATATTGTACAACTCTTCTCCAAGTTCTTATCTTACGTCCTGTCCTGTTGATAATCTTTTCCATATTCATCCTAAATATATCTCACAAGGAAGCTTAGTCCTAATTTTATCCCTCTGGGGGCTTGCAATCACTCAGGCACGTTACATGGTACTCAAATCCTCAGTAAGCAACAGAAAGTACTCTGAAAATGGAACGAAGTTATTCCACTGGAAACTCTCCAAAAAGAGATCAGTAAGTATTGGGAAGCTCTTGGTATTCACTCCAGTGGGAAGGGAATGCAGGTCAATTCATTATGACTGCTATGATCTGACAAGTGTTCTTGGTACACAGGCCTCCATAAAAACCAGCCTTGCTGCATCTTAAGTAACAGCTCTCGCAGACAGAATAGGCACTGCACATTCCATGGACCTGCTGAAGCATATTTGGTCAATATTAAAGAGAAAGGGACAACCCAAGGACTCCAAGAATCCATGACTTGGTGATTATATTTCCAATAATGATATGCACCTAGTCAAGCTCATTTTCCAGCTTTTTATCCCGAGTCTGGTCTACTGTTAACTGCATTTACCTTTTTTTTTTTTTTTTTTAAATTTAAGTAAACATAACCATCTTTTATCTGCTATCATCAACTCCTGTTGGTATTTTTTTTAGACACTTCTGCAACAAGAGAGGAAGAAAGTGAGTTTTGCTCATCTATAGGTATCTACATTCACCTCTGAGTAGGTGTTGGAGGTTAGGATTTGTTTCTTTTTTTATTTTCTCTCTTTTAGGGAATTTTGCTCCCATTTATTGCCTAAGAGACTGGAACAAAGGATGCTTAAGAGAGACAAAGGATGTGGCCAAGATGGGGGGAAGTGGTGCGGTTGGCTGCAGTTCCTTAGCTGGGGGGCTTTCTCTTGGGAAGTGCAGAGACACCTCGGGATTTTGGCTGGGGGGTCAGGGGCTGGGCTCGGCCCTGTTCTCGGATCGGAGGGGAGAAGTCGTGGTTTTGGTGCCAGGCTGCTGCCGTTGCTGCTGCCGCAGGGGGAATTCGCTGCCACTGCCGAGTTCTGTCCTTCACCGTTCCTCGTTACCGTGGGTTGGCCCTTTGCTCCTCAGAGCGGCCACGGAACATTTCCAGCGCCGCTCTCACTGGGAAAGGCCCTCACCATCTGCCTGGGTGCCTCAGGAGAAACCTGGGACCCCAACCCCTGACCCCCTCTGGGGAGAGCAGCTCCTGGCTGCCTGTGGAAGCCTGGCAGCCGCTGCCCAGCCCTGCTCTTTTCCGTCCCTGCTTTGGAGGACACTATTGCTGCACTTTATCCTGACATCCCGGGTCCGCTCCACCCCTGCGGCTCCTGGCACAGCTTTGGAGTTTTCTCTACACTTTGTTCGCCACCCTGAGTGTGCCCACATCTGCTGTTCCCGCCTGCTGCTCCGAGGTTCCTGCTGGAGTCCCTGACATGACCCAGAGGGGCCCTGGGACCGGCTCCTTCCCGTGGGTTTCCAAAGGAAAGCCCCTTCTCCCCTCTCCAATCCTGCGGCTGAGCCGCCATGACCGTGCGGAGAGGCGGCCGAGCCCGGCCACAGCGCCCCCTGCAGGCGCGGGGGAACCATCGCACCCGCCCTGCCCGGCCGGGAGCCAACAGCGCCCCTGCCGGCCGTGCCCGGAACTGCACCCGCGGGGAAAGGGCCCGGCAGCGAGAGAAGGCGGCAGCGGGGTTCTGCTGCTGCTCCCTTTGCTCTGCTGCTGCTGGTTGTTTGCCATGCTATAGCATATTTCAGGGTCAAAAATAATTATGGCTGTTGGAACACTCAAAACTATGCCCTTAATTATACACTTATTTTGCCCAGAGATAAACACTTTTATTAAGAGTTTTGAATCTACAAGAAATGGACTTCTGAGAATCAGGACCATTCTCAAATGGATTTGTGATGTGCCTTTCAAAGGTCCTGAGTAGTCACTGTTTCTGCTAATAGAAGAGTTGCAGGTGCTTAGCATCCCTCAAAAAAGACTGAAGTTACATCCCTGAAGGCCATAGCCATTAACTATTTGCAACTTTTCATATTGAATTAGAGTTTGCAAAATAAAGTAAATCTCGCTAAAAGGAACATAACCTGGAGCAGTGATAAGCAACAAAACAACATGTTTAACCTAAACAAATGAAGATTTCCCCCTATACAAAAGGACGTGTGCCTAAAAGTTTGTTGCATTTATGTTTTTCTTTTAAACCAGCATTGAACAAATAGAGGAAACTACCAAACTTTTAGCTGACCTTGGCCACAGCAAAACCAAATTAATTCAGACACCTCATTACTTGATTCCAGTTCCACAGGACAGAGCAGTTCAGCAAGAGTGTTCTTGATGATTCAGTTTAGCACTGACCAAAAAGAACATTTATTATTAGCATAAGCAGGTCCCCAAAATGTGCCATTTCATCACTTGTAGTGATAATATGTGCTGCATGCATCTTACTTCCCCTTCTAAGGGATCACCAAAGAGCTGCAGCGTCCATAGGGAACAGTATGCCCTGTCCAACTATGCCCAATCCTACTAGGAGATTCAAGAATAAATTCTTGCTTCCATGGGTTTTGGTGAGGAACAGCATGTACAAGAACCTACGATGTAACTAGGAAACACACATTTATGTCATGAAGTATATGATACAGGTTTGGGAGGTTTTTTTTTCCTCTTGAAGCTGTGCTAACATAACTCAGTTATTTTAGCTGTTCCTAAAAGACATCATCAGTAATTTTCTGTGACACATTCTGCATTTGACTGGCTTTTTCTTTATTATTTTTTGTTCAAATTCTTAAAATATATTATTTCTTGAGTGCTCCAGTTGGGGGTGGGAGAAGATGGTAAATCTGAAGCAAGTTCTGCCCTCAACTTCACTTGTATTTTTCCCAGTAATTTTAGACTGGGTGCCAGTGACACAACACAGTCAAGCAAGGCACTGATTACATGGGACATGTCAAACACTCATTTTGTGAAAAACATATCCTGCTCTCAATTTGATTTCTCTATCAATAAAATACTATTTGTCATTAAGTAAACAAAATGAAAAAACAGCTTCTCTGCCCCAAGTCCTGTTTTAAATGCCTGAAAGGACCATTTCTCAGACACAGAAGTCAACATGCACTCCAAATTCTGACCGTACTAATCTGAAGCACTTAATTTTGTACCTCACTCCATCAGTGAGCATTTTCTCTACATTCTAGCAATCAACTAAAGTGAAGAGATAGACAGGATCTTTTTATGGCAAGGGAGTGAGTGCACTGGCATTCAGACAGTGAAGCTTAATCTGGAATTAAACTCAGTGAGCATGCCTTAAATGCCAGTTCCACTGCTCATTCACATTATTTTCTCTAAAGCTTTTTCCTCTGAAGCAAATATAATATGATTTTGAATCATCCACCAGCATGTCAGAGCTAGAGTTAAGTGTACTTGTTTTGCGTCAGTTTTTTTTTGCTGCTGTTAAGATGTGTTCTGATCATTCCAGAGCTAACTAGTGAAACCGTCCCAAAATAGCACTGTCAAGAGCTTACAAGGGCAGACGGTCATCTTGGCAATAAAAAGGACCTGTTGAAGAGCATTTTGTGTTCAAACAGAATTCTCAATTTGTGCTACACAAAGCACTTAGTTTGGTTTGGAGCCACAGGTGCTCAGCACCTGAAAAAAATTGTTCCTGTTAAACATATGGGGGAGGGAGATAGCGCGTCTTTCATTACCAGATTAAATGGCACACAGGAAAAGATCAACAGCGCTGTGAGACAGCTGAATTTCCTTTTAGTTCATGATCAAAATATATCCGACTGTTATTTTTATCACAGAGCCCAGATATGGATTATTTTTTCAGGTCTGGATTTGACAAAATGTCTGATAAATAATACTCTTACATACTTTAATCTATTAGAGCTATGTATTATTTTGTAGCTATTACATCTCATGTATTTTTCAAAAATATATTAGATCAAAAGATGGAGATCCATGGAATGAACTGTGTTGATTTAATCTATACATATTTTATTTTTTTTTTAATAGAAAATGCTCAGCAAACCATATACTTGCATGAACACAACAAAGCTGCAAGGGTATAGAAATGCATATGCCATAGTCGGCAGATGAGATTTCAAAACAAATTGCTTCTTTTGGCTATTGCAATAGAAATATATCCTAATGCTAATACTAAAATTTCCAGCTGCAGTGACAGCCTTTTTTTGTTTTACAGACAGCTTTAGTCTGCAAGGAATTTCAGAGAAGAGAGACAGATGAAGCTTTAACTAGTTCTTTTCAATAACTTGCACACCAAATTTTCTCAATCTGCAAGCAAAATTCAGTGATATCACATTTGGCAAACAAGCAAACAAATGAGGCGAGCTCTGTTCTAGCTGTTAAGTCTGGGTGCACCTTCAGTGTTCTCTCATCTTCACACAAGGCTGCAAAGGACAACTGTTCACTGCCACAATAATAGACACGGGCTCAAGCACACAGGCAGCCACAAGTGAACTTACTACTGAGAGACAATTAATATCTCTGTGTCAGCTTTTCAGATCCATGCAGAAAACCACGGCAGGCATGACTTAATTTGACTGTATACAGGGAAGATGTAATCAGTAGAAGATAATGCAGCATAGCAACTTCACACAATAGATATTTCCTCTGAAAAGCAAATGAAATACTTCCTCTGCCTACCTCTGACAGCAAACCGTGCACTTCAGGCACTGGTGTGTCTCTGGGACTGAGCCACAGTTTGTAAAACTCAGGACTATGATTAAACGGAGACAGAAACTTAGTATATTTAAATGCACAGCTTTCAAAATAAGAACTTTGTACCTTAAAATTGCATAGATTTGAGTGCAACAAATTAGCCCATCTGGCTAAAAAAGCAAAGTTTTTGCACAAGTAATACAGGAAGTTGCATGAGGTCATAAATATAAAAATATAAAGGAACTCAATTGTGATTCCAAACTATTACAACAGGGAATTATAATGGAAACACTTTCCTTTTAGAAACTATATTGTTTAAAATATTTTAGCTGTGTTTTTATCTCAATACTAAAACAGATACGTAAGACCTGGCAGCATTTTCTTTAACTCCAATACATGAACATTCTCTTGTGAGGACCTACTTGGAAAAAAAGGTTTTTTCAGGGTCGTATATACCACAGAAAAGTTTACTGACTTTGCCACCAGTTACACGATTTCTTACAGCAAAGTAATTGCCTTCAGAAATATAAGAAAAATGCCAACTGAAATTTTATTCCTACAATTAGGGCTACCTTTCACAATACTCAGTACTCTGATCTCCTCTATTTCAGAAATGTTAATACATAAAACAAGACTATTTTTCTTCAGCTAATCATAAACTATCATTTCTAAACAACCATAGAGCTCCCAATTAGCCATGTGGGACTTTCACCTATGATCAAGAGAGATGAAGTCCTTGACTGACAGTAAGAGTGACAACTTGAAGCTTAAAAGACACATTAAAAAAGTTACAAAAACCAAATACAGGGGGATTAAGGGAAGTTCCTTGTCACCCTATTGTACAGACAGCACAGTGTTGCAACTAGCATTGTAGTTCCAGGCAACGTGCAAAGGACTTTTGTGCCACAGGCTGAATTGATGTCAAACACATTCACCCAGAGTACAGTAATTGGAATTCTAAGAGGTTATAATTGGAGCTCTTGTTCATCGAAAATGAAAACCTATTTCACCCTATTGAATTCTGACAGTATGACATCTGCACATACAGGGAGGCTGACAGCTGTAATGTCAGAACACATCTCAGAGCCCTCCACCTCTGCACTATTGTGTCATTGTCATCTTTTTATATTTCACAGGGAAATTCAATCTCATTTTCCTCTTATTAACAAGTGTGTGATGTTATATTTACAAGCACTGCAGAAAATTAGGCGTTTGAGATTGCCCTACTCTGGTATTTTACACAGAGGAGCTGCTATTTAGGATTCTGCTTTCACTTCATAGAAATGCAACTTGCAGCATTTTCTCCCTTGCCTGCCTTCCAAAGGTTTCTTTGTGAGGACCTGACTGCATCATAGTCAGTGAAGACTTCAGTGGGAGCTAGACAAGATTCTCCTGAGGCATGAGTTGTATTACTGGTGCGACACCTCTGTTTTCTAGGTGAGAACTCCTTAAGCTGGCTTGCGGGAGGAAGCCCGGCCCTGATTTGTCACCGTGTATTGATCATGCCAAAGTTAACACCTGCACACACAGAGCAGAACTTCATTCCACAGGTCTAGGGAATGAATAGGTACTTCTTTTCAAAATATTGATTAAAAAAATACTCGTAGCAAATACTTAGCACAAATTATATTTCAGCTACTCTAGACCATCAGATTTCCTTTTCTACAGAGCATTATCAAACATTACAATGTGATAGTCCTATATGAGGCCATAAAGCTATGATATTTTTGCTAGATCACAAGCATTCAGCTGGGAAAATGGGAATGAACAGAAGTAAAATCACCCTTACAAATAAAATCTACTCATCAAACTGCAGTGAAACAGAAAAGACCTTAGGAAATACCATAATCTGCTCATGGTCTGGTGATGATTCTTGTCTTGAGAAACACTTCAAGTTTTTCCCTTCATAAGGTTTTCTACCACATCTCACATTCCCGCATTTCTCATTCACTTCTTTTTCCTGTTATGTGTTCTTTCTTTGGCAGCTCCTGCACTAGTCTTCTGGCTCTCCAAACATCTGTAGGTTTTTGTCATTTCTATTTCTATTTCCTCTCTTGCAGCACTCATCCTGTTTGGAGCTCTGAATAGCTCCAGAACATGCACGCCTGCCTTTCCCCGAGATTGTTCTCCTGGCACTAACAGATGAAGCACAATGTTGGCAACCAGCCTCTGATGAGTCAATGAAACTGTGTGAAACGATGGCACAGCACATAGAATTCTGAGACAATGTGCTATACAATGAGGAAACCTGGAAACTTGTGCTTAGCCTCCCTCAGAAGGCTTCCTGTCAAAGGCCCTCATACAGCAGTGCACTTGCAGCAGTGACCAGTTGGACTCGTCTTATGCCCAGCCTTAAAAACAAGTTGTCTTCGACTTGAGGCGGGACCACTTCAATCCTGTGCCAGAGAAAGACATCCCGAGCCAAGGTATGTGTACTGGACAGTGAACTGCACTCCTCACTAAGTTTAAACAAACTAAATAAACAACTGCCTTGAGCCATAAACAGTTCTCTAACAAGTAGATAGCAGAGCTGTAAATGATGCCTTTGACACATATGGCACTCAGAAAACTAATGCTGAAAGCAGAATAAGATCACGGAAAAGCTGTTTAATTATGCTTGTCTCTGCTATTAATGTGGTAACTAATTGTTTTTCTTCTAGAGACACAAATTATGCATTTTTCTTGCATTAAGATAAAATAATTGCAGACTGACTTCAGAGCAGACTAACAGCATAGCGGGTCATCAAGGATACGATAGCCATTCTACAGGAAGAGATGACCCTGGGGGAACAGGGAATATCATCGAGGCAGCCAACCAAGCCCTGGAGAGTGGGAAGCTGCAGCTGATATGACAGAAATGCTGTCAAAAACAGTATGAACAGCCTAAGGATGTGTGGCAGGGAAGGACCATGTCAAGAGTCTGAGGCTGGAAAGCTGGGGCACATTACAACATTACACTGACATACACACATCACACTTGTTCCAGGCCCAGGTCCTCTAACAAAGATATCAGATGGTTTTCCGTAGCTCAAACCATTTCAAACAACATTTCAGTGCACAAAAGATTTAGGTACAGGGCCTTCCTTTAAACTGGAAGTTGAATCCAGGACTGGGAATCCTTTCTCAACTGACCTCAGACTAGGAAGCCGCTAAGGGGCTTTGGAGCTTTGCCTGCACACTACTTGCTGTTTTGCAGATAGTGTCATAAAAACAGCTGCACTTGATGCTCAACATAAGATTTAATCCATATGCAGTTCCACCCTCCACTTTTTTTTGGGAACAAGGCCATTTTACAGAGTTATGGTCTTCCTCACCACGGGCTGCCATTCCTGCCACAGCACTGCCACTCACCAAGCCTTCAGCAAGGCCAGCATGGAACCAAGGGACTGCAGGGCGAATCAGGTCTGACAGGGTCCAGAAAAAAACCCAATAGTTTCTTTTTTAATTTTAACAAAGTCTTTTTGAAGCCCAACTCTTTTGGAAGAGCTAAAAGGCAAGCAAACAGCAGTATGGGAGTGGGAAACAAGTGGCTTGAAGAAAGACGAGGAAGGAAGAGAACAAGAGAGGATGGAGCACTATTCCCATCTTCACTGCTTTTCTGTAGAGCCTCCAAAGTTAGAACCATTAACTTAAAATTGACAATCAGCACCTCACAGCACCTGGCTCCTCACAGAGGGAAGTTTTATGGAGTGCACACGCAGGCTGTTTTAGAACCTGACGTGGTTTCATTCTTGTTACAGAAATATATTAACCTCTCCTCCTTAAACTCGATGTGCTGAGTAGTTCTGATCAGGAGGCAGATTTGTAATGCTAATAATCCTGCAGGTCCTTTGATGTGACTCCAATCTAGTAACTGAGCCTGTTAAAAGTCACAGAAAATACTTGGCAATCATTGAGCTCAATTAAATCATTGCATTTGTATTTTCAAATGCTTTTAAAGTAGCAAACTGAAGAAGGGAAGCCAGCTTCCTGACACATGCTACGGAGGAAAACAAAACAAAACGAAAAACCTCCCGTGCTTTTAACCTGGACTCATTGAGCTCTCGTTTATGACTCTCCCAAAGAGAGCCGCAGGCATCCTCACACCCAGCCATGATGTCTGTCCCAGCAAGCCTTAAAATTGGCCATCCTGGGTGAGTTCATGTGTACCAGATACATTGCACAAGTATCAGGGTATCAGCAGATGAAACACCATTCAGTGACTGGGGACGTGGAAAAGGAAAAAAAAAAAAAAAGGTTTATATTCAAATATTGTATTTAACATGAAATCTATTATTTCAGTAAAAGTGGAGGAGCCTGGGGAAAGACATTTGGTCCAATTATAGTTTGATGTAAGCATGTTTAATATAATTCCCTGGATTATTTTCCTCCTTTACAGGCATGTTTTTCTTGTTTGTTTTTTGAATTTACAAAACTTCAAATTGGTAGATTAAAGCAGAAATTTGGAATGTATATGAAAACGATAACATTTTTAAAATTAAATTACAAGAATAGCTTATGAAAGAAGTGAATACAAAAAGACTTCAGTTGAAAATGGAGGAAAATTTCTGTCTTGCTAGAAAAGAAAAGCAAACCAGTCTTGATGGGTGCTCAAGCATATAAATGAGTAAACATATGGAACCAAAACCAGCAGTTAGGAAGCTTAGTGGAGCAAGGTGCTGTAGGGATGGGAACGATCTATTACTAGAGTGAAGAAGATGCTGGAAGGTTCAAATCCACTCCTGGCACACTGTAAGGTTTGGCTACTCCACCCTTTTTGCATGTTTCTCCATTCTCATCATTGAATGTTACTTATTTATCCTTGTGAAGAAAATTATCCAAATCAAAAACAAAATAGTAATTGCTAGCAATTTTGAAAGTTACAAATCCCTCTTGCAGAGAGATACCATATAAAGGTTATAAGTATTGTATTAATTAATTGTGAATGCCTACTTAATTAAGCGTATTTGTTTGCTACCTGGACTCCTGTTCTGCACTGTGATCTTTAGTGTGAACTGCTGCTCATAAACACAGTCCAGTGAAATTTAAGGAGCACCATCTGGGTAAAAACATACACTGAGTAAGGCTGTAAATAGATCAAGCAAGTTCATTACATCCATGCTACGTGCCCACATGAGTATTTTCAGCATGAGGGCCTACACTGTAAAACTAATCTCTCACTTGCCTACAAGGAACCTTGTTGTTTTAGCTAAGGGTTTTACCTACAGATCTAAACACTTCTAACCGGACTTTTAAATTTCATGTCTGAGCTTACCAGGGAGTACACGTGTCCAGACGGAGAAGAACACAGAGATCAAAATCTGACTCATTTCTAATCAAGCAGTTGGAACAATATGGGGACAACATTTATTTCATTTTTGTTCTCAGAAACTTAGAAACTCTTCTCCAGATGGTATCTCTTGCTTTTAGTGTTCTGAAAAGCTGACAAATAGAAGGCAAATACCTATCCCCACTCTGTTACACCTGTGCATATACAAGCTGCAGGATTGCATTATGAGTTGTCTGTATCAAACATTTTATTTACATTGCAAGACAACACATTTTATTTGCATTATAATACCAGAAAGGTTAAGGACTCAAGTTTGCTCAGATTTTTTCTTTCCTCCCTCTCTCCTGGATCCTCCCAAATCAGAGAAGCAGACAGAAGAGGGGTTTCTTAGAACTATCTAAACAATTTTAAAAGCCCTATTTTTTCTTTTTTTTCCCATGTCCTGCAGAACTGCAATTGAAATGAACCCTAAAGCAAACCAGCAAAAGTACCACCACCATGCCACATGTGCTCAAAAATAGGGCTGTTTCTGTCTACATAGATCATTTATTGGCCAAATAATGATATGGGGTCTCTACATCCTAGGCTCTTCTGTGAATTCAGTATCTGGTGCGGGTTACCTGCTGGAGCTGATCTCCATGGAGAAAGTTACTATTTCTTTAGACACATGCATGTGAATAAGGACACACGGACATACACACATCTGTACCCCCAGGCTAAGGATTCATGCTATCTACCCCTAAACAGAAGTATTTAGATGCCTACATGGGAGTGATACACATAAATGGGTCCAAATCTGCTTTAAACAGGCGGAGTCCTTCCTCTGAACTTTTACAAGAATGTGGCAATGCAGCAATAAATTCAGAACTAAAATCCCCCTCAGTCAGAAATACATTCCTCTTAGCACATGCTTCTCAGGCAAATTCATGATGCTCTGGTGATGCTCAGTGTGTGCTGCACGTGCTCACATTTCTACAACAAAGCTTTTGTCAGAGTTATCTGTCAATATTTTCAGGCTTCACCAAAGAGTACATTTTTGTCCGCACTACAATTTGTACAGCTGTGGCTGATTTTGTATGGCTGTTTATATGGTTTTCCTCATTTCTCTCTCAGATTTAGGCATGCTCTGAGGATGATGAAAACAAAAGCACTTAACGTAATGCTGATACCACTGTGCATTGCTAATTAGATTCTTGCTTTTTAACGCTCAAATAAATATCCATGCAGATCTTTTTACAGTATCTGCTGATTATAGGAGTTTTCCATGCTGGATGTATCTGCAATAGATAAGGCAAAGGCTATATTTCCCCACTGAAATCTCATTATCCGAACATGTACTGCAGCCAGGAGGTTCAGAGTTTGAATGTGAATTCCACAACTCTCTAAATTACTTGAAACAAAAACTTTATATGACATGTTTGAGATTTAAGATGTTCAGAAACTAAATCATGCCTCAGATTCAGCAAGTTTTAGTACACAAGAAAGAGCTGAAGATGACAAGGGATGAACTTAAGTTGCACAGTTGATTCCAAAGCAAGGTTTGTTTTAAGCCAATCTTCAATAGTAGCTTCTAGTTATTCCCTGAATAGGCAGCTCAGATCTTGTATCATGCAGTTTCAGATACTTACATGCTATTTCACATGCCTGTTTCCTCTCCCTTAAAAAAACAACCCAAACCAACCAAAAAACCAGAAACAACAAACTAAACCAGACCAAACAAACAAACAAACAAAAAAAAACCAAACCCAAAACCCCAAAGCAAAACTAACAAAACCCAACAACAAACAAAACACACACTGCCTCCGAGGGAGGAATAGCAGGCGTAACTATTGAAAATTTTCCTCTGCTGGTAATATTAGTGCTTCTCATGTATTTCTGCGTTCGGATTGCATCAGAGACTAATTCAGCCCATAGAGAGAGAACATGAAATGCAGGTAATTCTATTCACCTTGGTTCTTGTATGAAGCTTATGTTCTCTCGCCTCATGTACTTTTCTGCCTTGGATGACTCAGTGTCTATATATGAGCAGATCAGAACTACAAGCTGAGATAATGAACTTCAGCTACCCTGTTATTTCCACACGCAATCACCTATCTGAATCCTTCCTTTGATTTCTCATGCTTTTATGTAATTGCAACATTTCGGTTAAGCATTTCTGTGCATTTGGTATTTCTGTCTGAATTTAGCCTCCTACAATTAATCTGGATCAAGGAGAAGGGCAAGACGTCTTTAGGATACAGCAGTGCCTATACTGAGTGAGAGACAGAGATTCTCTCATTAGCAACCACCTTGATTAGCAGAGAATTTCACTGCTGAAGACTCACAGAGAGGTTAAACAGTTACAGATATCCAAAATGAAGGTGCAGTGAAAACTGAAAACAGCCCATTTGCAGTACAAAACGTCATTCAGAATCTTGTAATCAGACTCTGAAAAAGAGAGAGTGATCTGAAGAATGTTAGAGAACCCAAATGAGATTAACGTAGCAGTGGTTTTGAAAATCCCACAAGCTCTCAAAACAGACCAGCATCACTCAAAACACAATATGCATGTCAGGAGGAAGGCAGTGAAATCACCATGTGGTGTTGCCTACACTGTGGTCTCTTCAGCTGAATGGTATTTCTAGAAAACTTATGGGAAAAAAAAGAAAAAAATCACCAAGCAGCCATGTATTTTAAGATCTAATAACTAACCCTCTGTCTGGAACAGATTCAGCCCATATTAAATGCCATCTTAACTTGGTCAGACAGGAAGTAGTTTAGAAATTACCTCTGCTAGGCTTAATGTGGATGGACCTCGTCTCTGTCACTATTTCTATGACAACTGTCCACATTTATTCGGTATATAGATGGATAGCACAAAACACAGATTCCACTCCTTCACTGGAGACTGTGAATGCTAATTTTGAGCACTTTGAGCATTCTCTTAACAACCATCACGGAAGCACTTCCCTCGTGATGAAGCTGTCATCATTGCCATTCCTTCTAAGTACACCAGTTAGTGAAGAAAGGTGTGAAAACCATATTGCTCTTGCTCTCCAAATTTAGAGCAGGTATTTTTGCAGTGCATCCAGCCAGTACCTGCTTGAGATGCCAGAGATTTTATCTCTACTATGACTTTTGCCAGGCAGCACCCTCTCTCCCTGCCCTTGGAGACAAGCTAGCAGGGATGTGCATCTTGCACATCAAGCTTCTCAGCCCCTTCCTAACACAGCTCAAACTGTACCACAGCACCCAACTCCTTTCACTTCACACAAAAGCCACGAGCCTTGCAGGAACCAAATTTTAGCCGTCAGGAAATTTCAGAAAAAAAAAGTTTTGAAGCCCACGGTCAGAAATATACATAAGACATGACCCACTGTTCTCAAGCTTTTCAAAAGGTAAGAAAATCAACTTCTACTTATATCATAAATATAACAATGACTACATATTTTATCCATTCACTTGAGGCCAGGTGGACCCTTTGTTAAATGTGCTGGAGAACTCACGTCAGTTAATAGTTACAGGTTCAAGGCACTCACAGGCTGACCCATCATTTTAGGCAATCATAGAATTATCTTAATGAAGCTGTGGTGTTGTCTGATGTCTTGCTTGAATCCAACAGATGTGCACATTTCATATGAAATGCTGACTGTTGATACTTCATTGGCAATGCTGGTGAAAGCCTGGTATTAAGTCTCTTGGTGGCTCTTCTGTACTTGACAAAGTGTTAAAAATTGCGATGGCAGCAGAAGACATAATGAGTTCAGGTATTTATTTTCCTGATTTTACTATTTGGCAATGAAATCCTTAGGAAGGTTTGCCATTGACTTCAGTATGGTTAGGATTTCAGAAGTGAGGTTACAAATTAGTGGCATAGGTAAGTGCATTTCTGGACATCAGCAATCTCAGAATGCTTTTTCTAAAGGAAAGATTAAGGAGTTCTCAAAAAAAGAGTAGTCTCTTCACTGCTAAAGCCTGGAGGTGCTTCCATGCTGTGAATATTATCCATTTCAGTGATAGGGACATTGCCATTATTAAAGATGGAAACCAAAATGAAATTGTAATTACTTTTTCTTAAGTTGACTTAATATCGTGCACTTTATGAATAAAGACTTAATGCATTCTCAGATCCTGAAACTCCTGCCAACAAGCGAAGACAACTGTGGGATAACAGCATGAACATCAGGTTTATTTATAAATTAATCAAACCTGCAGTAATTCACTGATGGATGGATTCCAACTCTGTTTTATTAAACAAGGAGGTACAGGAGAAGGCAAAGTAGGGCCCAGGCCTGTGAAGAGCACAGCACTCAAAGATACTCATCACCTCCACTCACACAGGCCGTTCACATTGCAGATCACAGAACATCTTTGAGGCTTGTAGTGATAAATACAGATTTGCAAAGCACTGAAGACACTGCAGAGTCACCTCAGGTATTCATTAGTACTTGTGTGTCCTGCATCGATATTTGCCTGGTCTAGCAAGAGTTTCTGTGAAGTTAACACAGTTGTTGTGGGGTTCCCATATGTACTCAAAGGCTATTAGAAGTAATAATTGCATTATTTCCAGGCAGAGACCTTTAACTATATATGGCAGTTAGCATTTTAGGAATGTCTAAAAGAGGAACATCTGTTAATTTTACACTTCCCTCCTCCTTGGTTACAGTTTCCCATCATCTCAACATAACCCAAACAACTCTCTAAATGGCTAAAAGTTCTATCCAAAACTGATATGTACCACTGGGAACATTAAGGAAACTTGTCCTGAATTTCTCAAAGCAAAATGAAGCTGACAGACTGATAAGGCCACAAGGGAGGATGCAAAAATTTATCTACTGGAACCAAAACTGCATAACATTACAATCCTTGTTCCCAAACTGGAATGGCTGTAAGGTAAGGAGCTGCTGTGTATCAGATTGGCCTTAGATATAAATGTATTTCCAAATTAGCCGACTCCCTGATTAACAAAGAAATGCTATGTGGCTATTCTAAATTACATGAACTCCTCTAGCTCACCTAGCAAGTACAAATCACTGGCTGATACACATCTTTAAGCCATCTGCAAATAACCAAACAGCTGTCCACGCTTCCCACAGCTGTGATTGTTCCTCTGCATGCAATGGTGACAAACATCAACTAAAACAGTGGAGAACAGACAGCAGCTGGGTTTGAAAGGGTTTGGGTGGGCAGCTTTTCCACAGATGCAAGGGGCACAGTGTTCACTAGAAGTTGAGAGGCACCTTTTGCTTCTTAGTGTGATGCACATATGGCTGAGAACCCAGAAAGCAGGAGCCAAATTATGTGGAGAACGGAGAAATAATTAAATCATCTCTTTTAATCGATATTTATTAAGCACTTCTTTAGTGACATATAACGTATATGTATCTTATTTTTGCAATTTCAAATAGAAGTGCTTATTGTAAGGATCTGGAGCATCCACAGTCCTGTAGGAGGGCATAAGCTTCACCTGAGACGACCACACTAACATTCTTAGTAATAAGCCTCTGGGCCATGTCAGACACTTCTACATCTTTCATAGATGACATTTCCTCACAGAACCACTTGCAGTGACATTTAGTCAGGGTGCTCAACTTCCAGTCCATTCTCACCAAGAACCACATGTGAGCTTAACTATAACCATTTGTGCAAACATTTTCCTCAACTGGGCCACGAAGCGTTCCCCAAGTTAATTTAATGTAATGTAGACATTAGAAATAATTTTAAAATACCTGCTACTGAGTTTTATGATAGCCAAATCACTAGCTTAGTAAAGTGAGAAGTGGTTTTCAAGTGTTGGTCTCGTTTGCGAGGAGGAGATTTTGGGAGCTGCTGTATTAGATGAAGTGAGACCCCATTAAAATTGCCTCCCTGCTATCATTACTACCAAGGAGACTACTGCTTTACATATGCGCAGTAGCTCCTGTTTTGTGGCCTAATCCACAACACGTTTGGCTAGTGAGAGCCAAAGATAACAGCTCTGATAGAATTCGCTGAGTCGCCTTTGCATTGGCAAAAAATATTCCTGGTTAGTGGCCAGAAAATGAAAAGACAACAGCTAATTCAACACAGCATTGGTTAAGAACTAAGAACAGATTCTACACTTCAAATGTACATGGTACTCAACAGGAGATATTTTCCACTAAAATTCAATGCCTGCTTTGTTATTTTCTGTAAGTCTAATAGCAGAAAGATGGTTACACAAATTAGTTAATGGGAATGGAGCTCTTCATTATTGCAGAAAGAAGTGATGTCATGCATATTTAGAAACCAGATAACAGCAATTCTCTGGTACCAAAAATTTCTTTGCACTAACAACCATTAGAAGCCATAATTTTGGAAATAAGTAGCTACGCAGTCATATTTTTGTTTTAAAAATTGTCTGCGGATTCTCATAACTTGCATCTCAATAAATTCTGGTTATTAGACTAGGATAGAAAAAAAAGGGAGAAAAGAAGGCTGTCTGGGTATTCAATAAAGAAATGAGAATGTTTCTAGACGGAAAAAAAAAAAAAAAAAACAAACAAACAAAAAAAAAACAACCAAAAAAACCCCCACCAAACCCTCACTGACACTGAAAAAAGGATTTTTCCTGTGCATCTTCTTAAGCAGGGGTCAGTAGGTCAGGGGAGTGCAGATGACAGATGAGCTCCCTGAAGAATCAATGTGCCCTAGAGGATCCCAACTGCCTGAGACAGCTCATGGCTTTCACAGGCAGTCAAGCTGTTTGGTGGCTTTCCCTATCTCATTTACCCACGGATCCAGCAGGGCAGCATTCTGGGAGCAATGCAACCTGCCATTCCCAAACATGCAGAACTGCTAAATGCAACAAGAGAAAAACATACAAGCTCAAACTGGAGCTGACCAAGAACCTCATCATCTCAAGGAATGATCCCCCCACCTGCAAAGGCAGCAAGGAAGGGCTGGGACAAACAGTGTCATCCCCCAGGACAAGCAGTGAGGCAGCAAAAAAGGAAATGCCAAAGATCATGACAGTGGGTGCCAGTGAGAAATGGGAGTCAGTGCGGAACTGAAATGAGGTTTAAGATATATGGATTGGTCAAAGACATTTCACAGTCTCTGAGAGGAAGACTTCCCACATGATGGGGAGACCACCACCTATTTGATGGCTTTTATTTTCTCATCAGCATGAATTCACCTCTCCAGGATTCAGGTTCATCCATGTGACTTTCATCTAATGGCTATTTCATCTGTTTCTCTGGCAAAGTGAATTATGGTACCATCAAGTTTTGAACTGTGTCATCCTCACCTGTGATAGCTTTGCTGCTCTAGGTTGTGTTCCATCACAGCATTCCCTTGAGCTGGGTTTCAACAGTTAAATAAAAGTTTTAGAAGAAAAAGGCTTTTACATCTCTCACGCTGCAAGACAAGCTTCAGCAAATGGTTGGTTGGTGGAGGCTTATAGACACGTCTCTGCATTTGCTAACTATCTTCAGACAGAAAAAATAGAAGTAGCTCAGACTGTTTTTATTGCAAGTGCCTTATCTTGCAGTTTCCTTCCTATGAGCAACAGTCACAAAGAAATACCAAGCTGACATTGGCTCATCCCTGTCACACAGCTAAGGGCTTTGCAGAGATCCTGTTGTGAAAAGCTGGTGCTTCACTCCATAGGGTTTATCTCTGCCCATTGTGCAGAGCTTCTGCCAGAGCAGTTTTGAGTCTTCAAGTGTGGAAAAGAGCTGGGTGGTAGATCCAGGGAAGTACCCGAAAATCACAAGAACTACTATGAACACCTTCTCCAACCTTCCTTGCACAAACACCACCACAATTTCCCCAGAGAATGGGGTATTTTTACCAGGATTTGACATTTAGAGAACTATCCAGTCCCATGCAAATAACATTAAGGTATGGGCAACCATTTAGGAAATTGTACCATACTACAAGCCTGAATTTATTTCACTTGCATTGACAGCTACTGATCCCCGTTATGCTTTTGTGAGAGCAATCTTTACCTCACACTGAGTATCCTTCCTGTATGTATCTAGACACAGTGCTGAAATCTGTGAGTAAAGACATGCAGCAAGAGCTAAAGACCCTGCACAGCTTAAGGACTGCACCGCGGGAACTCAGAAAGCTGCTGTCACACAGTCACAGGGAAAAGAAATTCAGCATTGCAAACCTGAGGACAGTATCTTTAAATAATACTGATGATGATCAGGTGCATGCATTGATTCCCAGAGAAAAGTGAGCTGGGAAGAAGTCGGGTCTGTGCCCTGGAAGGGAGCTAGTATCTAAAGCTGGTAGCAGCTGATTAAAATGTAATATATCATCAAAAAAACTGAAAAGGGAAACCAAACTGCTTCTGAAACTGAAATTCAGAAACACAAAATATTTACTAAAATAAAATTTTATTCAAAACAGACCTGTAAGATCTGTTTCCAGAGAGCAAAAATTTTCCAAAACAGTTTTCTGTTGAAAATCCATTTCACTACCTAAGAAAAACAGTTCTGCTAGAAAAATTTGCCATCAGTTTTTTCTAGCATCCAGTGTGGGGGGAAACTTAATCTTCTTCCATAAGAGCACGGAAGAGAGGAGACCATAATTTAGTCTTAAGAATTCACAAAAAAAGCTTGATGGCGTTCAGCACAAACCCCTTCTATGCACAGCAAATGTGCTGTGCCTGTCACTCTTCTGATGACTTCCCAATTGTGGGTGCCCTACTCCTCAGAGCTCACCCGGAGTAGCAGACAGCAGATGCTCTTTAAACCCAGAGTCAGCTGCAAGGGAAAAGCCACCAAAAGAGCATAATCCTGCCCTGCTTCCTCTTACAGTCAATGCTTATGCAAAGCAAATAGCCTTTGGCTCCTTTTGTCAACCTGGTAAGGAGTGGGCAGAAAGGAAAAAAAAAACCAAATGAAAATAGTACAGATGAAAAACAGGTGCAGAACACATAAAAGGAAAGGGAAGAAGGCAAGAAAAAAAAAAGGGTGAGAAATTGAAGGAAAAGATTTATTGGAAGCAGGGATAATAAAGAAAAAACCCCAATGAACCAAAGAGAAAAAAAATTAGGTAGAAAATAAACAGGGTATAGGATTGAAGGAAAGATAAGGCAAGGCAAATACATCAAAGACAGCATTATAAAAAGACATAATGTATTTTACTCAGCTCCTGATTTTCCAGCATGAGAAATTTTGATAAAGTGTTTAGTAAAGGTACGGGTTTGATGGACAACCAGATGGCACTTCAAACACATGGCCACATAAAGAGCAGTAAGAGACCAGGCACAGAGATTACACAATCTTGCAAAAGCTGCCTCTGTCAAGGAACATGATAGTGGCAGGTAAAACTAGGAGACAATAAGCATATAATAAAAGCTTAAAAAGGCACAAGAGGGGAAAGCATACTCTGGGCAAGTATAAGAAGCAATCACGAATGTGACTGCAGCATCAGACTGTCCTGTTTTAAAGACTGATTTATTTTTGAGTACAAACACAGACATGTACTAGAAATATAGCCGAAGATTTAAGATTCTCTAACACAGAGATTTTTGAAAGGGCAAAGGAAAAGCAGAAATAATTTCTGTCCTCTAACAGAAGCTAGTGAAATAGAAAAGGAAGAATAGGAGCGTTTTAGCTAGCATCACAGGATGTAAAACCAGAGAGATCTTTATCAGATACTGATAGAGAATCTTTGCATAATTGGAAAACGCAAGAAATCTTTTATAGTGAAACTTGTCAGACACACAGAGCTTTGATCCTGAGGATCTGGAAATGCTCTGCTACTATGCGAATAACAATTAGGTGCAAAAGCTTCTCAAGTGCTCCACAAATCAATTTAACCAAAACAATAAAACCGTAGAGCGTATTGTGCTGGGTCTGAACCCAGGCAACCCACAACACATACTCAACTAAAGCTGACACATTTTACAGCAAACTCAACATTAGGCATAAATGTTAACTAAAGATAAAACTACCCACTAGGCTCTGGAGCCCATTCTGAACATGGCCGGGTAATGTCAGCGACATTCAATGTAACATAACAGTGACCATGCTAAAAAAACAAAAGAACTTTTTGACAAGGACTGCAAAATGAAATGACAAATAGAGGAGCACAGTTTAATGATGTGTGATTTATAGGGCTGGAAGCCAGAGATTAATGTGATGTATAATTCCCTTAATAATATGATACATACATTATCTGGTGAGATGTTCTTACAATGACTTGCAAAAAAGGGATGGCTTGTGAGGAAAGACTTGAACAGTAAGAAGCAAACCAAAGAAGGGAGGAAGGCCAGGATATGGAACAAATTACAAGGAAGAATAAAATCCTATGTCATTAAGCCCATTTCAGTGACAAATGATGATGGTTCATAGACAAATATGTCAGTAGTAAGGGGCTTGAAAGTAGTAAGCGTTTTCTTGGCAGAAAACCATACAGAAATAACTGCTTTGTTATGGAGCACCCCACTGCTGAGGTCCTCTTTCATGATAAAGGCTCACAACACTGTGGAATAGAAATTCATTTTTAAAAGCTATGTCTCATTAAGAATGTAGCACAAGGGAGCACGTGCCAACCCACCCTCTTCCATGTATCCCTGGAGGAACCGCATTCCTGGGCAGGTGTAACGTTTCCAGCTATGTTTAAGAAGTACATAAGACATACTCAAGCCAGGACTCTATGGAGTTACATGGTTGCAATTTTTGTTACCGGGGTTTGGGAACTAAAAAGATACACTGTTTCTTTTCCTTCTAATTTTGTCTCAAACTGAAAATACTTTTCCAATTTACAGGAGGACTATCCTGTACATAAACACAGTTAAACACAGCAAATTCGAGACCAAAACTCTGACAGACCTTTAGGTCTAGCAACATAATTGAATATCAGCACGATTATACTGTCAGAGGCAAATGAACAGGCACTTCACTTTATTGACATTATTTATTGGCCACTCTTGAGAGGAAAAAGAAATTAACAATTATTTTAAAAAGCTATTATCTTTTAGTAGCACAGAATGAAGTATGCTAGCTTTTCATATTTCAGTGTGGAATAGCAATAAAATAAACAGTTTATTTTTTTCATTGTCTCCTTCCTTTCTCCTCAGTTTAGTCTTCTAAGGTTTATTTCAAATAATTTATTGAAGGGGAGACAGAAGGTAGAGGATGTCCTTGTTAGGCCTCTTCTGTAAAACACAGCTGCATAGTATTGATGTTTCATGAGCAAACAATACTTACAACCTATCTACTAGAACTGGTGAAAGGAGAGGTGTTTCCCACCATCTGTTTCTGAACTAAAAAACATTGTTTCCAGGAGTCGGTAAGAACCCAACTCAGTAATTTTCAGCTGGCTGAAGAGCTACTTCTATTTATACTGATGTGGCCAGTGCATCAGATAGTAGATATACAGCTGGTGGGTTTAATATGGTGAATCTTTAAAGTTAAGGTTTCTTCTAAGAGGTTTGGGGTTTCTTTTCCCGGTAACAGAAATTGTAGTTCTCAAGAGAATTACATTCTGAGATACTACATCCAAATGCACTCATGAAAAGCAGGATACCCCGAGGGGTATCCCTGACCCCTGCTCATCCCCATTCAGGATCTGGTCAAACTGCAGTGCCTGGCCTGAGGCTGAACCATCCAGACTTCTTTTCCAGAGAAACCAAAACATTAAGGAGTGAAATGAGGAGAGCACTGGTCATTAACAAAGTCTGGGATCCCATCTCACTACAGAATAAAGACCCAGCACAGTAAAGCCTGTTAGCACACAACCAGTTGCAAGATATTTTGCCACTTCCTTCTTCTCCCAATTATCATGTAGCTCCCCTAGCCTGTGACATCCAATGGATACAGTTGGCTTTTAACCTTATCCTTCAGCTGATGTGCTTTTGAGGAAGGTATGTGAATTTAATATTACTGCAAGATAGAGTATTACTAATTAACATCTTCCTACATTTTGCATCCCTTGCCTCAGGACCATTCTCATACAGACTGCATTTGTTTCTGAAGCACCCCGAAATTCTTCCCTTTGCAAGATGCTAAGCAAAAAGCACAGTGATGGTAGTGGATGGTAACACTGTAGGAAGCAGCCCTGCATTAGTGAGGTGGCAGATTACATGGACTACTCAATCTTTTCCATATCTGATTTCTATGAGTCAATGATTGTATTGTTCACCCCCTTCTGCACCGAAGGAGTCATCAAGTGACTGTTACTCAAATGTAGCTGAAAGGGCAGAAGTGGGGCTTGTCTTGAAATGAATGCTGTTTCTGTGCAGGTTAGCTCTGCAGAAATTATTGGGAAGTGGAGAAGTGGTTGGGTTATCCCTTCATAAAGACCTAACTCTTCATCAGCCTGGCTCGTGGTGTACAGAGGCAGACGTCACTTGAAACTCAGTCGTCTCACATGACAAAGTACCATGAGCTCCACCAAACAAGTGCTGCACAATAATGGGTTCTTTTAGGCCTCTGCTTACATAAGAAAAGTAGAAAGTGTCCTCTTCTCTCACCAGGGAAAGATTCAAAAGAGTGTCAACACTGAACTAGTTAGTTTTCTCTCCCTTTTTGCTGAAAATGTTCCTGACCTCTGTGATGTGAAAGGAAGTAGCACAGAAATGTGCCTGCACCAATTAGTGAGCTACACTAAGCCACAGACTGTCACAATATTCTAATAACCCAAGCTAAGATATACCATTTTAAAGACAAAGTATCAATGGGACCAGGACAAACCACTGCTTTCTCAAAAGCAAGCCATTCTCCTAAGCACTACATACCAAAAAGAGGCACTACACATCACCAGACAGTAGCTAGTGTGGATGTGGATACAGTTTTGCTCCTGAGGAAGATTTTCTTCTTGCTGTGTCACTTCCTGCTGCAGAGATCTGAAGACAGCACTTGTACGAATGTCACTGTTGCAGTGAATGTTGCAAATGTTGCAGATAACCAAAGCAGAAATCTAACTGCTTTTGCGATCAATAAACTCGGAGGATCAATGAAATCTTCAATGAATCAATACTTCACCGCTTTGTAGGGAAAGCTGTAGCTTATTGATCCAAAGCTCAATGGACTCAGTGTCCTTCCACTGTCTTTCTTCCCACTGTCTGCAGTGGGCTCTGAAGGACACACATGACCCAGCGGTGAGGATGAGAGATGCAAGACTCAACAAGGTAAAAATGTCTCATCTAATGACAAAAGTCAGTGCCCCAGCTGAAGTGGCCGCTCCAAGCTGTGCCAGGGACTAGCATTGTTCTGTTTTCTAGCCCTTCAAGGTCATATTAATTCCTTTCAATTCAGTTTGACCTGAACTAGTTACCTAGAAGCACCAAGTGCCCTCTCCACCTGGCACAGCTGAACACACGGGCAGTAAAGCCGTCAAGAACCTCTTCAGAGCAGAACTAGCAGCAGAAGAGTGGCTCACCAGGGAATGAATGCAGTGGGACAGCCTGTCAGCTAGAAACCCTGACTTTTGGTAAACAGAGAACTAGATTTTCAAACACTGCAGAAAGCCAGGCCTACATGAGCCCTTCTGAGTTCTTAAGGATGGCAGGATATCCCAGCAAAGCCTCAATGGACAGGGCTCAGAGATGCACTAATCTCCATCTCCCTCCCCCACTGAGTGAGTTTCTATTAGGAATCAATCTTGGGTGACTGGAAAAGAAAAAAATTATGGCAGACTCTGGAAGGCTGGTATCTTCAGCCCTCCACTAATTCACACTTATCCATATGTAAATTCAGTGTGAATGCTCTCAGCATATTTTCCTCATTAGAATTCCACCAAAGTTTAGGGAAACGATTGTTTTAATAAGGAAACAAATGTAGCTACAGTACTGAATTAAGTCTGTAAAGAGAAAAATCTTCAACTTCGGTGTTTAATTTGCACATCAGTACAAATCTAGAGGGTGGCCCAAAGCCCAAACTATTACCAACACATCTTAAAATATGTAAAAGGCAAGACTAGTCATTGATCAAGGAACAGAAATCTGAGTACAAAGTAGGAGACTGTTACTGAGCTGAATGCTCCCAGGTTGAGTCAGGCTCCTTTCACAGCACGTGCATAGGGACACTTCAGAATTTTCAATGGGATGGCCATGCCCTCCTCATGCAGTCTGGCACAAACACCCTCTGCACTTGAGGGCCAGAGAGGGAGGGGAGAAGTCAGAATCATCTTGGACCACTTACGAGATTCATGTCTCAGAGATACAGCTGCTATTTGCTGCTGTGTGTATGAGCCACCGCAAAAAAACCCAAGGCATCTGCCCTTTATTGCAAAGGGGTTGTCAGAGGTGAGGCATGTGACTTAAAAGTTTGTGATGGGATGCACTGGAAAAGCAGAATATGGAGAATGCAAAACTGCCTGACTAACATATGTTCCTGGTGCAAAATACGTAGGATGCAATTTACTTCACATATTAACAATATCCACTCTGTGAGATAATCTGATGCATCCTAGAATTCCAACTGAATCTTAGAAACTATGTAGACTATTACAGATTTGGTTTTTACCCACACAGGAATCGTGTATAGTCACACTTAACAATCCTCCCTTGCCCCAAGCACCTGAGAGGTTCCCAAGTTAGAAATGGTCCAGGTAGGTTCCTTCAAATATGAACTGTAGAGAAGGAAGTTCTCACCTTCTGGAAGGCTCTCTTACTATCTCTACTCAGAGTCAGAGAATATGTTAGGATATGTGCTACAACAGGTAGTAAGACTACTGCAAATTAATACTAAGTTATTAAATGTAGACACAGTGGCTGGGGCCTTTTCAAACCTAGATAATAGCTAATTTGGTCTGAGGAAGAAAAAACTTCAATGAGAAACCCCAGCCAACCCCATGGATTATTCTTCTGGAGAAAAAAAGAACATCCTCTATATTATTAAAGTACTTTTCTGCTAGGAGAGCTGATCTAGGAGAAATGCAAAGCACCTGAAATAAAAATTCTAGATGCTTTTTTTTCTTCTCTGGTTGGAGCCTACTTAGTCAAAAAGCAAACCAAGTCATACTCACAGCTCCTATGCCATCCTTCAAGCCAATAAAAACAAAGATGCCAGTTTGCACAGGCTGTAGCAGATGATCTACAAGCTAAGGACATCCTAGCAGGAGAATCCCAGAGCTCCACATTTCCTGTGAATGCAGATGTCATAACTCCACCTCATCCTTCTGGGTGTGCAAGCAGTGACCTCAGTACAAGCTCCCTGAAAGCCAAGGTTTTCCATGGGGTGACGGAACTGGTTCAAACTGCACACTTTGTGCTGTGTGGTCTATAAACAAATCCTGGGGACTCACATTTTAAGATTTCCACAACAAGCTTGGATATAATGCTACCCTGGTTTTGATTTGGGGGTGGTGGGAGGGAGGTCTGTGAACACTCCTTCAACTCCACACACAGTATCTTGCTACAGTTGCCTATAGATTTCAAAATCAGGAGGCACCACATGAGCAAAGGGTCATTGGCATGCACTGTAGCAGAAAACAGGAAATATAATTAAACATAGAGCCATGAGGTAAGATCTTTGGCAAGAGAAAGACTGCCTTGGGAAGAAAGTGGCAAGGGCAAAGCACTATGAAATGGCAAAGTAATGTGGTTAAGGCAGGGAATGAAGCACAGGGACAGAGGAAGAAACAAGGGTGAGAGGAGCAGAAAAGGCAGCACAAAGAGGTAAAGTGACAGAGAAAGAAGGCAAAGCATACAGAAGAAAAGAATGTATGTGAGGGAAAAAACCCCTTAGGAGTAGTGTTACTCTTAGGAGTAAAAGTCATTTAGTAAGGGCAGAAGCCACACTGTTATGCAACAGGATACACTTTCCTGTATAGGAAGAGTTTGTTTAAGCTTCTATGAAACCTCAAAAAAAAAAAAAAAAAATCTGTGGGAGGAAAATAGAAAATAAAAAGGGAGTAACATTGTATTTCTTTTGACTTTTAAATTGCTTTTTAGGTCATATTTCACCCTCCCCTCTCAACCTCCAAGTATTTTCCAGGATGGAATTTTCTTCTTCCCACTCCAGGATTTCGCGTGGGCAGAACACTGCAGATGCTGCCGAACTCAGAAACCAAGAAACTGATTCATTTTTCCCTTGAATCTTGCGCTATCATTTAGACTGGGAACAAGCAAATGTCAAAAGCTGCAAGTCAGAAACTTGCAGCCACAATTTTACACAGCCTGACCATTTCGCTTTGTCCCAGAGTAACAGTGGTACCAGAGGGAGAGTAAAGTTCTGAATCCCTGCTAGATTGCTAAATATCTAAGAATAATTATTTTTTCTTCTGTTCCATCAGACTTGTGCTCTAAAACTCCTCTCAGTTTTGACCATGCACAGAGGATAGGTTTTCTCTAAGGTAAGCCCAACAACCGTCATTGAACTTTGGTGAACAAAAATCCTTAGAATGAAGACAACCTCGTCAAATCAATGAGCAAAGTCCTTCAGTCTCACTGACCATGTTCACATGTCCAGATTAATTTCTGAAAGTTTCCTTTCATTTCAGCCTCTGATGCTGTAACAAACTCACTGCTAGGTATCAATTCAGTACTCAGGATTGACAGAACAAATCCTGTGGAATCACACGACATAAAAGAAGCTCCTCCTAGGATAATTGATACTATGTTCATATTTTTAAAATCTGAGGTCACTTTCAGTAAGAAAGTTTCCTTCCCTACTTCATCTTAGACTTTAAAACAAACCGAAGCTCTAGCATTTTAAAAGGTTAGACACATTTTTTACTCCCACCGTTTCTTAATAAAACACCATTTGTGTGGGAAAACAGCTTAGTGCATACTTTAAAAACAGGCAAACCATTAATTAATCCAACATGCTGGCACTTTTAGAGAGGCTTACTAGAGAAGGACAAACTATGTTGCATCTTAAGTTTTAAAACAGCCTGAGCATTACTTTGAGGGTGCCTAAGTATGCCAAGCTCCTACTGCTTTATACTTCTTAGTATATAATCTGTGATACTTAAAGTAGCAAGAAGTATAATCTGAACAGCTGCTAAACCATGGGCAGGTTACAAAACATAGTTTTAGGAAGCTCAAGAGGTTGTGAGTTGCTTGTCTCACAAAACCAAAGGAAAACACTAAAAAAAGCCCCATCTTCCATCAACCCTACCAAAGAAACACTAATTTGCCCAACACAAATGGTTAATCTCTGAAACAGGCTGGACACAAGAGGTTCCAATATCGCCGCTTTTGCATCAGCAGTATTTTAGCACTATGGTTAGGCAACAAATTGCTTCTCAGCACATCCAAGCTAGCTAGTTTACTGTGGAAATTTAACATGTCATTAGAATAACATCCTGTTTTGCAGCATTTCTGTGTTTCTATTTACCCCAACTCCACTAAGATTCATCTGGCATGAAACAGCTGGGCATGATTAGTTACTGGATGGAAACCAAACTGAGATTTCACAATAGGTGGCATTTTATCTCCATGGCATAGGCAGCTGGTATAAAAGACAAGTGACCCCGGCAGAAAACATTGCCGCTAAATATAAATCTAGTGAACTGTTTTTAAGACATTATTTCAGATCAAGCACTGGTACAGAAACAGTGGGGGATTTTGTTGTAGGCATAAGCCAGGGTTTAGGTTATTTTGAATCACTGGATTTTGACTGGGTTCTAATTGACGAGCACATGTTGGGACCCGACCACCCATGTGCTGACACTGCAAGCACAAACTCCACCAGAACAGACACCTGGGAGAGTGAAACACTCCCCCCACCCCAGTCCTGGACAACACGTCTCATGTTCTCACCAAATCAGACACTCGACATTCCAACTCGATCTCACAGCTTTTACACTATCGCAGCCAGAACTGTGGACACCGTGTTCTCTACTTTATTGCACCTCCTGATAAGCCTGCACCACAACACTACAACTTCTCCTCTTCCAAAGCTCTCAATCACACTCCACCCCACCTGCCAAAAGACCCTCAGGACACAAGGAAACACCGGTGCCCCACAGTGGGATCCGCGTCCCATTCCTCGGACTAGACCCAAACTTCGCATGTCCCAAACTTTTCACCCCCGGACACCGGCGAGCATTGCTACGGATTCGCTAGCAGCACATCCATCCTTTGCCATGGCAGCATGGAGAGGAGCTCCATGGCCCCCACGATGGGCACCCACCACCCAGCGACGCCCACAGCCCATCGTGCTCCCCATCAGGAGGTGCGAGGATACCTTCCCGCAGTAGCTCCCACCCCAGGCATGCGGGACGGCAGAGCGGGCTGGAGAAAGAGGTCCATCCGTCTGGCCCCTCAGCACAGCCCTGGGGGTGGCGCGGCTCACCTGCGTGGGGCATGGTGATGGTCTCGTTGGCGTTGCTGGAGCCCATGTTATAGATGACGACGGCGGAGGCGTTCTGGGCGGCGGCGTGGCGGATTTTGTCCTTGTAGGTGCAGTTTCCCCGCGGGATCAGGGCCACCCAGCTCTTGCCCGGCGCCGGGGCGTTGAAGCGGGTGCCGGGGTCGCAGGCGAAGACGTCGGCGGGCGAGGCGGAGACGGCCACCTGCCCGCGGGCGTCCTGTTTGGGCGACTGCTCGCCGTAGCGCCCGCACTCGCTCTTCTCGCTGCGGAGCTCGGCGCTGCCGGCCGCCGGGTCGGCGTAGGTGATGTTGACGAAGGCCGTGTACCACTCCTCCTTCTCGGCCACGGTGAAGTCCAGGCACAGCAGATGCACGAAACAAAAGGACAGCAGCCATGTTGAGAGCGCCAGGCTGCGGCACGCTTGGATCACAGACATTGCCATCTTCATCTGCCGGCCCCCCCGCCCTCCCGCCCGGCCGCCGCCGGTCCGTGTGTGCGTGCGCGCCCCGAGCCGCCGCTCCGAGCGGGGCGGCGCTGCTCCCGCCGGCGCCGTGCGGGACCTGCGAGCGAGCGAGCGTGCGAGCGGGGGAGGGGGCCCTCCCCTCCACAGCCGCTGCCTAATTCATGTCGGGGCCGTTTGATTTCCTCGGGCTGGCCCCGTCTCCGCCTTCCCCTCTCCCTCCTCCCTCCTGCCCCTTCCTCCCCTCCCTCGCCCTGCCCGCACAGCTGCCTCCCCCGCTGCTGGCAGCGCGGCCGGGAAAGAAGAGCGCGGAGGGGGCGGCGCGGCGCGGGGGGAGTTCCAGACGCGCACACGGCGGCGCAGTTCCCGCTGCGGGCTCGGGCTCGGGCTCGGGCTCGGCCCCGACCCCGGCCCGGCCCCACGGACGCGCTGCCGGCCGAGCGGGGTCCTGGTGGAGGGGCTGCCGGAGGAGGGGGCTACTGGCAGAGGGGCTGCGCTGCTCTGCCCCGCGGAGGGGCTCCCGCCGGAGGAGCTCCTGACAGAATGGACTCCTGGCAGAGGGGGCTCCCGGCCGAGGGGTTCCTGGCGAGTTGGGCTCCTAGCAGAAGGGCTGCGCTGCCCGGCCCCGCGGAGCGGTTCCTGGCGGCGGAGGGGCTCCCGGAGGACGGGGAAGCGCCGGCGGCGGGAGCGGCGCGGCGGCGCCACCTGGCGGCAGCGCGGGCCGGTGGCAGGGCCGCCCGTGGCGGGATCCGGGCATCCCCCGGGGTCCGGCACCTCCGAGCGCCGCTCCAACTTCAGTTCTGCCCTGGTTTTCCCACTTCGCCTGACTGCTGCAGGAGACGATAAGAAAATTGTAAATGTCGGTGTTACAGTGTAACGATGGCGCGCAGCTCAGAGGGGTGGTCGCTTGTACACAGGTTTTTAAATACACACCAAATACGTTTTCCGGCTCTACTTTCCAGAATGGGAGGGGCAGGCGCGTTTACTAAAATCAGGTGTGTATGACAGGAGCATAGAAAGCCTCAAAGAATGATGCAGCTGCTCTCTAGAGGCAGTTAAACGATGTGTATAATTTTGGTTCGGTGAAAGCCCAGACTTGGAGATTCTTAGTGTATCAAACACCCCAAAAGAATTTTGACCATGACTGACACCTTTCAAAAGGATCAAAACACAGCTGAACTCTCTATCTGTCTATACTAGTGGAAATAATGGCCAAAATTCCACTTTCCTATCGCTATGTTCAGTAACAAAAAAATGTGTTACAAGATTTATCAGTAGTGCCTATTGCAGTCCCGTTAGCAAAATCTGCTGCTGAAACCATTTACTTTCGTTCAATGAGTGCCTGAGTATCTCACTCGTGTCAGTATTTGCCTCTTTCCAAATTACGTTCATAGCTGCCCATGATCCAAGCAAACAAGCCTTAACCATGTTTTACACACACACACGCTGCTTCGATAAAGTCAATTCCCTAAAGCTGAAAAAAAGTGCATTTGGGAGAAAAATATGAATGTGGGAATAAAATAGAGAAGTTTACAGGGAAATATGGTGATTTACCAAGAAGCCTACCATTAAGCCAGAGGAAAACTTTCCTTGAAAAAGCAAAGTCAGCAAATGAGAAGAAAAAATTACCAGGTAGAACTAATGTTGAAATGCAAAAGTAGATGGCATCAACATTAAATAGAAAGTGTTGAGATTTCATCAGGGAAACAAAAGCCCTAAGGGGAAAATCCATGTCTGGAAGGGCTATGGGCAATAAATCATTTGTATGTTTATAAGTGTAAGGAAGAGAAGGCTAAAAAATATATCTATTATTAATAAATACTTCAGGATTGTACCTGGAAAGAAAGGGAGGACATGTTTGCTAGACTAAAAAGAGGAGAAGCATCCCCTAAGAACATATGAAAAACAGCAGACCCAGAAAAATGGCACACATGTACCAATGAAATACCAAAAGAATGGACAGGAGGACTGAGAGGGTGACTTTCTGACACTACTTCAAGTCTTGTCATAACAGGAAAATCTTGAAAGATTTAGTGTTCAGTTTCCTGATAGAGTGCAGAAAAACTAATTATGGTGACCAGTTAATTTCAGGCTGATTAGGCTGACATCAACCAACTTGAAGAAAAACAAGAGAGAAAAAATCCAGTGTAAGGACAAAGTGTTTTTATGGGAAGTGGCCTGCCAAGCAAATATGATTCATGTTCTTGTGAGGAAGTTATCAGTGTGGTTAGTGAAGTTACACAGCCACATCCATAACAGGTTTTTGACAAGTGTGCTATTCAATGATTCATGACATTCTCATTACACTGTATCCTATTAGAGACCAGATAAGATGAACTTAGTTGAAACAGAATGTGCTTTAATAGAGCTTAATGTAAAAACACATCTCCAGGTGACAAAGTGCCAGCCACTCTGGTGCAGTGTGTGGTTTACTCTGCACACAGGGAAGGGTGTGGGGGTCAGACTGGGAAAGAATCGTCCTACATTCCTAGGGAAAGGGGGCCTAAAGAGGATACAGCTATCCCTGGATGTTTCAGAGGAGCAACAAGTAGGAAATAGTCGATTTTTGCTCTGCTTGAAACAGTAGTAAGACAAATGTTTAAAGCTATGTATCCGCATTAAAAAAAAAAAAAAAAAAAAAAAAAAAAAAAAAAAAAAAAAAAAGGATATTGAGAACCTTGAGAAGGTTAAGAAAGAAACCCCCAAAATAATTTGAAGTAGTTCTTCTCCAGGAAGAGACTTCAGATGCCCAATCTATTCAGTTTTTCAAGAAAAGAGGTGAAGTGATTACATTGTGTAAGTACCACCACAGGGCTGTAATAGCAGGTACTAATAGCCTTTTCAAGCTAGAGGATAAAACGTAACAGGAACCAAAGTTTAAACTAGACAGTGTAGCTCAGAGCAAAAGTAGCTGATTAAACAGTACCTGTGTACTGGAGAAAATTCAGAAGTGAGTCGGTCCTGGGGAGTGAAAGATAATCTCCTCTTATATTCAAATTAAACAAACAAACACTGATTCAAAGCATGCTTCAAGAGCAAGATGTGAAATTCTTCACAATTAATTTATGATATAGTGGTCACTTCTCACCTTGAAAATACTCCTGAATACTTGATTACTTTTGTTGCTGAAAGCTGAACTACAATTAACTAGGTCAATGCTCTGACTTAAACTCACCCAGTGTGGTGTCACAGCTGATGGTGGCTCTTCCCACATTGTTTCTGCTCACAGAAATATCTTCCCCAGAGCTCTGTTCTGGTCCTGGCACAAGAACACCATGCTTTCAAGAACAGCTGTAAATGTTTCTTCTCAGGCCAGCAAGACATTTGTCACCACCCTAGCCTACCCTATGTTCTCTCCTTCAAAAGACCCCAAAACCCATAGAAGCATACAAGGCATTGTCAGAAAACTCATTGCCCGAATTGAAGTCAAAAGCACAGTCTCTACTACATGCCACTGAAAATAATTTTACAGTGTCAGTAGCATTGGGATGAGGGGTGTACCTCTAGATTTTGAACGCTATGTATGACTTTAACAACATATTACAAATTCTCCTCCTCATTCTCCATGTTTCTGAAGTGACAGTAATTCCATCTGAACTAAACCTTGCAGAAAGCTACAAAAACATCATATTCACACTTCAGTGTGTGAAATAGGGTTAGAAAGCAGAAGAGAAGTGGCATGTGGGGAACTCCAGCTCCAGATTCTTGATATATAGAAACACAGAAGCTGGATTTAGGCAACAGCTGATAATGAGCAAAGGACCCATTGAAATGCACCTCATGACTGCCTCTGGCACATGCCACAACTCTTTGCCCTTTCGAGGTAAAATTTGTTAGTTTGTACTCTTTTTTGTTTAAAAGGTAACTGCTAAGCTTACATTGTGCTGGATTGTGTGTCTGTACCAAAACCCAAAAGATCTCAAAGAAAATAGCGGAAGTTTCTTCAGCAAAAGGTGAGGAATCTCCACCAGGTTGCTGAAGACTTCTGTTGCAGAATCCCATAGTGTTTTGTGGACTTCTAGCTGAACTTCTTGGCACACTCATTGCCAAGAAGTAAAATGGCAAAAGGTTTAAAAATCAGACTTTAAAATACTAGGCTGCCTAAATTCTGCTGAAGTGGGGATTTACCTGGAATTTAGGAACCTTTATCCAGAAGAATACTGAAGGTGGCATTGCAGGATATTGAAAAAGCCTATATTAGGTGCGCTGGCTCCCTTTATCACTAGAGGGAAGATCTTTCAGGAAGCAATACAGAGTGTGCAAACTTGATGTCTTATTATATATTGGACCTAGATAGTCCCAAAGGTCAGTCACTCTGTGTTGAACAGGGCACAGGCAAAGCAAACTTAGGGAAAATGCACACCACAGGCTAGGCGAGAAGTCCCTCCTCTCCCTCCTCTCAGGAGGTTCTGGTCAGTTCCCTCTGCCTTGGGTGTGGCTGTCCCTAAGGGGTTTGGGGACAGTCACGTGGGACTGGGAGACACTTGGCGTTAGTGCTAACTTCAGTGCAGCTTGAAGGTTTCTTGATGCTGATGGACAGCAGGAAAGCTGACTGAAATATGATCGCTCTGCAGGTGCTCAGGAAAATAAGTTTTTGCCTTCCCTGGCTATGAGACTGAAATTGATCATTTTCTACAGCTGGAGAAGAGCAGGAGAGATGTTAACACTGAGAGACCATGCAAAGGATAAAGCAATACCACCCCCTCACCCATTTGCTGCCAATACTGTGCTTTGCCTTACAAACCCCAGGGTGTCAGTTCATTTAGAGAGTTAATTGAGCAATACGTCTCTTCTTGTCCTAACTGACATTGATAATACTCCATCCATCTTCCCATTCATATGCTAATAGCTATATTACCTGTCACTTTATTCCAGAATCCTGCCTTAGACTGCGATACGGCTTCACTCTACTGTAACATATTCTGAATCACTACAGTTGCCACTGTAGTTCTGATTTCATTTACTGAGGTAAATTTGAAACGTTCTTGAGAATACTTTGACACTCAGAAGAAAGTTTCTAAGTCCCAGACAAAAAAGGATCTGTGTTACAGCCAAAATAAACTGCTCACTGGAGCTATAGGAAAAGTTCAATAGAATTTATAAGGAAAGTGGTATTTTCATTTAAAAACTATGGAAATAGTTCAAAGGAGCCTTACCTCCTTTGATCTCTATTAAGTTTTCATAGTGAGATAGTGCTCCCTGTGTTCCAAAGGCAAAACCTGCCGTGTTTCATCATATTTGTTTAGTGTCTGCTTTCATTAGAGATTTTTTTTTTGTAAGGTACATCACCCCAGGAGATGGCTACTGATGAATCCCTTTCTGCCTGTTCCTTATACTATTATAGCTTCCTAAAAATATGTTGAAAGACACAGTCACCTTTCTGCAATTTCTTTCTCTTCCTAATATCTCATTCAGCTCACTTAAACTTTCTGCATTTTCCACATTTCTCATTAATCTCATCTAGAGGCTTACTCAGCCCTTAGTCAAAATATTGGCTTTTCCTTTGCAATGTAAAAATATCAAAACCTTAGTTTTCTCCTGTTATTAGGTTATTTCCCTTGCTCTCCTATAAAGGGAGGTATTTAAATGTCTCACAGAAAAAGTGAACAGGCAAAACCCAGTCCCAAGCCTGCTGGGCAGCCAAGCTGGCACTTGCTGCCATCCCAGCCAGGTGGTTTCTCCTACAGGACACCAGGAACCTGATTATAAGTTCTCACCTTATGTACGTCTCCTTTCCTACTTGTCTTCCTCTAAGGCAGAGCATGTGCAATTAAAAATATCATAGTTTGACCAGGAGCCCCTAAGCTTCTGTTATTAAGCTTAACATCTTCCACAGTCCACAGCATGAGGGAAAAAGAGGGAACTAGTGTGATGAGCATCTCCACCCTAAACAAGTGAGGACAGCACTTAGCTTTACTGTGGAATGATGCTCAAGTTTATATTTCTGCATCTGTGCTTGCTGCTCTGGTGCTGACAGACACACAGAGAATGAAGTACAGCCCTGCTGAGGCAGAATATCTCAACACACAGCTCCAAAATGGCATGAGTTTTTAGTGTTTTAATCATCTTCCAGGGGAAATGTTGTGAAGAACCTAAACCAAACTAACCAATAAAAGAGATTTTTTCTTAAAAAACCAGCCAAATTGGAAATGAATTAATCAAGACTGCATAATGAGTAGAACCTGCGGCAGAAGCTGCAGAGAAATGTGTGATTAGAAATTATCATGCTGGAAGTTCATGTGATCTGGAGCAAAGAGAGTCATGCTAAGTGTTTGTTAGGTGGCTCCTAACTTCTGCGGTATATCTTAGAAACAGAGGTTACCAGCTTCATGCCATTCTCTAATGCCTAAAAGAAACACAGAGTTGAGTGTGCAGAAAAAAACCCCTGTATATTGTGGACAATATGTCATAAACCTTACTGCAGTTTTCAAATTAGTGGCAGAATCCTGCCGTGCATGGTTTTAGTAGAAGCATATCAGTGAATATGCTGTAGAACAGACAGTAGTCACAAAAAGTTACTTGCTCAACAGACATCCTGCATCTCGCTCCTTAAGCAGTCACCAACAAGTCTCTGAATGCACTAATGAAAAATAGATGTATCCAGGATAACAGTGGGAAGGTTTTTTGGGGCAGTTCAAACATATGCAGAGATTCCTAGTCTTGCTTGAGAGACAGGAAGCATATACCTGAATTAACTGGGCATTCTGTACTAGGGCACCTTGCTGATGACCTTAAACAGAGGATTCAAACAGGGTCACAGATGCCTGGCCAAATGGAAGACAATAATATGTTCTCCTAAAAACAGATGGGTGAGGTTACTAAAAGAGATTTCCCAAGAGAGATTTGTGGGATTGATCACCATTAAGAGGATCATAAATGACCACTCTGCATACAAACAAAATGAGAAATTAATTGACAACATAAAATAAGGTGCCATTGGCAATAGAGAGAAAGGCATGTATGGAATACGGGAAAACACTATTGATCCAACCAAAAGAGATGTGACGAAATTCAATAGTGCACAATGCCAGGTCATGAATTTACAGACTGAAAACACATATTTCTGCTCTTAACTAGAAGCTTCTTAGTTGGGATACTGGTTCATGAAGGCTGCAGTGTCACAAAGCTCCCATTAACACCTCCTCCCCCTTCAAATACAGCCTTAAAATGCATTAGCAGACAGGACCAGCAGTAATGGGGGGGCACACAAACCTTTTCATGTGAAGCCTCAAGAAAACCCACCTGGAGCTGCCCTTGTAGAATGCAGAAAAGGGCATCTAGGAGACTGAGAAAGTAAAGAATTATTTATGAGAAAGTTAAAAGCTTGGCAGCAAGGGGAAAACTCAACAGGATTTGATGGTCTCTGTCAGTATATCAGGAAAGCTAAATGCAGTGGAAGGAAAACAGCAATTTAGGATTCGTCTCTCAAGAAAAAAGACTGCAGGTTGATCATATATGAACGAATACAAAAGAAAATAAAAAGAGGAAAGCTTTTAATTTAAAGAACTGTGAATTTTTCTCATTACTTAACTGGAATGAAAGAAGACATGATAAACTGATGTGAAGGAATTATTAAATGATGTCATGCAATAGCAAGGTTTGGCGTAGATGATCCAAGAAATCAATCCCCTTTGTCTATACCTAAATTTAGCTTTAAAGGTTGTCAAGATATTTCTTTCCTTTCCTTCCCTTTCCCTAAAAATAGCATAAATAGCATTATCGGAAGGCACCAGACGGTGCTGTCCCTGGGAGTTTTACAAGCTCTGTACTTCCAGACTTTCCTATCTGTAGGTTACAGCCAAAATGCTGTGGCACATTAAGCACAGTTTATGGTGTTCCCACATCTGCTACTAAGATTGTTTGCTGCTCAAAGCTGTGACTGAACAGGTTCTTAGAAGCAGTGCTACTGCTCAAGGGAAGCACTTTCATATGTAGATATTAAAATTCCTCTTCAAATGGTATTTTTACCACCAGTTTGAATGAAAATTGCACTGAGTCCTAGGGATGCCAAGCCCATGAAAAAAAATAAGGCTAGGATTTTGTTGTCTCATTTTCTTATTTACTTCCTTGGATCTTTCTTAAATTAAGTTGTTACCTGGACTGCGGCTCAAACGACAGCCTATAGAGACATTGAGCTGAGTTAAAGGAAAAAGTATGCAGAGTGATAACTTAAAAAAATTGATAGAGCTCAGATTTTTAATTTTGGGCTATTACCACTCATCCTCTTAGTACTTTAGATTTCTGTCCTCCTGTAAGGCTAGTTTTCAAAAGTAAGTGCTCTGAACTCATCACTCAAATACTTCAGACATTGCATTTAGGGTTTAGATAATAGCCCTATCCTTTGTATTGTGTCCTCTTACCTCATACGTTTATAAACTGTTTATCACTACAATTACAGTGACAGAGAAATGGCCCATGCAGGGGAAGAACTGATGAATGATTGATAAGAACGCTTTCAGCAAAAAAGTCATTTGACGAAGTTTGTTCATCAAGTTCTACTTCTAATCTCAGATGCGGACCTTTGGTTTTGAAATAAAGGATCAAGCACAGCAGTTTACAATAACACTGTTTGTCTGACAGAGTTAATTGCTGAAATCCCTTTATTACATTACACCTTTATTTGGAATACGCCTCAGTCAACATCTTGTCTAAAAGCTGCTTTTTGTGAAGAGACTAAAAGTTCTGTTGTCATAAGAGTCAATGTAATGGTTCATTATACAGTCGTCTTGGGAGAGGAAAAGGCTTTTCTGGAGTCAGTAAGGGTTTGTTTGTTTTTGCTACAGATAGCAAAGACTAATTAGGGTTCCCGTAAGAGAGTCCATTATGATCACCTGCTCTGATTTCCTACAACGCTAATTATGTTATTAACATTTAAATTGTAAACATTGTTTTTAATGTCAGGTGTCATTCCCAGCTCCATGTTTTATGAGACCTTAGGAAAAAAAAAAAAGCCAAATTTTCAACTTGTTTGCATTTCAAGAATGTAAATAGAGGTTTATATTTCATTTGGCTTCTCAAACCTTGCAAACTAATTTTTGATCTTCAAAGTAAGTTTGCAGAAATTCATTAGTTGACTTCAAAGCTACCCGTGGACATAGAAAAACTTACTTCCACTGTAAATCACTTGCTTCCTGCTATCCACACCACCAATAAAAACCAGCAAAATATTTCAGTAGGTAGCAAAGCTGCCCTGCCTGTACTGTGATGACAAGAAGTACACATGCATGCAAAACATGCATTTAATAAAAAAAAAATAAAAATGCTCTTTTCTCTTGGCACAGCATCGCTTTGTTCTGGTTTCTTTACCTTGAATACTTCAATTCTAAACAGAGTGCTTGGTTTAGTACTAGTGGCAGCTACCTGTCCTGCTACATTTCAGCCAACAAGAGGTTTTCTCCCCAAATGCCTTCTTGGTTCCAAATAATCCAGAGAGGCCTAAGAGAAATATTTTGTCATATTTATCAAATGTCCAGCCTGTGGTACTTTCCTGTATACCAGCACAGTGCCACAACTTCTAGGTTGTACCCATTTAGGCTGATAGGAGCATTTACCGGGAAGGCTTTAATTACACAAAGTTTATTTGCTTTTTTTTTGTTTCACTTTTATGGATTATTAAAAAAAAAAAAAAGAAAACCCATTTCAGCTTGGAATGTTAACCTCAACATAAGTGAAATTCCAGCAAAGAGGCAAAATCACCCTCTCTGACAGTATGTTCACACTCCCCACAAATAAAGGATTGCTATAGGAATAATACAAATAAAGGATTGCTATAGGAATAGTTAGTGTATGTTGTGACTCTCCCTCAATTAATAAATATCCAAACTCTTTTAAATATGGGTCAAGCCTCAATTTCTACCAGAGAAAAAACCACAAGAGGTCCCCCTTGCTCCACGAGAATGCTTTCTCTGCAGTCTAGGAGGAAAACCGTCCTCACAAGTGTACTGGATTTACCCAGTACTTTCAGGAGTTACAGCACTGAACATAAAACTGACACAAATGAGATTGTTTGGCTTTCTTCATTAAAAAGTTTCTGCAGTAAATTCAAAGCTATTTTTAAAAAAATATGTACCTTTAATACATCTTTTCTCACTTTCCTTAAATTGTTTTTTTGAACCTTTCCACATGCTCACAGTTCAAGTTCAACACAAGTATCAAGGAAGGGGATGTTATTTGGGACATTTTTCTTACTAGGAGAAACAGCTACTTAGCAGTCCAAAAGAAGACATAGTAAAAATCACAGCTCACATCCTTCCTTAAGAGATCTTTTGACCCTCAACAATCAATCTTGCCCCTTGTCCTGTTCTCAACATTTAAAAAAAAAAATAAACATCAACAAAAAAAACCCAACCAAACAAAAAACCCCACCAGTTGAAATATTACAAAAGTGCTTCTTTTCTATTGTTATCTGATCCAAGACTGTCTCACTGGAATAAGAAGGTAGAAAAGTTTGGAAACTGTTTTATACTCCAAAGATTCTCTTACCCTGATTACTTCTAAAACTTGCTATTTCTTTGCACATAATCTCTCGAAAATGATAGACTTTCCTAACCACACTTGCACATTAGAAGTCATATCTAGGAACCCATCTCATGCTGTAACAGGAACTTCACCCATCTCATCAGCTTCCTTTTATCTTGTCCTGGCACTTGCCATTTTTAGGGCAATTCAGAGGACTGTTAAAATGAGATCATCCTCTTATCTTGACCTTTTATCTCCCTTTTTTAAAAATATTCATCCCCTAGCTCTTCCTTACTGTTCATGCCATACTTTTGCCTCCAACTTTCACTTAAAACGGGCACTGCAATCCCTCTCAAGTTTGCCATTGCTGCATCCTCGCCCATGGTGCCACCCTCTGCCCACTCGATTCCCAAAAAGCGCTGCCACACTTTCTTCCACCTGCTTCACAGAGAAGAGCAAATCCTTTTGTCTTCCTTCAAAAGCCTCCTTAAAGCCAGTGTCAATTATTCAGCTGGCAACATATCAATCTCAATGTAGCCAGGCGACTGATTTGCTTTTGATCACTGCCAATCCTCCTTTCCTTCCTCCTTCCCAGTCTTTCTCAGAAGCCCATCCATATCCAAGCTCTTTGAAAGAGAACCATCTTCTGTACTTTCATCACCTCTTATGCCACATCATCCTGCTCCATTCTAAGGGCTTCCATGCAGTGGAATCAAACTATCCCAGAGGGTTTAATTTTCGAGGGAAATGGCTTGCATCACTTATTTGATGTGGAGGCATGGTCAGTCTGGGGGTGGGTTTGAATGCCAGCAAATTCCACTTGGTTTCAAAGCAACGCAGTGAACAGTTTAAACCAGAAGTATTATTGTGACTACAGACTGCCTTCACTTGGGACCTATATGACTCCAGAGCAGTTCCCAGACCCAGTCACAACAGAGACGACACCAAATCCACTGAAGTCAACAGCAAACTCCTACTGATTTTGAGCAGAGCTGGGATTTCACCCTCAGCTATACAGGCACTTGACAGTCACATCCGCACAAAGAAATTGTTGTAGTGACCAGAGTATTATCTGTGGATATCACCATGGAAACCTCATCACCCATCAAACCTAACAATCCAGGAACATTCAATTAGCACCAGGGGCAGGCTATCCTCATAAGGAGCTACAATTTATTGAAATACTAAAAGCTTCCAGGACAAATACTGCAAAAGGAAAGAAACCCAATTCAGTGATTTCATGGATATATTACATGCCAATTTTCTAGCTATAGAGTACACTTGTCACTGTACTAGAGATTAATTTTTAAATAAAGTATCACACAATTAATATTTACTTCACATTTTATCCATGACTGTCCTCTTCTCCCTTTTTCTTACCAGCATTGCTGTTAATTAACATAGGAGGAACAAACAGTAAAACTGAAAAAATAATTATGTTTGGGGAATAAAGACAAAATACATTAAATATTCTTAATAATTGCACACACATACTGTAAAAGGAAATCACTGTATTGTGACTTACACTTGGATACTGCAATATATTGAGTAGTTCTACCAAACAGATGACTTTCTGCTCATGTAGAAATTTATTTTTTTATACTACATGAATCATAGTCCAATGTTCAAGTACTCTGAATATTCGAACTATATTACTAGGCCTGACAAAATCCATTTTTATGTTGCATCTAAAGTGATAAAAATATACCATCTAAAATTTTTTTGACTTATTACAGCTACTTTCTGTAGAGTAAAAACACCAACTCTGATTGTTTTACATCTCTATTGCATTTCCCACGAAAACTGAACATGTCTTCTATCACAGGATGAAAGTGCAAATTCTCTGTCAGCGAAATTCCCTAAAGGAAAGGCAATAAGATCTGTGTAGCAACCCATTTCCAAGCTGGATAATTGTATTTCATGTTTGCCTGCATTTATCTCTGCATCCTTCTTTCCCAAGGATTTCTGCAGTGCTCCCACTCCCTATTTATGAGCTGCAACTGCTCCACAAGAGATGTAGCTGCACAACAGAGATAGGGAAACAAACTCTCTGAGGATAATATTTGACTAGCTTTCAATAACTGCTTTTATTTTAGCACCTCGGTTCCAGCTCTCTTCTTAGATGGGCTCTGTCACATTGCATTTGTTGTGTTCCTCTGGTGGGCATTGCTACATAGCAAGAATAAAATATCAGCAATTAAAAAATCACTCCCAACTTTACATGCACTTCACCTCAGATCCAAACCATGCTATTTGCTAGACACCCATCCATTTGGATGAGACCAGCACCAGGCTGAAGAGCAACTGTAGAAGCTGAATCCAAGGAAGTCTGATGTAATGGCAGATTGGGTTAATCAGAGGGAAGAATGTGCAATTTCACTAGCTTGCTTTCAGAACACTTTCCAGTGCTTCCACTACTCTCTAAGAGATGCAGGACATAGATATTCCCTGAGACTCATGCTTGTGACTGTCCAACTGTGAAATGAAGAAATTGCACCACTCCCTACCGAGGATCATTGCCCCATTCTCTTCAGAACCTACTCGAGGTCAAATTCAGACTCACTCATCGACTTTGTGGTGAAAGAAACCAGCCCTTTAGAAAAGCTCTGCTAACTCCATAGCATTCCTGGAATGTCTTTATATTCATCCGCAGAGCTGCCCACTCACCTCATTTGCTTTCTCTGGTGGTGGGGGCATGGAGGCATCTGAGAGCTTGAGATGAAAGGACAGACCTGCAAGTGCGGGAGGCTGTGGCACAAATGTTCCCTTGGGTGCCAGCACGGGGCACAGGTAGGGTGAGGCCAAGGTGACACTGGGGGCAGTGGGACACAGAGGCAGCCCAGCTGAGGGTCGTGCTCAAAGTGCCAGACTCAGTGAGTCCATGCATAAACATGTCACTTTACCTTATGCTCAGTTAGGGAGCTCTGAAATTCTCTCCCTTGCCTTCTCCCAGCACCATCAGCAAGTATTTCCAGGCTGTCTTTCCCATTTCACACGCTCTCTCCTCATTGCCAAGTACCTTCAATCCCCAACTCACCCATGGATGGATGCTGCAGTCAGCACCCGACGCTGTGCAAAACTCGACAGATGCCCCAGTGGCTGCAGAGGCCCTTGTTGAGCTATCATTTCCACCTTCCACACAAGTGATCCCATTTGGGCTTCACATTTTCAAAGATCTTAATGAGAGGTCCTCCTTCAATCTTTCTGGGAACTTTAAATGACCCAGGAGAATCCGCTGGGATGCTGAATGTACTTTAGTCCCTGAAACCTCGTGAATAAATACAGCAAGGAATGGGGTTTTTTTGGCAATCCAGTTATTTGATAGCCTTGATTAAACCTTTTTAGAATGACTGGAGGCTCTGAATGCTATTTATTCATATTTGAGCAGAGAAACAGTCACTCACTCACAGAAATCCTCAGTGGCTCATGGAATGACGTGCTTCCTTCTGCACAGCAACCCTCAGTCAGCCACACAGTAACACACTCCTGCCCAGATACACTTGGCAACATGCACAGTGACAGCCTGGCCCAGAGCACTGATTTTAGAAATCCTTGCAGGCTCCCACAAGGGTCTCCTCTCCCTTGAAGCTGAAAACAAACTCCCCAGTGACTCCAGCCCATGGTGCCAAAAGAGGCTCATCCACCTTCTCCTCAGAGCTGAGCCTTTTCTCACCACTGGGGCATTTCCCTGGTGAGGGTCCCCCTAAGGTCACTAATGCACTTATGAAAGGAAATCTCATTTTCACCACCTTCACATTTTAATATCTGAACGGCGAAGAGCTGCTGTTCTGCATTTTGGGTTTTATTTTGTTTGGCTTTATAAGGAAGTTTTACATTAAACAAACATTACATGACAGTAAAGGGGATGAGATGGCTCAGGGGATCAGTAATGGGCTGTGAAGCCTTTCCTTTCTAGGCCAGTGCTCCAGTTCATTCTAGGCTGTTTTAGCTGGATTTAACATAAGAAAATAGTAAGCTCATTTCAAAGGTCTGAGCTCTCTGAAACGAATTAGAATTAAAATTAACTGACCAGTGACAAAAATACCACTATGCAGATAAACTCCACCAAGCAGCCACTTGCAAAAAACAAAATGCAAGCAACATCTCACTTCAGCTGGGTAATGATACAAATGAAAATGCTCTGGAAACATACTGGCTGCCAGGGGCATCCCATCCGTCTTCCAGCCCAAATCTGTTACACAACTAGCTTTTGTAGGATGCCTGGAAGGTCTTCAAGCTCAGAGTGGGTCAGACCAAGAGAAGCAGGCAGTGACCAAAAGTTATTCCTTTCTAACTTCACTCATCATCATGCAGATTGCAAATTCATAGCCTCAAGGCCCTTGCAGACAAATATTTAACTTCATGTAAAATACACAGCCACTTCCTAGCTGCAGATGGCAACAGCCTGCCCAGAGACATGACACCAACAAGAAACACAGTAAAACAAACAAACAAAAACACCTCAAACACCTTGAGACATCCAGTGACCCGTCAGACTCACACTCAGCAGAGACTGCAGAACTCTGTCTTGTCAAAAAGAGATATAACCTAGTAAAAGTGAACAAAGAAACCAGCTCACAGCCCACAATGCTGTTTTCAGAAACTGCTTGCTTTTGTCTTGTCTTTAGGTACAATAGTGTTGCAGTTTTCACTGGTGTTTTAAATAATATGTAAATACAATTAAATAATTGGAGCAAACTCCTCAATCCCCCTCATACTCCATCAAAAAGGCTTTTGTGCAGCTTTTTAACAGCGCTATGCTTCAAACACCTAGGATAAAAATGGAAATGTATCTCACAATACATCACCAGCAGATAAGCTCTAGCTCAGAGTAGGAGTACAGATTCATTACTCCACTATAAATATAAATAAGGAGTTTAGTGAATATGGTGAGCACATGACTATTTATAGTGACATTTCAATAAGTCTAAATGTACAGGTACTTGAGAAGCAATAGAATTGTTATTACAACTTTGCACTATAAATGAAATCTAATAAAACACAAACGAGAATGAATAGAAACTATTTTCAGAATATCAACTAACAGCAGTGCAACATAAACAAATGGGTTTTCTAAATCAATCAGAATACTGAGGACTGATATCCATGCCTAGAAATGGTTCCAAGTGTCATTTTTCATAGTGCCATAAGCATCTGATTTGACACTCGATTACCTGCACTCAAACATCTTATTTATAATACAGGTATTACATCACCTCCACCGTGAAATTCAAGAGATGATGAATTGCTGTACAGCGCTATGCTACACTGGGTGCAATCCTGTTCTTTATCCACAGTGCTTTTCAAAAACACAGTGAGGGCAAGTAAGATGGGAGCTTGTTCATCTTGTGAAAGAGATGAGAAGAGAGAGCTCCTTACAATGTCAGGGAAGTGAACACTTGGTGCAAAAATTCTCTTTCAGTCCTCTGAATCAACAGCTAAGGCACCCACGTTGTATGCCCTAAAACAAATGATCTGTCCTTCAGCTTTCATTAGCTGAATAAATTCAGTATTTAATTCAGCCAGTGCTCAGTGCCACTGATATTAACGTCATCTAACTCGGGCTGTAATTAGACAGGAAAACCATTCGGTTCATATTTGCATAAGGTTTCTACAAACGAATTCTACTGAACCAGGAAAAAACATAATCAAAGGAGAAAAATTGCTCTCTAGATAAGAAGTGACACCAAAGAGGAACATGTCACACAGCTCGATAACAGAAGAAAAAACAGGGAACAGCTGAAATGTTGAATTTGTTAGAACAGATATTTCAGAAAAATATGGCAAACAAATACTCTGGCCTCATCTAGGACACAGTCTAACTGCCCTTGAAATCAGTAGGAGCCTCCTATTCAGGATCTTCGCAGACAAGGTTGTTAATCCTGGGAAAAGGGTGTCCAGAGCAATTGTGCAAACCCCACCCACGGCAACATTTAAGATTCAGCTTAAGTTAAGTTAGTTAAGGCCTTGACCAGCCTTATTTAATCTAGAAACTTTCATCAGGAGACTTGGATAGGTGACCTCTAGTGGTCTCCTCCTACCTAATTCATTGTGTTATCTTAATAACATCTATTCTAAATACTAGAGAGTTTCTTGACCTCAGTGCTTGAGGCTCTAGCACAGATTTTCCATTGCTTAACCACTCTCACTTCATAGAATTTTTTTCTCTGTATATCAGTTTTAATTCCTCTTGCTGCAGCTTGTGACTGTTGCCTGTCATGTTGTCACTGGGTGCCCTTGAGAAGAGGCTGGCTCTGTCTCCTCTATAAATTTCCTTTAGGTCCTCAAAGACAGCAATTAGATCTTCTCAGCCTTCCCTTCACCAGATTAAACTGTGTCAGCTCTCTCCATATATCACAAAACTACGTTCCCTGAACCTTGACACTCTCCCACTGTTGTTCCCTCTCTCTCCTCTTGTGGCCCCAGGCTGTAAAGTTTCATACCCATTTGCTTTTGTGCTAGAACAGGCATTTTGCTCACCCCTCTAACTCAGCACCCAGATAGAAACGCCATTCGAACCTTTCATTTTGCCAGGCACAGCACATCCTTTTGGCCTCCTCCTATGGGAGTGGCTTCTCAGTTTCCTGATCACCTTGGCAGCCTCCTGATCACCTGTGAGAATTACTCTCATATCCTGTGACCAATTAAAACATTCACATTTTTCATTCTCCTCTGCCACATCCACCTGACAAGCCTCCAGCACTGAGAGAGAAATTCTTGTCATCAGTCATCCTCGGTCTGACCTTGATTTTTTTTTTCTTTTTACCTTTTTCATTTCTGTCACACGGGTGCTGCCATTTATCAGGCATCTCCCTCCTCTTCTTCACAAACAAAAGACTCCCAGTGTCACCTATGCAGCAAATATATCACTACGTGCCAGCCTTTTGATGGGATCAGAGAGAAGAGAAACAAGGTGATTCATGATATTGCAATCTCATCATGGAAAAATAATACTAATAACTTGCCACCAGACAAGTTCTTTCTCCATAACAAAAATTTATAGCTTCCCCCTTACGTTACAAAATGAGTAACTGATTAGTCTTGCACTATCCCCTCACCTCAACACTCTTAATTAACGTATGGTAATTAACATATGATGGCACATTAATTGTGCACATAAATCCCAGTATTAGCTTTACTGCGTATCTTTCATCCCAAAAAACAAAATAAAAAAGGCCCAGTAAGATACCATGATAAAAAATGCTGTTCAGGATTTTGTTGAAGTCATGGAAGAAATGTGAAAAAATGCAACTTAAATATCATAGGAAAGATTAATAGATTTTAATAAAGAAGTTGACAACTGAGTGAGCTCCCTGAATCAAAACTCTAATCACTTAACAGCAAAATTTCTCTTTTTGTTTTAGCTCTTATCTTTCTTCTTTTCCCCCTTGATACATTCCACAAACATTGACCAGACAAAATAACCATCTAGAAATTTCTTGGGGAATGACTTTCCAGGGCTAAGATTAATGACTGTAAGCATGAGGTAAAATAGCAGGGGGGGGGAAAAATCACACTCAAATCTTTACAACATCTCATTCTAGGATGCCTATTTTAAAATATTATATTTGAACATGCCAATTCAGTAGACGTCAGTAAAGATTTTCGCCTCAAGTTATTTTCTTTGTTTCCCATTTCTTTATGTAGTTAAATCAGCAAGTATAAATGTCTTCAGACAAAATTATCTCACATCAAACAAATATTGACATGACTTTTAAGGTCAGTTGCTGCAAGGCCAGGATTTAAAACAAATTAAATTTGATGTATGCCATTTCAAAGGTCATTTAGAAAGGTATATGCTGCACCTATTTTACAATGCAATCCCCAGGGAGGCAAACATATTGAATGCTGCAAGGAGACATTGCAATAATGAAGATAATTATGGTAATAGGCAGGTAGGTAATAGAGGCTTAATTAGATCAGAACAAGCATATTATTTAGAGAAAAAGAAAATTCAGTCCATTCAATTAAAAGTAAATGCCACCAACTCAGGTCAGTATTTATTTCAAGTTGAGAGATACTATGCTTTCTTGTAGCTTTAAAGGGACTGAGACATCACAGCAAAAGGCAGTAAAAATACTTCACTGTCCTCCAGCACAGTCCAGTGTCACTGCATATGAAGGTCTCATCTGCCCCAGAATAGTGCCATTCTGATGGAGGATGTGCACACCTCTAATTTCCTGATTTTCCTTTCTGATCTCCATGATTTTCAGTAGTAGAAGTGAGAAGGCATGAATCCTTTATTATCACATAAGTAACTCAAGGAATAAATAAACGTCCATTCATGAAACGTGCTCTCACAGCAAAGGAAGAATTTTGATGAGATGAGCAGAGGAAGAAGTGAGCAGAGCAACTCTGGAGATGGTCAGTGCCCAAGTGAGCTCTACGTGGTGCTGCAATGGCAGCACACAGCTCTGCCACTGGACAAAGCAAGCCCACCTTTCCTCAGACAGCTCTTCACAACACTCTTTTGCTGAATTATTCCCATCTGAAATGTGAATTTACTGCCTTAAAAATATGCATCAGTATGTAATCCAGAGTGCCATAGCCCTGCCTTGCCACGTGGCTCTGAAAGGTGAATGAAAAAGAGAGCGAAGGTGGAAAGATATTGTTCAAAATGTCATTGTTCTATATCCTGGACAGCCATTTATTTTTGAGACATTCTGATTTATTAACATCCTCTGGCCCTTTGTATGGGTAAAACTAACTTTATGAGATGCATGATGACACAGCAGAGTGGAACAGAAGAGAAAACCAGTGCATGCTGCTGCAGGGTTATGCCTTTAGGGTGGGAAGATGAACGGCTCTGCTGTCACTGCATCATTTAGCTTACAGAAGTGACTTTCACTTCCCTAGTGTCCTCTACAAGTAGCTGAGCTTAGGGTTAAGACTGTCACCAAAATATGTGCTGTCTTGAAAGCTCTTGACTAGACAAATACCATTTCCAGGCAGTGTAGGGTGGCCCTCACCCGTTATCTTGGCCAGCCAGCCAGCAGGCATTAAGCAAAGACATGACAGTTCTGATCCTCTGTAAGGTAATATGGCATGATCACCGTTCAGGGACACACTCACTGTCCTTCCACAGCTTTCTGCACAAAGGGAACTGAAAACACCTCTAAAAATGAGCCTGGCTCTCATCACTTTCTGCATTTTCTTTGAAACAAGTCTGCAATAACTCCCCAGAGACTAGTCCAGGACTCCGAATGGAAGTTCTGTAAGCTCTAAATTGGCTATTCTCATCTAGTTTGGTTGGGTTTTTTTGTTTTTGTTTTTTTTTTTTTTTTTTTTTTTTTTTTTTTTTGTGGGTTTTTTTTTTTTTTTTTTTTTTTTTTTTTTTAATTTCACTTGTATTACAGCCCTAGGCCACTCCATTGGTTCTGAAAATAAGATGGTTTACTGTTTCACTGCTCACGAGTGAAGTGACAAACTCCTGCCATCTAGAGGGTGGTTTCTGAAACATATTTGAGGCAGATACTGTTTCACAGGGTGAAAATAAAACTGAGAAAAAAATCTTAGCATCTACATATCTCCTTGGGATTTTTCGAGATTTCTCCTTCTTTTTCATTCATGAGTTTATGTAAAAACGCCCAGTCACATCTGTGCATGTATAATAATCCTTTCTGCAACAGCTCCATACATTTGTGACAGCAGATTAGCAGACTAGGACAACGATTATAAAATAGATTAAAACTTTTTGTTTGTATTTTTTTCCAACGTCATAACATTACAACGTTGTTTATAACGTTGTAACGTTGTAACGCCTACAACGCTCATCCTGCTCTTGCATTCATGGCTGCCTAAAACAGACTACAATGGCCACAAGCAGAATACAAGGATATTGGTGATTAATGACATTCATTGAGAAAAGTGAGACACGCACAAGAATGCCTCTAACATCTCAGAAAAGATGGCATTTTCTACTTAGGTTTTTAGTTAAACAGCACGTGGCCAGGGCTACTGACAATAATTAAAAATTACTTCTCTACACACTGTCTCACGAAGAAGCAGCATCCAGTTTAGTGACCACCACGATTTTTTTTGTTGCTAAACAACAATGCTATTTTCTGTGCATCCCACTAACCTGCTGTGAAGATCACGTCTCGAAGGAAAAGCGTGACAAGCGACCAAATTGTTGTGGGAGAATCATCAGTGGCCTCACAAAAGTTAGGAGTGTCTTCCTGGAAAGGCAATGATGGCCCATGAAAACCTGTGTCTCTCATTAGGTGAAAGTCCCATTCCATAACCAGCAGCCATCTTTCAGGGAGAATTATGGCCAAGTTGTTCTGGATGGCTGGGGGGGTGATTGGCTCTCGCAAAAGAGGAACGGTGATCATGCGCGTTAAACGTTTTGTCAAGGTCTAAAGTTCTTTTTGGCACGAGGCTGTGTCGTCGTGGTTTGGTTTTGGACCCCTTTTGGTTCTCCCTTTAATCCTCTCTTCCCCCACCTGTATGGTTTCCAGCAGACAGCTCTGGTGCCAAGGGCCGTCAGAGGTGCGGGGAAGGCGCGTTCGCGTGCCCCTGGCCCCAACAGCCGGGAATGGGGAAAGCTTGCCGCTGGGGGCCTCGGCCCGACAGCCCCACCTCGAGGGGTAAGAAGACCTCCGCTCATGGAGGATGAAGGAGGGTGAACTGGCAGACTTTGGGAGGAGCCGGGGACATGTAGGGAAAATGTTGAAATATGTATGGCGGGTCATAAATATGTAGGTGGCTGATGCAACACCAGGGGTTACAAAAGGTCTTGTGGCCGAGCCCCTGGCGACCAGCCTTGCTCCCAGCACTGCCCTCTTCTGCTACGTGGGATGTTGATTAATTCTCCGTCAGACTTTTATAACTCGTTCCCACTTGAGGTCTGAGTCGTTTATACCAATGTGAAGCAACACAACCACCTCACTCGAGTGAATCGATGATGGAGGCACACAAAGCAATGCCCGGGATCTTACTTAGATGCAACATGTATCAAACCCTTTCTAGGTGAAAGACCACTGGAATGTCATCCATGCACTCATGGGCCATTAAATATCTGTACACTGCATCTTCTAATGATTGTCACAAAGGGTTTTCTAGGCAAAATCCACCCGTGACAGTGACTTGCATAACCTCAGATGAGACGGACCTGTGTGCAGGGGTTTTTTATAGCACGGGTATAATTTCCCTTTTTAAGCTACATTGTATTCCTACCATTTAGATTAATCAACACTTCCCCTTAAAAACAGTTCAAGCCAAAGAGGAAAGATTTCCGAGAAAACTTTTCAGGTGCCCATTACAACCACAACTGACAATTGCAGCGACTATGGCCACAGTTCGGTCTCTTGACAAGTGAGAGCTGAGGTGCAATTGCCCCGAAAGCGCACGAGATCCGAGGCTGGATCAGCAGCAGCTCCCGCGCAAACCGGCGGGAAATCCCTTCGCGGGACCCGCGCAGCGCCCCGCGAGGGGAAAGGGCCGCAGCCGGGCCCGGAACGTTCCCGCCGGGCGGCGCGGGCCGGGCGGGCAGCGCACCGCGCCGCACCGTCGCTTCCGGCTTCCGCGCGGCCGCCCGAGCCAGGTGGGAGCGGGATGGGAATGGGGGCGCGGGCCAGGGGCGCTGAAGGGGCGGCGGGGCCTCAGAGGGGCCGGGCTAGAGGCCTCAGGGTCTCCCTTCCGGGCCCTTGCGGCTTAGGTGCCCGAGCAAGGGAAGCGGTGTCCGGCTCCGCCGTAGCCCAGTGCCGGGAGAGGCGGAGCGCGGGGATCCCGGTTGGCAGCGGGACGCGGCGCGGTCTGGGGGCCGAACGCTGAGGATGAGGGAAGGCGCGGAAAGCTGAACGCGGCGGCGTGTGCGGGCACACGCGAACAGCAGCCCTGCTGCCGGCGCTTCGCCACACGGGCTCGGAGCGGGTCTCGTCCGGCTCCCCGCGGGACGGGGTGCCGGGCAGGGAATGGGGCAGGGAATGGGGCAGGGGGCGCCTGAGGAAAGCCCCGCACACCTGGGCGCTCACAGCACAGCAGCCCCCAGATGCTGCGGGCCCTCGGTGCGGTTCCTAGCCACCTTGCTTCCAAAAGATGGAGTAAGTCATGGGTATCACCGTGCCTGGAAAATGATTTTTGCATTATTCGGACGTTCAGTTCACGGTCCTTTCAAGTATGAACTACTGTTGGTGTAGTTTGTTTTTACTTTTAGTTGTAATTTTGTGCGAGTGGTGAAACAGATTTTGAACCCGCACAGAGCAGAAGGTGTTTGAGCACAAGAATCCTTGAGATACAGAAAGCCTCCTGTGGGCGTTGGTACCTGTGGCCTGACGAGGGCCCCGCAGCTCCCTCCCCCCCGTGAACAGCTCCTTCCCCATGTCTGTGACAGCAGGGTGGGCAGTGCTCCACCAGGTGATGAGGCACTGCCCTGCTCAGCACAGGAGATCCAGGAACCTGCTGGTGCAGTCAGGGGTGTCTTTGGGACCTCACCAAGAAGCCGTGACTTCAGCAGGACTTAGATGCCGGGCATTGTTAATTGTTAACGCACCTCACGTAGCATGACCACCAGTTACAATCCACCAGCAGTCTCTGGTGCTGTGCTGGGAAATCTGTGGTCTTTGCCCGTGGTCGCCTTAGCAAATAATGCAGCAGGAGAGCAGCAGAAGGTGAAAATCTACAGAGTGGAAGCTGGGGACCCAGTACTCACATTACACGTTTTAGGGGCTTTCCTTTGAACTGTTCACCTCATTCCTACACAGGCTCCCGCTATCTGAGCTCTGCTTCCTTGTGCCACAGCATCAGCCCTGAAGCTGCAGAGCCACACTCACACCCACAGCTGCTGCTGTGACCCAGGCACAGCATTTCACTCCTGAGCAGGAAACTTAAGGTGGAGAAACCACCCTCGTGCAAAATGCTCCCCCATGCAGGAGCTCCAGTGCTCTGCAGGGCAGCACATTATAACCTCTGGGGCTGAGGGGGGAACCAGGCATGGACCTACAATCTCTTATTTTAAGTCCTCCAGATGCACTTTTCTCTCCCACACACCCCTCAGGGGTGTGGGCTAGAGACAGAATCCACTGGAGCTCTCCTGCCTGAGCATTTGGTAACAGTGGGCCAAAAGTGGAGGTAGAGCACTGCAGAGGCATTTGAATACTAATTAGTGGGTTCAAAAGAGGTGATATTCTGATTTGAAAGGAGCTCAAGGTAGACAGGGTTTATGCTGTCATAATTTCTCCAATCATAACGTTGTTAAGCTCTAGTCCAAAAATTATAAAGACAGTAAATTTCTTTAAAAATTTGAGCCCAGCATGAAGACAACAAACAACTTAAATGAAAGCTCAGAGGGAAAGAGTGATGAGAATATTGATCTATAGGTTGTTATTATTGGATGGTGTTTGAAAGCATGGATTCACTCCACAGCTTTCCTAAAGGGACCTGACATTGCAGTTCTGTGGTTACATAGTTCAGTGCAACTTTCTGAAAACTGCCATCTAAAATTTCTCATAATCTGCGTCCTCATGAGGCGCTGGGGCAGTGCTTGTCATGAAAACAGTTTGTCATTTTGCTGCTTTCCATTATGAGGGAATGCGAAGAAGTCAAGGTATAAATACTAACCATTAGATTCTGTTGTTAAATCTGCATTTGAGTGGTTTGAAAATTAGTGTGGAGCCTGATATTGGACTCCCAGTGTCAGAAATGGCACACTATAGAGTAATGACAGTTGCCAACAGGCAGCACAGCAATATAATTTTGACTACAAAATATGACACTAATAGAATTTAAACACAGTGCAAAATGCTACAGGGTAAGAAAACTGATTTATGTGTGCTATCAAAAGCAAATTTTAGTATCTGGTGAGGACAATATATTTCTGTGTTCAGGAAAGTTAGGAGTCTTTGGTTATAAGACCTTTTGAATGACGATACTAATTTTTCTTCCAAGTTGAAGCTGCTAGAATTTACTGCCTGTTGGTGCTGCAACTGTCCTTACAGATGCTTATTAAACAGGCAAGGCAAACCGAAACCAGAGGTCCATCACAAAGAAACCTACACATAGTGATGGTTTAATTTTTTTTTTTTTAAGGCAAAACACTCCAAAGATAGTTAAACACAAAGTTCAGGACAGCAAAGTTTTCAAGATCACAAGACTCTTTATGGTTCATCACATGGCTCTTCCTTGTGGATTGTCCCCTTATTCCACATTTCAAAAGAAACTTTCAGACAAGGAAATGAATGAAGTTAAAGCAGGAAATGTAAGAACTAGGTTTAGTGCTGGCTGTGTCATGTGTATCCATGTACTTATATCCATAGTTTTGTGTCCATTCATTCCAGTCCTGTTTTTCCCCCCACAGATAGTGAAACATGCCTAAAAAAAAGACCGGTGCTCGTAAGAAAGCGGAGAACCGTCGGGAACGTGAGAAGCAGATAAGGGCTTCACGAGCCAACATAGACTTGGCCAAACATCCTTGTAATGCTTCAATGGTAAATTAACCTCGAGTATTCTGTGCTAAAATACCTGATTTTCAATTATGTAAACCCAGTGATAATACCTTGACTGCCTTAATGCCACTAGAATGCCATTCTTCCTACTGTCCCTCCTTGATGTTTAAGGTTACGTTTGCACCAGACAGAATACTGATTAAAAGGTTTGGATCCTTAATTGTAACTCCCTGTGGAGGTCTGTAATTTTTATATATTTTACCTAGAATGAAAGTAATTACCAGTGTTTTATTTCTTCTCTTTAGGAATGTGATAAGTGCCAGAGGTAAGATTTTTTTATCCTTCTAAAACCAGTAGTTTAATATTTGTTTCAGACATTTTACAGGTATTTTTTAATGCTTTCTTTTAAAGCTTAACACTTTCTTTCTGATTTTTCCCCTCCATGTGCCTAGACGACAGAAGAACAGAGCTTTTTGCTACTTCTGTAACTCTGTTCAGAAATTGCCCATTTGTGCACAATGTGGTGAGTAGAAATAATGAAAGAAAACAAGCTATCCTCATCCTGTTCCTGGTGTTAAACTCTCAGTACCTCTGTTACAGTAGCTTTATCTTAAAGTACCTGTGTGATGTGGAGCAGATTCTTTTGAATCTGCTGTGAATATCCTCCTTGAGAAGTGATCAGGATGTGTGCCTCTAACCCCCAAAGGTTTGCAAGCCTGGATTGTGGCTTGTTTTCTTTGGAAGAATTTGTCTTGCTTTCTTTTAGGTTTGAGAATTCTGACTGTTTCCACAGACTGACCATGTGGAGCATTGTTTCATAACAGCAGCAAAACTAAAAATACTCTGACTGCAAGCAAGGCACCAATAAATACTGCTTTTGTAGGGATTATATAATTTCTGATCAATTCAATATCAATTAAAGCAACAAGATATTATTCACCTTGCATGGTGTTGTAATGTAACATGCAACTCGTGTTATTTATGTAGGGTTGAGGGCTGATGCTTTGAAATTAGTGAGAGAACTGCTCTGAATCAGGCTAAAATGCTCTTTGGTTTTAAACAGCTGCTTGCTTGCAGGAGATGTTGATACTCATTTCATACTGAGGTGAATTTTGTTGTTCCACTGTTTCAACAGATCATTGCAGATTTCCAATTTGTCATTAAGCAGTTTGGCTGTTTTGGAGCTTGTCTCTCAGAGCTGCTGACATGCAGCTTTCAGTGCCTTTGCTGTGACCTTCAGATGCTGAGCATTTCTGGAAGCCAGGCTGTTAGTGTGCAGTGGCATTGTGTCACCCTTCATAAGTCTCCTTTCTGTCACCATGCAGTGAAGTACCGAAAACATGCTCTCTATCTTATGGCTCATACCTGTGTGCTGCATTTATCTTAATCTGGTGTGTGTTTCTAGAGGAAAAACACTCCTATGAACAGCCATACTGTATTGAGACCAGGGTTTTCCAAACAAAGACCATTAGAGCTGTTTGCCGCTTAATTGGGGACTACAAACCAACAGCATCTTAGAGGAGACAGGGAGGGATGGCAGCAGGGTAGCTCTGTTCCCAGTGCTCCGCACCCAGTAATGCCCCACCACCTCTCACTGCTCAGCCCAGCTGCTTTTATGGTGGGACAGAACTAGCAGTGGTTTTAAACAGAACTCTTTAAGGTTTCCTTGCTGGACTTTGGCCTTAGCTTTGTTCTTTGTTTTGATGTTTGAAATTTTTGCCAGTGCCTCAAAACACAGAGCAAGACCAACACATTGTCTTATTATCTCAGTACAGGGGCAAGAGTTTTGACTGAAAACAGGCAATAATTAATTTAACCTAAGAGAGCTGTGAAGGTGGGTTGCAGAATGCAGCAATAATGCAAACATCTTTGCATTATTTTTACCTAGATTTATGGTTAAGCACAGGCATTTAGTTGAAGTGCTATTCTTCCATAAACATGCATTCTACTTTTTTGAAAATGTTATTTTTATATAGTTTTCTTATGGTTGCTTGCCTTTTTATTTTAAACAGGAAAAACGAAATGCATGATGAAGTCTTCAGATTGTGTTATAAAACATGCTGGTGTGTACAGTACTGGACTAGCTATGGTGGTATGTATGCAAAATTACAGCTTTTTTTTTGCACTATGAGGATATTTTGTGCAAATCTCCCTGGAAAGATGATAAAACAGATTTATGGAAGGGTGGCATGTACCGTGCCAAGTTTGGTTTTTTCCTTGCTTTTCTGTAACAAACTGATTTTTCCATTATACTCAAACCCTATATTTTTCATTTTTAGATTCAGCTCCTGCAAACTCCAGCACATGTCCTGGATGCTAATGGGTCTGTGCTGGTGGCAGGCCCTAACCACTTGCATGAAGAGCACTGGACCCTTACATGCCCCCTAGATAATTCCCAGCTTTCATTAAAATGTAGGATTATTCTGCAGAAACCTGCAGACTTTTGTTGCTGTTGTCTTAGCACTGCAGAGATCATCAGCATCATAGAGAGGAGTCTGTTCCATTAGAGGGGCATTTTAATGAACAAACCCCCTCTTTTGGGCTCTTAATTTGAGATAACCATAGCTTCAGGCCTTTGCAGTTTTGTTCTTAGAAGGACAAGTTAGTGTCTGCATTCTGGGAAGCAAGGCAAGACCTGTCACAGCCTCTGGATTAAATGGACTAAACCTCTGTCCTGTTGCTGCCTGCAGCTGGCTGTCAGCTGTTCTCAGAAACACAGCCAGCCTTTACATGCTGGCTTTCCTGAACTCACCCCATGCATTCACTGATGCGAGAGCGAATGCATCAACAGCTAAGTTTGGATTCATTGTTGTTTTCTTAGCTTTGCGTGCGTGTAACGCACACAGTAATTAGTTACCTATGGACTGAAAAGCTTTAATGCTACAATTAAAGATAGCTGAAGTGGAGATCTTATAATTTCATCAAAATAAGAGTTAAAGAGTCTAACTCACTTCTAATGAGTTGTTTGATCTTTGCTCTCTGCAGAGCTTGTGTTCTAATATAGCAGAGTTTAAAATCCAAATGAGTGATTTCAGCTGTAAGAATCCAGAGGCATTTTTCAGGTCTTCTCTGAAATTTCATTTTTGCCAGAACATTGTTGTAGTTTATGGATCCCAGGTTTCAACTGGAGGACACAATTTACCACGTGCAAAGGGTGTGATAAGAAATGCAAAAACCAGAATTGAGATAGATAACCAAATTATTTTGCATCATACTTAAGCCTGCAGAAAGGAGTGAACTGCGACAAAAGTGAACTGTGGAGCAGCTTGGTCAGAACAAAGGTTTGGTTCAATACTCTCACTCAACCAAAGCAAACCCATGGAGAGAATGGATTCTAGGATACATTGAGGGTGATGGGATAAGTGTGTCTGTTGGTATTGCAGAAGTGCTGAGGTGATCTCTTGCTGTGGTTGCAGGGTGCAATCTGTGATTTCTGTGAGGCCTGGGTGTGTCACGGGAGGAAGTGTCTCAGCACCCACGCCTGTGTGTGCCCTCTGGCAGATGCAGAATGCGTCGAGTGTGAAAGGAGTGTCTGGGACCATGGTAGGTTGTTCGCATTTAAAAATAAAAAAATATGAATTACACTTCTTTCCTTGCATTGCTTAAGTTAATGCACCCATATTCTTAACATGGCCTTTTTAGTCTTCACTGATTAGTCCTTGCAGTATGTTTGTTCAAAGCAAAGATCATCCCTGTTTTAAAAATAGTCATTATACAGTGGGGAGAGTAAATTACCTGCTCAAGAACATACAGTGCTCAATTGAGGGATGATTATGTAATCTAAATTAGAATGGTTCTATCAGCTTAATTATTCACATAATTAAGCACTGCATCAAATTGCCAGCACAGTTTTTTGCCACTCTTACTCCATTCTGCTACACTAGCACAGGTATTTGGATTCCCAGTTGCTTAGGAAACCATACTGGTCTCCATTTGTGGATTTCATTTGAAGTGTTTATTTCAAGTGTGTATCAGAGCTGAGTGGAGAAGACTGGATGAGAGTGTGATCTGATTTAAGAAAAATAGTTAATGCTACAATCAAATTAAAATGAAGAAAAGTACTAGAAAGAAAACTTCTCTATAGTTACGCTGTCTTATATTGTAGGATAGAAGGCATTTTTCAGTGTAAAAATGGATGGCAGTGTCCAGTTTAGGACCTTGAAGCATTTGTGACAGAAGGGAGAACTGGTCTTCAGTCAAAACTACTGCCTAAATTGTTTGCAGAGCAAGACTTGATGCCTGTGCCCATTGTTGATTATTTTGCCTTGATAAATCTTTCAGGAGGCAGAATTTTCGCCTGCTCTTTTTGCCATGATTTCCTCTGTGAAGATGATCAGTTTGAACATCAAGCCAGCTGCCAAGTTTTGGAAGCAGAGACATTCAAATGTAAGTTAGTTATTCACAGTCCCTTTCACCACAGCCAAGCAGACCCTCTACTTGCTTCCTCTGTGCTCCAGAATACTCTCCATCACCTTTCCCAAGTAAATTTTTTTTAGCAACTGAAACTGGTATTTGTAAGAGGACGTGATGGCCATACCTGACTTTGCTCACCCATTACTTATCTCTGGCTGAAACAGGGAATCTTCAAGGGAAGTTTAAAAAAACCCCAAAAAAACAACAACAATAAAACAAAAGAAGCCAAGACTATGCATATTTGAAATAACTAAATTTTTCTAGTAGTATTTATTGCCTACCCACCATTAAATATGACTTGGTTCATCACAAGACAAGCATTTGTTTGTCCTTCCCAAAACTTGCATGCCTGTATTTTGACTATTACAACATTTTCAATTCTTATTGTAGAAATTCAAGGTGCTTTTTATCATAAGGCTGTTTTCCTTTGAACTGACTAATCTCTTGTCCTAATTGATTTCTCCTGGTGCAGAATATTTGTGATTTCAATGTTTTAATTGGTGTCTTTAGACATCTCTTATCTTCCTTTCATCTCCCATACTTTTGTTCCTAGCCAGCTCTTTTTTAAGCCTTGCTTAGCTTCCCTTGATGTATTCTGCCAGAATTCCTTCCTGTGTAGCAATATTGAGGCAGCAACAGCTGTTCCATGAGAATGTGTTTTCAGTGATTGTTGGAAGCTCTCAATTCACAGATGTGGTATCACACCCTGAATAGAGAGAGTGTGTTTTTGAGGGTTTTCACTGTATTTGGTGTTTTGTGGCACGGAGCAGACTTGGTAGAGACAAGATTTTTGTCAGTGAGGTAGCAAGATTATAAAACCTGTACTTTTGCAGAATACATGAACTTCAAATGCGGTCATGTAATTGTAATGTAAATCCATTTTAGTTGTGAAAAAGGTACTGTTACTTTCCATCACTATCTGAGAGAGGTTTTTTGAAGTGCAGATACTCAAAAAATGATGAATATATATGCATCAGCATTTCCAGTTCCTTCTTTAAACACGTCAGAGCTCTAAATCCCACATCTGTCGTGCTCATGTGGAGAACTCATGATATTTATTACTTCAGATTCAAAAGCTGCTGTCACAGGGGTTAGACAAGGAGGAAAGGAATGAGTACTTGCACAGAAACCGGTAAAGTACATGTTACTGCTTCTCAAGGAGTAACTATTCACCAAACTTTGTGTTGCTGCCAATTCCTGAATGTTTCCCTTTACTGTACTCCCTCTAGTGGAATAATAACAATTTGAAGCTCAAGACAAGTTAAATTTTGGGCACCAATTCTGCTCTTTCCAGCTTGTGTGCCAGCTCCAGTTCTTAAACACAGAGAGACTTCCTTATGAAGTTTCGTGCAGTGAAGTACATTTCCAGAGGATATGACAGAAAATACAGAATGTAGCAACTTTTCTAGGTTTGGAAATTTGCAAGCTTGAAGTGTTCTTACACTTCTCTAGCACTCCTTCTTTTAATGTTGTGAGAAAAGGAAAAGCAAGATGAAAACCTTAACACCAAATTGGTTCTGAAACTTCAGGTTTTAAAAGTTTGGAAGATCAAGAAATAGTTCAACATTTTTCCCCTCTTGAATTTTTTTGTCATTTTTTGTGTCAAAATAAGGTTTAGAGTTAAAAAAAGTCTAGGAAAATGGTACTGTGTGGTGAAATGACTGACTGACATTGCCTGAGTGCAGTTGTGTCAGGGAATTAAAAATAAATGCCTCAGTTATGGTATTGCATACTTCTACAGGGTTTTAAAAACACAGCAGGTCTGCAGTTTCCAGGTACTGAATTTGTCATACTGCATTTTTCCAACAGGTGTCTCCTGCAACAGGCTGGGGCAGCATTCCTGCCTGCGTTGTAAGGTAAGGAGTAAAGGCAGTTGGGAGGAGCTGATTTTAGGCTCCTTCTCCTTGGCCTCCAAGGCTGGTATCAGGGCTTGCCATGACTTCCTCTCCATGACTAAAAGGAAATTCATACTTTTGCATTACTTTCTGTAGCCTGGGGTCAGACCTGTGGGGGACAAAAGGTTTTTTATCTGTGCTTGCCTGTTAACCACAAGACAGTGGGAGGTGATCTTTGCCCAGCCCTCTTAGTTTAAGTTGGGCCTGGAACATGTTGGGGCTTAAAAAAAAACCCAAGACAACAAAATAAATCCTTGGTTGTGAATAGAATCCAAGGCTTTGGAATCTGCTTTGATCCAGCGTGGAACTACAATTTAAAAAGTAGTTCTTTTAAACAGCCAAGTGATTATCTGACCAGAAATCGCTGCATCCAAAGGAATGATCTCCACAGCTAATCCAGTTTTCCACGTGAACAGGCTGATTTGTTGACATTGGGCTTATGGTTTTACCCACTCAGAAGTAATTTTGTGTAAAAAGTTCCACCTGGTTCATCATCAGCATTGCCCAGATTTCTGCAGGTGCTGGTACATTGCCTGCTCTCACTCTTCTTACCCTCCGTATGTTTTCCCTGCACTCTCCCATGGCATCGATGGCCTATTCTAAATAGTTCCTTTCTCCAGGTATTTTCACTGCACCCTGCTGCTCAGTGTGTGAATTTCCTATCTCCAATTCTTGCTTTCAGGCCCCTGCATAGTTTTGTTCTGACATACATCTCCTGGTGTTTATTTAAGCTTGTCAACACAAATTCAAGTTTGCCAGGGTCCTCGTGGGCAGCACTGCAATCCAGCCCTGGAGTATGTTACTTTCTCTGCTTGTTTATTGGCACCTTTATCCAGCCTCTTCCCCAGAAACCCTGGAACCACATTGATCAGACCCCATGTCCACTGCAAGAGACACCTCATTAAATTTGAATCCCAGCCAGAAAACCTTGCTGCTGTTAGACACATTTTTGCTTGCTTCTTGCTGAAGAATGTGCTTCTGTGATTAAAACATTTGGCTTTTGTATTCTCCTTTCAACACACAGGCTTGTTTCTGTGACGATCATGTGCGAAGTAAGGTTTTCAAGCAAGAAAAGGGGAAAAAGCCTCCTTGCCCTAAATGTGGCCATGAAACTCAGCAGACAAAGGATCTGAGCATGTCAAGTAAGCCAGTTTCTCTAGCTAACAAGCCATACAAGTGCCACGAGTGACTAATTTCTGCCTAGGAGCACTGAGTAAAGCCTGGTTACTTTCAATTGTTTTGCACAGTTTTGCTTCATTTGTTTTGAGGAAAGCTTTGTGTTTCTGAGTTCTGGAATTGAGCAGTCTTATTCTTTACCACTAATTGATTCCAAGAAAGGGAAATCTTCTGTTTAGTTTGAGATTTTAGTTGTGGAAAAAATGAAAAACAATTGCCATTTAAACTACTCTTCAAGTAGTGAAAAGAAAAGGCAGAAATGAAATGTTGGATTGGTGGGAAGATGATGATTTTCCTTTGCCTACAGCACGCTCTTTGAAGTTTGGCCGACAGACTGGAGGGGAAGATGCAGATGGAGCTTCTGGTTATGATGCCTACTGGAAAAACCTTTCCTCCTGCAAGTCTGGGGATGCTGGTGACCATGAGGATGAATATGATGAGTATGAAGCAGAAGATGATGATGAAGATGACAATGATGAGCGAGGGAAGGATTCAGATTCTGAGGCCACGGATGTATTCAGCAATTTGAATTTAGGAAGGACCTATGCTAGTGGGTATGCACATTATGAGGAATCAGAAGATTAAGCTTAGTATGCTGGCAAGCTAAAAACATTTGGAAGGAGCCAAGCAATGCTTCACTGAGTTGTGTACATGCCAGTAGGATAGCTCTAGCAGGTACTTACATATCAGAGTTAGAGTAAAGAGTGTGGGACTTCTGCAGTAACTCCAAGGGCCATTTTTCCTGTAGATGAACTGATGTTGGGTTTGGGAGGGGGGAGAAAATCAGGATAATTTTATTCCCCTAAACGACAGAATGGTTTTGTCCTTGAGTTGCTGAGTACAATGGTTCAATGCCATTTTCACCTATCAACACAGGAATGTGGGAAAGCTGTAGAACTTGCTTCTGTTTGCCCATCAGAAATTAAGGGTTTTTTTACAGTAATTTTGTTAACTGATTTCATACATTAATGCAGCGGTGGGTTGATGACTGCATTTTTTTTTTGGTCTGCACAATAAAAGTCAACTGCATTCTCTAATGAACTGTCATAAATATTGATCTCCCTTGAACAGCTGGGAAGCAGGTTGTATACGAAGTGTAAATTGACACTGAAATGACTTCCTTGTTTATATCAGTATGGCAGATCAATGTAGTTCTCTGTGTATTTGCACACCACCTTTTCAGTATTTTTATTATTGGATATTAATTGGTGGGGCTATATCTAGTCACAATAAGAGCACCCCGGATAATCAAAACTTTTCTGGAAATAAAATATTCATATCCTCTGCCACAGAAATCTGTAAGGCAGTTTCCCATTAGATGAAAAGTAGACTGGTTTCTTCTGTACCTAGCCTTCAACTCTTTTCCTTACATATGATAAAAAAAAAATAGGAAACAACGCTGTGTATGAACTGAGAAGGTGAGAAAACATGGGAGGTTCAAAATGCTGGGTCCAAATACTGTTCTGTGCAAGCCTGCCAGTACAAGGCAAATGATCAGCACTTCTGAGCTGAGAAGGTGACACCTGCAGAAGTGTTTGCAGTGGTTCTGATTTGAAAGGGAACATGTTAATTACCCATCTACAGATCTAAGTGATGGCATTTATTTTCCCTCTGTAGGGGAATGTTTTACAGCAGACAGATCATGATACTAGGGCAGCCACCTCAAGTGTTGCTCTGGCTTTCTAAATGCCATGCTTTAATGAAAGAGAGCCCTTTTTGTTATCTGTCAAATACCTTAACTGATTATATCATTACCTGCTTTTGTGGTGTTTCTCTACTCCTTAGCAGCTAAAGGACGTGTGTTGGCAGGGCATACCCTATTGAGAATCATTTTTTAATGATGTTAGGATTGCCAAATGAACATTTCCTAGCAAAACAGGTTTGGAAAACCTGGTCATGATAGTTCCCCCCTAAACACATCTCCTACCAAATGCATGAAAGACAAGAGCTGGGATCCATCCAGGACAAAAACAAACTGCCAAAGAGCACAATGTGGTTATGGCAGCTGAGGGAGAAACTCAGTAGGAGAAAGGGACACAACTGGTGAGAGCATGCCTTTAGAACTGGAGAGAAAACAAGTGAATGCACTGTCTGAAAGCCAAATCCCCTTCAAACATTGAAACATCCAGCATCGTGTGCAAAGGCCTATCTTACATGATGTACCTGAGAGATCCCTTGATCAGTCTTTTGCATAACCAAACTTGAAGTGATGGAAGCAGGACACCTGCCAGTTCAACACTGATTATTTTTTTGTGAAACTGGCACATGTGAGAGAATTTCTGCTCAGCTTCATGTGGTCCAAAAACTTCCACATTAGGTCCATCTGTGGCTGGTCAATTCCAGCAACAGTGACAGTTTTTAAATCTTGGCTGATGTTTCAAATGCATAACACTTATACATCAGTACCAAGTTCTATACAGAACTAAGGAAAGTGCATGTGTTTCTGCATGTATGTAAAATTATGGCTGCTTGTGTGTCATTTATTAATATTACCTAACCACACAAAACCCCTCTTTAACGTTCTTGGCTCTTGAATTAGGTGTTTCCCCTCTGAAATATGCTGCTGTCACTGGCTGTGCCAAAGGCTGCTGACATAACAGAATTAATCATCATAATCAGGGTAAAGAATTATTCATTTTCTCATTGAAGTGCCCTTGCACTGATGCTTGCACTGATCCTTGCTAGATCAATACTCCACTCCAGAGCTAATGTGTACTCCTATGGCACATTGGAAGTGAGGGTCACAGCAGTGCCTGCAGCAGATGCTCAAGGTACCTGCTGTAATTTAGCAAGGTCGTTACTCAGTGGGCATTTGTTTGCTTTGCTTTTGTGCTGCTGTTCAGACCACTGAAAAAGCCTGTGCTGTCAGCCTGCCTGGAAATTGGGATCAGGAATTAGCCCTGCAGTGCCTGGCCTTCCAGGGGTCAAAACAGGCAAGTTTAAGCTGCTTTTAACTAATCTGGTGGATTCAGGCTGGAGCAGACAAACATGTCAATCTGTGGCAGCACAGGCTGGATAGGATGTGATGTGTTGTGTTTTACTCTGCTTATTCCGTACAGCTAAAACCAGGTGCTTTGTTTGGGATAGGCCCTCAGAGCTTGCTTTCAGAGAAGAATTTCATAATTTTGGTTTTCTCAAGGTAAGCGGGAGGAACAAGATGAAACAGAAAATGAACATGTATTTTGACTTAATTGAAAAACAGGTCAGGGACAAAATCATATTGGCTCCATTTGTCTTCATTGCTGTACATTTCCTTTGAAAATCCTGTCCCTGGTTAAAGGAAGTTCTGATTTGAGAGAGGGACAGTTCTAACATGTAACCAGTAATACCCATGAGTTACGTGTTGTACTCCAGGAAACTAAGACCTTGATAAAATCTTACACTTCAGGTTTTTTAACCTCAGTGATGACCATTTAAACAAAGCTTAAGTAGGACTTGAATTAAAATCACAGCAACATTGATTGTGCCTGTGGAACCTAAAAGAAAAAGCTCTGGTCACCTCTGTAAGCTCTTGCATTTGTTTATTATGGAGACAGCAGCAGCTCATTGTGAATTCATTGGGTGCTCCTGTAGATTTAATGCATTTTCCTTTATACTGAGGTGTAATTTAGCACCTGTTACTGGGAATCTTTTGATCAATCCAGTGTTGCTAGTTTTCTTTCCAGAAAATGAATGGGAAGAGCGTTATAATGTGCTAGTCAGCTGAAAAAGTAGTAGCAGGCATGTCACAGAGAGCTAGAGGACAAACTTAGAAGTGCTCAGAGTCCTATTTATTCAGGCATTATTAGGTATTATTAGTGTGTCTTGCAAGACATTAAATGCATCTGTCCAGGTCCTGATCCTATTTCCAGAGGAGCCAAAGGCAAAGTTCCCATTTATCCAGGTGGAAATAAGTCAATAATCTTCAGAATCTACAGTTCATCTTAAATGTCAGGAGGGGTTATGGAACACACCATGAGCATAAGCAGAAGTGGGGAAGATAAAGCAAAGCTTTTAACATGAGGTTAATATGTTAATCATTTAGCATGAAAATATTTGTTCTAAATTTCAAGAGTTCCACTTGAAAGTGCTCTCAAGACTGAAAAATGAAGCTGCTTAAAGCAGGAAGAGATCTGATTCTACAGGATGCAGAAATGCAATTACTCATCTCCCAAAAGTCTTCACGTAATCAATAAATATTTGCTAAAAGCTCAAAGCACTTAGGACATAGACAAATTTTATCTCTTTTTTGTAGGTACATAAATAGAAAACACAGTAGTTGACAAAATCACAGCCTGAATAGTCCAGTTGGCAGCAGCCCTCTGCAGCTTGGACTCTCCATCTCCTACCCGTGAACGTCCAGACTAAACATATTTTACGACACCCCTTTATTAAGATTATGTTTGCTGTAATTGGCTACTATGCGTGGGAAATTTGAAGCAAGGCCTAGCTTTTAGCTTCCGTAAGCAGGATAAACAAAAATCAGCAAGACAGTGTCACAGATGTGAAGAAGAATCCACAGAAAAGCCACTAGTTTCGCTTTGCTAAACAAACAAGGAGGTTCACAAGCCTGTACTTCAATATGGAAGGGGAAAAAATAAATTGCAATTCTCTCTCACCAAATTAAGCTACTACAGATTAGCAAGTTTGCTGAGAAACAGCTCCAAAGCATGAGGAAGCCTGTTGTAGCTATCCCAACTCCTACTATTTTCTAACGCTAAAGTATGCTAAATTGTTTGCTGCATTCTTTTAAACCTCACTTCTGCAGCCTGTAATTCTCCCAAAGTGTTTCCCAAACTTCTCTGTAATTTGAAATTCACTTTGTTTTCCTTCTGAAATGAGAAACACAGAGTGCCTCAGTGCCCAAGTAATGTTTTCACTTCATCTTGATGTTACATCACATCTGTTGTAGATTTTCACATTACAAAACCACTAATTAAAAAAAGAAAAGAAAAATTACTAGAGTGTAAAAAATGTTAACTCTCCACAATTTCTTTAAAAGGTAACAAGTATTTTACTGCTATAGTTGCCTGTTGCTGCTCCTACTGTTTTATTTTTGGCATAGAGAAAGAGGTTGATTATTTTGAAAGTGAATCCCTGCTAGTCAGGCACATAAGCCCTTGGGGTGCCTCCAGTCTGATTTAAATTTAGCACCTTATTTTGATGGCGGAGACATAGATGAGCCCCTTTGAGATTTTTCCACCATCAGGAGAGGTGTGCAAAGACTTCACCCTGGATGTCAACACATATTCACAGGGTGTGCCAGCTCACGGTCGTAACAACTGAAACGTGACCTTTCACCAGACTGCTTTGGAAGCCTGCAGAAACCCAAATGTATCTTGCCTGGACAAACAACTACTGCAAAGCTGTGTCCTGTGAGGAGGTATTTGCACTCTGCTTTCTTCCTCAGGAATAACAGAATACGTCCACAAGCTTGTACAGAACTCATTATTACCATTTTTACCTTATTTAAAAAAAAAAAAAATATTGAGCACAGATTGAAGCAAGAAAATTATGTAGGAAGTTCAATAAAGATGTTTCCCTATCTAGAGCTGAACAACAAAGCTGTACTGAGCGCTTTGAAGGAAGGGTATGCAGAGGACAACACCATATGCTCACAGCTGGCTTTTTCAGTACCCTCCTCTTAAGTCTGGCAGTACTGGCCAAGAAAGCATTATGCAGAGCTTAACCTTGGGGCTTTTGTTTGCCAAAGCATTCACAGTTCCTGTGGAGCACTCTGCAATTCCTTACAAGGCATTAGCACGTACAACCGCTGCTGCCAGATTTGGAACATGAAGAATAACTCAGAAGTTAGGTAATAAATTGCATTCCTTCCATATTCTCCCCACTTTCTTGATACATGCATTTCAAAGATCCCCTCCTGACATTTACGTGCTAGCACTGCACAAGAACACTGCTGTGACCTACTGTCAAAAGCATTTCTGAACAGACAGGGCCAACATAAACCATAGCATGTTCCATCTAAGCCTACCACACCTTCAGAAAAACACTGCTCTTTTGTTCAACAGGCCACAAAGTCATAAGCAAATTAATATCTTAAGAAGCCTTTCCTGCAAGCAACATTTCTGACCTTAGTTTAAGTCAGTAGGTTTTAGTCAACCAAGGGCAGACCTGTGCCCAACATCCTGTTGGTGCTGGGGCATGGATTCCTGCCATTCCCTGGGCTCTGTCAGAACTGCTACACCCTGTGCAGCCACCCCTGCAGGCTCACTCCCAAAGGAAAGCGCACAATGCCACCAGCTTTCCCCCTCCACTGCTTGCCACCAGCTGCACCTGACCATCACACTTCCCTTGTAGAGAAACCCAAGCATTCACTCACCCACAGGTCGAGCGACTCCAGACCAGCCAAAGCTCCTCAACACCTCCCAGCTCACTCACTGCCTGCTCCCCTTGTAACCTCTCTCTCCCACCTGCAGCCCTTCAGCAAGGCCCATCTGACCCTGTGTGGGGCAGGTGTGCATGGCTCCTCTCCTCAGCTGGCCTCCAGCATTCCCCACCCATGGCAATTCCTGCAGCCCTGGGCCGTTGCTGTTGGGTCAGCTGCTGTGGCTGCTCTGCACATTTGCAGGTGCTACATGATCAAATACCGAATTCCATTGTACCTTCCTGCTTCTTCAGAAGATAAAATGTTGCAGCATAAAGTATAAATAACATTTATCCTGTTTAAGATGTGACAGAGCTCCTATGCTATGCTATTTTATTATATCTAAAATGAATTTGCACATGATGATATATGTTTTCTGCTGACCCTGAATGTTTTATCATTAAAATCCTTGCACTCTTGCTACAATGCCTTCATAATATATTAATATGACTATCTCAGCTTCTAGAAAACTGAAATATAACCTCATGGTCTTTTATGTGCTGTAATTTTTTTCCTTGGGTATTAAAAAAAAATATTACAGCTATATCAGATTATTAACATTGAAAATGAGCCAGAGTCCCTAAAGTACCATTTAAAAATATCTGAAAGTCTTTGTCCTGTTGGAGATGTTTGGTTCTCAGATAATAACTTGCTTCCAGGTTTATGGAGGAAGTTAAGAGGTCTTCCCACTTGCTCCATGGCTGCTCTCATAAGCTGCAACCCAGCAGCGGAGCGTGCCCTGGGGTGACAGCCATTGCTGCTGCTGACAGAGAATTAGCATCAGCCCAAGCAGTGATCTGACCCGTAAAGTTGCAGGACACGGTGTTTTGTTTCCAACTAAGCTCAGGTCCTTTGGTGAAATACCCTAAGGTGAGAACAAAAGCCAAATGATCTGTCATGTTCTTTACTGGACTAAGTCTAGCATCTGCATTTTGTTCTAATACATGGAATTTCGCCAAACGACATTGCTAATAAACCTGAGGGTTGTTTTTCCTCTACTTGTCTCTTGTAGTCCTTCAGCTCCCCAGGTGCTGAACAGTGCTCTGTGGGTTGCGGTCCTTTGCTCAGCATAATTTCAGACCTTTTCCCTCCTGCCAAAGCCCCATTGTTGCCCACTCACCTTTAGGTTCAACTGAACTGCAGGGGTTGATGTCTAGTCCAGTAAGGCATGACTGTGTTAGGATGGGCTGAGTGCCAGTGAAATGCAGCCTGTGGACTGTGGACTGTCCTTGGATAACCTCCCACTGGTTCGGAGCCTGCAGGACCTAAGGGGGTACTGCCTGGGTCCTTTCAGACACACTTGCAACTGTGGCAGGGTCTGCACCATTGTGTTGCCTTTTTCCCAATATTAGTGTTCCTTCTGTCACTAATATTGACAGTTTGGTGTGTGAGATCAAACCTATGAAGCCTTGGAAGTTGCTTTTGCAGTATGGTAAATGATGAGGAGCCCAAATACAACTCACTTCTATTTATCCAGGACTGGCAGTTGGGAACAGCAGGAGGCAATTCCTGTCTCAGGAATCTCAGCCCAGCACCACTTGCTGGTTTCCAGGGAGCCATTTCTGCCTAAAGAATCAAGACTAATCAAGGACCAAGGCAAAGAGCACAAGCTCCAGCTGCTTGCAGAGTTCGTGCTCCCTCGAGTAATGCCTCTGCTCAGAGCCTTGCAAACCCAAGCTATCATTTCATTTCATCCCGATGCTGCACAAAAAGACCAGCACAGAAAGCTGTTTGTGTGCTTTGGTTTGCTGCAGACAACAGGACTCTCCAGCTTTTGAGATTCAAAATTAATGAATACAAAATTAATGAATAGAATTAGTGGCTGTAGTTTAAAAAACACTCACTGAAGACTCAGGTCAAATTGTCTGCGTTAAGTGCAGGAAATCAGCAAACAATAATTTCCTGTTATTTAAATTACAAGAGTTGTGCAACTGATCTTGGGAAAGTTAGAAATGTGCTGAGATAACAAGTATCCACTCGCTATCATAGCATCACAGAATTAATTAGGCTGGGAAAGATCTCTGGGATCATCAAGTCCGACCTTTGACCTTGTCAACCAGACCATGGCACTGAGTGAGCTGTTCCGTGAGCACCTCCAGGGATGGTGATTGCACCACTTCCCTGGGCAGCCTACTCCAGTGTTTAACAACACTTTCTGTGAAGAAATTCTTCCTGATGTCTACCTGAACCATTCCTGGTGCAGCTTGAGGCCGTTTCCTCTTGTCCTATTGTTTGTTGCCTGGTAGAAGAGGCTGACCCCCATCTGGCCATAACCTCCCGTCAGGGAGTTCTAGAGAATGATAAGGTCCACCCTGAGCCCCCTTTTCTCCAAGAGAAACACCCCCAGCTCCCTCAGCTGCCTCTCGCAGGACTTGTGCTCCCTCAGACCCTTCCCAGCCCCACTGCCCTTCTCTGGACATGCTGCAGCCCCTCAATGTCTTTCTTGTAGTGAAGAGCCCAGAACTGGACACAGCACTCGAGGTGTGGCCTCATCAGTGCTGAGTCCAGGGGGACAATCCCTGCCCTGCTCCTGCTGGCCACGCTATTGCTGATCCAGGCCAGGATGCCGCTGGCCTTCTTGGCCACCTGGGCAAAGCTGGCTCATGTTCAGCCAACTGTAGACCAATTGTTACTATATGAACACTCAAACACTTTACCTTGCTTCTAAGAGCCCAATGTGAAAACTGTTTTTCCAAACTCAGCTTTCACATATACTGAGACCTCTGTTGCCATCTTAATTGGAAATTTATGGCACACTGGATCAACTGTTTGCAGCTACAGCCACACTCTGCAGGGAAGAGGAAACCAATATCATGCTTGACTGACAGAAGGAATACCTTTTAAAGGTGTGGAAGATGAAGTAGAAGGGCAGGAGGTAGAATTCCTAGATCTACTGTATACTGCAGTATACTCTGAGGTGCTGGAATTGCATGCTATCAGTCAGTTCAGATTGATCCTGAGATTTGGTTGCACCAGACATCTGTGGTCATCATTCTTATTTCTGCCATGGAAAGAGAAGTCTTTAATTTCACTCTTGCATTTTGTTAGTCACTATGAAATATTCCATCATGGCTGAAATGGTGAAAACTGATTCTCCATCTGTGCCTGTAAGCCACAAAAGCACTAGTTTTTCATATGAATAAACCTGAGTTCTGTAACACTTTGAAGATCCAGAAAGTTTGTAAAATTCTCTGCTTTTACTAATGCCACTACTCTAAACATTTGGATTCTAGGTTTATCCCATTGTGCCTTTATCAGTAGAGTAGCTTCTGACCAGATGGTCTTAAATTTGTGCTTCTAAATATTACAGAAGTTGCACTGTCAGGAAAAGAGGTCCTTCTGTCACTTGTCCATTTTATACAGAGAAGAGTCAGTTACTTGACAGAAAACTATGTCACTGCCCAGCTGAAAGAACTAACACAGTATTAATCTGGTTTCAGATCCTTCCAGCTGATGATATGATAGCTCAGGTATTAAACTGCCTTTGTGATTTCAATTACCTACCTTTTATATGCCTGGAAAGTAAAGTTATCGGCATAAAACTAATAAAGCAGAGGGTTGTATAAAAGTGGCAAGTGAGTTATTGCAAGTGCTTTAGGCAGTGTAGCCTACTTCTGCATAGTCACAGATGGGGAAGGTTTACTCGTTGCCTAAGATTTATATGTGCAGAAAGAAAAGCAAGACATGAAAGCAATCCTCTTTTCTCTACAAACTCAGCTTTTACTTCTCCTCACTGCTGTCCTGTCCCCCATCCCTCACCTCCCCAGCAGCCAAAAAAATCGAAGCAATTGCTTTTGAAGGCAAGGGATGAAATGGGACTATACTGTAAAATGAAGGAGAAGGTAAGGTGAAGGAGGAGGTTATTAACTAAAATTATATTGCAGCTTAGGGGATAAGAGTAACAGTCTAAAGATGTAATGAATTTCAGAAACCCAAAATACAGGTGCTTTAAACGGTATTTTTTTATATTTGATTGATCAGGCAAATGTGTTACTTTAGAGATAAGGCAAAAGCTGTCACACTGAGAGATGGTTTCTGGTGACACTGTCATCTGGTTAAAAAGATGCAGCACCCGAGGGCTCTGCTTGTTTATTAAAAGCATCTGTTTTATTTCCAGAGGAAAAATTAAAAATCATTGCTTCAAAAAGGGTGTGGCAGAGCTGCAAAGACAGAGTTAGTTTAAATCTCTGACATTACAGGAAGCCTGACCCTTCTGCTTGCATATGATTGTCAGTCCCACCAGAGTTCCGCTAATTTCAGCTTAACTCCTTTACTGCCCAAGAGGCATTAACAGGACTATGTCAGTGTGTGGTTCACATATGTGGGTTTAACTTCTGCTGAGGAGCCTGATGTCACTGTGAAAGCGGTAAAAACCAGCCCAAAGCAGTGAAGGAGCCCCAGCTTCCTGAGCCAAGGTGCCTCAGCAGGCTGCAGCACCTGAGCTGGGTGGGTTGAAGCTCCTCTGGGTGTGTCTGAGATGCGCTCGCTGCCCCAAAGCAGGGGTGTGTGCAGTGGGGATGACACCATCTCTAACATCTGGCCTGATGTTACAAGTCTGATGCTGTGTCTTCCTGACAAATTTACAGCAGAGGCTGAGGGCCCCCCCAGAGCAGTCTGAGCAAGATGGCGCTCATGCACTCCCTGCCTAGGAGAGTGTGTTTGCTGCACCTTGGGAGCTCCAGTCACGCTGTGCAGGACACACACACACATGCTCCATGAGGACATTGCACAGCACAGGGATTGGAAACAGCAAGTTGCTGCAGCTCTAGCGTGGGGGTCACCAGGGCAATCCCAGGCTGAGGCACACTAGCCAGCATGAACTCCTTCCTGGGCTTGGATCCTCCCCAAGGAAAAGCCCCTGCTCAGGCCTTATCTCCATGGTGCCAAGTAATAAGAGGCAATGGGGAGAAACTGATGCACAGGAAGTTCTACCTGAACACTAGAAAAAACTCCTTTACTGAGCACTGGAACAGGCTGCCCAGAGAGGCTGTGGAGTCTCCCTCAGTGGAGATATTCAAGAGCCATCTGGAGTACAACCCTGTGCCATGTGCTCTGGGACCCTGCTTGACCAAGGAGGTGGGACCAGATGACCCCACTGTGGTCCCTTCCTGACCCATTCTGTGATTCTGTCTTTGCTTGAACTGACAGAGGGGAGAAGCAATGCGGGGCAATTGCAGCTTCATAATTCTGCTGTTTTTTAGATTCCAGTATGCCAAATGCAGAGGGAAGGATGGAGAAGTACCTGTCTTCAGATGTGTTTCATTTCGCCTGCCACTCACAGAACCTGAAGACAGAATACGGTGAAAAGAGGAAGAATTCGCTTTCTTTTCAGCAGCATACTGGCTGCTTTTAATGTTTGCAAAGGTTTTGGCTATAAAAGATGTGTAAGTCTGAGAGGTTTCTCTTGGTCTGTAGTCACTGCCACAAAGGAATTCCTCCAGACTCCTTTTCCTTCCTTCCGTAGCTCCTCAGAGACCTCTGCTGCTGTCCCTGGCAGCAGACCAAGAGGAAACAGCTTCAGTTGAAGCTCTTGTAGCAACAAAACACCATTGATCAGCCACTTCTGTCAGTGCCAACAACTTTTTGAAGCTGGCACTCTTTTAATGCCTGGCTTCTCTCTGTATTGAGGGTTCAGATATGCAATGTAAAGAACTCCCCTGGAGAGCCATTTTCTTTATTTCATCCTATTGAAAAGAAAACCTCCTGCACCTGACCAGCCCCAAAAACATCAGTTCAGATCTGTCTCAGGCCAGGCCTGAGAGGTCCTGAGGACCTATTCCTACCCTCCAGTGAGCTGTCACTGGCAGGTGCAGAGCATTGGGAACACTAGCCTGGGGACATCCTGGGCCCTGGGTTAGAGGCCTGGGTTGTCCTCAGCTCCACTGGTACTTAATCAGGGCAGTCCCTCTAAGCAGACCAGAGGTATCTTGTATTTATACCTAGGTACCTACTGGGCTGTTGCATTGAAAGATCCTAATCTTGCTTTCACCCCTGTGGGATATTGATTTTAAGAGAATACTCTATGCTTCATCTCTCAGGGTTGCAACCCAACCTGATGGATCATATACTGAGGGATCCACTCCCATTAATTTCTAGCTTACATTCTCACTCTTTCACAACACCAAACTATCAGTGGTTTTCACCTTTTCTATATAATTTCCTCTGAAAAAAAGAAGGCAAAAAAAGTGCTTTTATTTAAATAACACCATCCACATATTACCTTTGAGCATGGAAGAAGAGTTACATAAAGGCCTTTCCACTTACCTTTTCTTTGAGCAGGCTAAAATTCTCACTTATTCCTTGATGATTGACTTTTTGTTTGTTTAGTGTGGCCCTTATTGCCTTCTTGTTCACAAATTTAGCAAGCACGAAGGTTTGCTATAGTTGACATCAGTGGAATTTTATCAGCAGTAAAGCAGACAAAAATGTAAGTACTACTGACAGAAGAGGCAGTGTCTGAAAGAAAAAAATATGCATTTGCTGTTACCAAAATGAAGGAAATCAAACTTATACTTGTCTATTTGGAGCTATATTCCTTTGAAGCATTACAAAACCCCATGAAAATCTAGATGTTAGAGACTGCATAATCACTTAGAAAGTTAATGTGCATAAACATACATAAAATGATTGTTTGCTTTTTTTCCTGCACAGCCCTTTTACTGTATTACTGTATAAATCAGACCTACTTTATTTTCCCTTGCTAAGCTTTGTACTCCTTTTAAAGCATCTCGATGAATGAATACATATTTCTTGATCCTTACAGCCTTAAACCCCAAATTTATTACTGTATATTCACAGCAAAAAAGGCCTTCCAGACATTTTTCTATGAACCATATTACTGGAGATAGGACTGGGGGATTTAATGGCTCAAAAATATGATTTCCAACCTGGGAGGTGCATGACAAAGGGCAAAATGTCATGTCACAGAGAGTAGAGAGTCTCAACAGGAGAAATATAAACTCCCCAGCCCTGTCCTGTTGTGGTGGCAGCTGGGATAATGATGGACACAGTTCTCTGAAGATTGCAATCCTTTCTTTCTTGCTTGCTCCTGCTGGTACCCAAGAGCATGGGTTGTATGGATGAGATAGGTACAAGCCATAGCCATGCAGAAACCAGGGGAAAAAATCACCCAGATCATTGGAAGCTTATGGATCCAGTAAAGCTTGAAAGCTGGGCCACAGCATGCTCTGCTGGCAGCATGTTCCTGTGTGCCTCAGAAAGGGTGATCCTGCAACACAGGGATGGAAAATGATGTCTCTCTCATGCCAAATGCAATGCTGGTTTAGAGAGAGCAGGACAAACCAGAAAGGGTGGTATGGGAGGTTCTGCCTCAGGATTAAGCTCTGAATTTAGCAACCTCACAGGAGAAAAAGCACAGGCAGGTGAGGGAGATGTTGCAGGGCAGAGAAGAGTCATGTGCTTACCAATTTTTTCTTCTAATTGATCAGGGATCTCTTAGATAGCAAAGCCCTGGGTGTCTGCGCCGCATGTCGTACACTCAGAGAGACATTTTGCAGGCACACTGTCTCCTGTTGCAGCAATGCCTTTGGCTGTAGTCACTTGTGGGACTGGTTCTGGATGTTCAGAAGGGGAAGAAGCATCACCTCCCTCTACATAAGATATACAGCCTGATAGGTTTTTTTTCTTGCTGCTCTTACATCAGTTACAGCTTTCTCTGTTGGCCCCTATTTGTATTTTATTTCTTACCCAAAAGCTCTCAGGGACCACCGAGGTTATGAGCATGAGTGGTGCTGGGGAGAAGAGACCCCACAGTGTCCAAAAGTGGTCAGTCCTGCTTCCAGAAGGGGACTTCAGTAAGAATATGTGTCACGGTGCTCCTTGCCTTTGGCACCATGGCTCTGCCTGTAATGTAGATGTCTGTCTAAGAGGCACTGAGCTAAGACCAACCAAATACAAGTCGTACAGGCCACTGAACAGCTTCTGATGTTAATGACTTTTGATTACCCCTGGCCTGAGCTGCAGCTGTATTTTATTAACACTGTGTGCGGAGTAAGTGGAATTCCAGATGGAGCACAAAGTACCTTTTCTCTTGTTTTGCCTGTAATTGCAAAAGCTTAAATTGTACTTGTAGCTGTTTTATGATTGACCTTAAACACGGCATTTGCTATAGTGGAACGCTGCAATTCAGAACAGAAACATCACACAGAACTGGTCGATGATCTCTATGATGCAAATAAAAATAGTGCCACAAGTGTTCAAATAAATGCTTCTTTCCATTTGGTCTTCTTGTTTTTATTGAAAAGACACTACGGCCACTTCCCCAGGTCACTTGAAATGAAGTTGTCCTTCACAGGTCAAGCTGTGGCTGCTTTGCAGAGAGCCAAAAAGACAGCGCTTTAGATCATTTGAGCCCTGGAGATGGTACAGCAATCCAAATGATTTGCATTTCTGAAGGAAAGGCTTTTATTTCTGAACTGTTCACCTCTTATTGATCTAAAAATGTATCTTTTTTTTTTTTTCCGCATGAAAATGCCTGTCCTCAGAATTGAAAAAATTAGACGTATTCCTAGCCTTGATGTGCTACCTCTCTATCAGCTCCCTGAGGAGCTGCCCAGTGCACTTCCAGTGCAAGTGATGGTGATGGAGGAAATGAGTGCTTTGGGCAGTGGAGCTGCACTAGGACTCAGAGGATAAAGTGGAGGGGGGGGAGGTGGAAGACTCAGTGCTGGCTCAGGGACCTGTCACAGGAAGGGGGCTGCTCCTGCTCTGTCAGCTCCAGAGCACAGGAGCTTTTTATGAAGTGGCTGCTGGCAGGCAAAGCTGTGCAGCCCTCGTGGAGTTTGAGTCTGAAGTGGACATTTAGATGAGGCTGTCTCACATCCCCATCAGACAGGAGACACAATGCTCCACACCTTGATCCCTCCTGTGCCGCCCGTCAGCGGGGCTGGCACAGTGCCATCTTGGGATGTGATGGGGACAGGGCAGATGCTCACACTGTGGACAAGAACTGCAAGTATGGGACTGGTGGCACACCCAGGGGCTAAGCCTCCACTGCATTTTCTTGCCTGAGTCATCTGTGCACCATGTTTTGCTTTCCTGCTACGTTCCCTTCTGTCCAAGAGGGAGGCACCCTTGCCTCTGGGAAGAGGGTGGCTGAGGCTGGGTGCTGCCTTTGAGAAGTCTTCCCTTCCCTTAGGGTGTCTTTATATGGCTCTTCTTTTCAGCCCTTGTGGTGGCAGTCACAGATGCTGCCAAAAGAGACCAGGGCCATGCCAGCCTGTGGAGTTAAAGTCAGGGTCGGGAGACAAATGAGGATGCATGAAAAAAGTATATGGCAAAAGTTAATGGAAAAGAATGCTTCATTGCTCACAGAGAGGTTATTACATTTCTAAGGCATTTATGAACAAATAAAATGCATCTACAGCTGGAGAAAGAGCTTACCCTGCACCTGCCGTGTTCCCCTCCCCACCTTCCAGCAATCCTCTCACTTATTAGCGTTTCAACACTGCTTTTCTTTGAAGTACAAACTGCATTTTACTAATATTATTTCCATTCATGCTGTGGAAATGAAACTTATGACAGTGTTGATTTCTCAGATCTCCTCAGAGTCTTTGAAATTTGCATTAGATTATTCTAATCACTTAGCCTTGTTGTATATATTTACACAAGTACTTTTGATGTTTAAAAAGATCAGGCTGCAATGAGACGTGCTTCCATTCCCCTAAGGAAGGGAATGCTCTTTTTTCTCAGACTACATCTTCAACTAGAAGTTTTCAGATAGAACAGTGGGTCAGTGCCTTCGGGACCTGAGGGAATGACTGTTAGACTGGGAAGATGGAGGGATTGGCTGGGAGATGGCAGAGATGGAGTGGGGCTGGGTCCCTACAAGTAAGAGGAAGGTGGTGAGGACTTCTCCTCTTGCATCCTTTATCACCAATGTAACCTGTGCTGCTGGCCATCTGACAGAAGAGATTGTCCAGCCTGAACCCATGATGAATGAACCCATACCTACAGACACAAGGTTCTGGGGACTGAGCAGCTGCCAAATCCCAGCTCCACTGAATTCAGCGGGAACAGTAAAATGTCCTACTTTAGGGACAGCAAAAAGCCTGGGACTGTGGTGCAGTTGTTGTAGCCCTTACCATGACATCCAGGCAACTCCTGCAGGAGCCTGTGGGCAGAAGGCGAGGTACCTGGGAAGCACTGCAGTCATATGTTCAATAATTAATTTGTTTTCAGCGTTGGGTCTGTGAGATCCAGAATGAGAGGCAACAGGAACAGCCTTTACATAAGAGATATGACCAGGAAAAAGTAGTGGAGCAGGCCAGACAAAGGAGAAACTGATCTCTTGAAGGCTGAAGGAGATAATCTTCCTGGAAGAGGCAGGATATTGCCAGCTATCTCACATGAAGTTTAGCTTCACAAAGACTGGGGATCATATTTCTATTTGCAATTTTATGATGTTAACTTTATTTACAATGAAATCTGGAGAAAACGATCCACTATAATCCTGTATGGCCATTCACTGAAGAGTTCGACTTGATGATCCTTGTGGATTCCATCCAACTGAGATTATTCTGTGATTTTGTGATTCTGTGATTATCCAATATATTACCCTTAAAGACTGTAAAACCCATGATAAATTGTTTCAACACAGTTTTGATTCTGTAACTTGAGAAAGTGAAGTTTGTGGGTATGTATCAAAAAAAAAAAAAAAAAAAAAAGAGGAGCCTGGTCCAAGAATCTGCACTTCCATAAACTCAATGGCAG